>NW_005370223.1:1064474-1065327 GCF_000412655.1 Myotis brandtii | reverse complement strand
CCGAAGCGTTCGAAGCGCCCGCCCACCTCCCCGTGGCGGGTTCGTGGCCCTGCGGGTTCTGCGCATCACGGTTTGAGGTTGCACCTGTGCAAAGAGCGCTTCCCCATCCGGATTAAAATCCTGATCATTTTCATCCGCGCTGGTTGCGGGTTTGCGAGGCGCCCTACATGCTGGGTGCTTTATCTTGTTATTTTATGGGATAAGGAAACCCGAGGCCCATTAAAAGGACAGTGTTTTCTCTTTCAGAGACGGAGATGAATTTTAAGGGAGGCTTTCTTGTTTTCATTGTATTACCCAATTATGTCTGCTCATTATCTTCTGTTAATTCCAATTTAAAGTAGATTAAGGAAGAACCCCTTTCCATCTGTAACTTGGAAGGACTTGCGCATGTTGCTAAAAGTAACACTTTTCTGAATACAAAGTAGTTTTGGGGAAAGGGTGGGGGGAAGTGACCTGTGGGGGTCAGTGAAGGGAAGTAAGTGATAAGGATCCTGGCACTGCTCCGTAATTAAAATACATTTTTCATTGCAGATGTGAACAGCGCTTGGGAAGCTTTTGATTTTAAGTTGTGGCCACTGTAATTCTGAACTGGCAGCATGATTTTCAAAGGTCCCCGCCCAGAACAGGGTCTTACTAATTTCTATGACCAAGGTCTCTCTCTCTTTTTTTTCCTTTTCATTCTATCTTTTGTTCTTTTCTGTGAGTGCTCCTTTATATTTCTTTGGGGAATGGCCCTACTTTCAAAGTTCAAGGTTAACAGGCCATGGTTTACCACCTATGGCTGTCTTTGTCCACTGTCATTCAGCCTCCAGGCCAACACTGATGGGTCCCTGGGAGACTACCCCCCCCCCCC
>NW_005370223.1:1043936-1064414 GCF_000412655.1 Myotis brandtii | reverse complement strand
CGGGGGACCCCCCCCCCCCCCCCCCAGCTAGAGGAATAAGGGTCAGAGTGGGACAAGCAACGACAACTTGCTTGAATTTCCTGAAGTTTAACATGGATTTTAAATTACTCAAATCAGCATGTTTATTTTTCTAAACTAGTGAGGGGGACGGGATGTAAAGAGAAAGATAATTTTGAGGCCGCTTTTCAATGAGGATATGTTAGTTTAGCCACCTGGTATTTCGAAACTGTCAAGAAGCCGCATCTGTACACAGAAGTTAGATCATCAAAGTTGTGGGATTTTTATTTTTTAATGTTGTTTTTGGAGCCGCCTACTGGCAGCCAAACCCAACTGAAAAGTGCTGTTCTCAAGTTCACAGAGCCAGAGCTGAGGCTGGGAGGAGCCCGAGAGATCCTGTGCAGAGAAAAGCAGTGTAGGCTCGAATGCCAGCTCCACCCCTCATTGGCTCTGTCACTTTTGAGCAAGTTACTTAATTTCTGAGCCTCAGTTTTCTTATTAGTACATTGGGACACGTAAGTACCTCAAGTCCCTGTCACATACCATCAGCACCCAGTAAACTGTAGCTCAGATTATTATATAAACATTTTGCAGATAAAGACACTCAGACCCAAAGATGCTAAATTACTTGCTCACAGTCAACAACTGACATGAACTGGTTAATATTTCCCGGATACCTCCTATGTGCCAGGTGCTATTTTAAGTGGTTTACACTTAATCCTTACTAATCCCCATTTTGGAGGTAAGAAAACTGAGGCATAAAAAGTTAATAAATATCCTAAATTCAGGCAAGATGCAAGTAGCAGAGCCAAGATATCAAACACAGCAGGCTGACACCAGAGCCAGGCTGCCTGTAGGTTGGTGCCTTCTCAGTGAGAAGCTAACAAGCTCCTTCAGACTAGCAACCCCTTTCTCAAACTAGAATGCTCTTCCCCAGAAGTATCAACTCAGCCACCTTTCTCTGCTCACAGAGCATTTCTACTCGTGTAATATGCAAAACATTGATGATGAAATGTTAAGTAACAGCAGGATACAAAACTGCTTTCACTGGACTATCACTAATGATAAAAAGAAACGTGTTGAAGCAGGATACAAAACTGCTTTCACTGGACTATCACTAATAAAAAGAAACGTGTGGAGGGAAAGGCTAGACTCTAGCCTTTGCTCTAGCCCTAGAGCAAAATGTACCTTACACTAACAATGGCTGCAACAAGACATGGAATAATAACTCTTTTCTAAACTTCCTATAATGTTTTATTCATTTTATAATGAAAAGGACATTTTTTAAAGGGAGGTGTTTTGAGCCAGGGTGACAGGGACAAAGCTGCCTTGAAATGCTGGGGCCCCAACAGACATTTTGTTTCCTTTCTCCACTGGGGTGAGCCTGCTCAGCTGAGGCTGGTTAAGGCTGACGGCTTGCAGGTGCCCCCCAAAAAGCAGCGCCACCCGCCTAGGCCTCTTGGCTGAGTTCGGAGCTGTATTTGTAAACCTGTCCTCGTGGGGATTTTCACTGTAGCTTTATCATTGCCCTAGAGTTGTGAATATCAGAAAGTCAGCGACATGTGGTGAGGAGTGAAGTCCCTCCTGCTTTGCTCTTTAGCTCCACGTGGAACCAGCCGGGTGGAGAGCACTGTACTGGTGGGAGCCACGGTCTAGAGTGGCAGTGACTGGGTAGAGAGAGTCCCTGGGTCACCGGGAGGGTAGGCGAGACTCCGTTCGGTATCCTTCCCCTGGGATCCAACAGGTGTGTCACAGAAAAACCAGCAGATGAGGATGAGCCTCTCTTGCCTGGCTGTGCTGAACACGGCGCACCCCAGCTTGGGCGCCCTTGCAGGGCCTGGGACGCTTGGCGGCCGCCTCTGACTGCGGGAAAACAAAAGATGGGCGTGTGCCACCCCCTGGAGGGAAAGCTCCTCCGGACACAGACCCCTTTCCTGGGACAGGGTGGTGTGTGTGCAGGACAAGCTGGCTTCCATCGCGTGGGTTTGGAGCTGTAGCCAGAGGGGCAGTTTGCAGTTTGGGAACCCACAGCTGCCCAACCACAATGGCCCCAGCAATGTCCTCTGTCTTACAGCTGCCGTATGTCTGGTCTGGGCCCCATGTAGCATCACAGTTGGGGGACACGGAGTTCCCTTAGGATAAGCAAGGGTTCTCCTGTGGGTGTGTCCTCTGCCATCCCACCCCCTAACCTCATAATGTAAGAGAAATGGAGCAGAGATGTTTAACTTTTCCCCTTGTAGTTTATATATGCAAAACCTTTATTTACACCAAAGCTTGTGATTGTCCATCTTTGGGATATGTGTCACACCACAGTAGGTCAGGCAAACTACATCTCCCACTTTTCTTCTAACTTGTACATGGAACATAAAGCTGAATTTGCATTCTCAGACTAGAGCTCCAGCCCTTATGATTTGGCCACGTGCTTTCCAGAAGGGTTTCGGGAAGACTGTTATGCAAGTGACACTTCCTGTTTACCTGTTTTCATATTTAATGGCTTAGGGTGATGGGTTGTGACCGCAAAAGTATTCAAATGTCATTGATTTGAAGACACATTCGTAGTACTACATAGTCATAATAGCATGCCAAACAATTGTAACAGTCCAATTTGGATGTAAAAACGTGAACCAGGAATCTCATGAGCTACAGATTCTAACTCATTTACAGCTAACGGTGATTGCTTTGGAAGTGAAGTGTCAGCCCTGGCTGGTGTTTCTCAGTGGTTAGAGTGCCGTGGGTTCAATTCCCAGTCAGGGCACATATCCAGGTTGCAGGTTCGATCCCCAGTCGGGGCACATGCATGAGGCAACCGATCAGTGTTTCTCACATTGATGTTTCTCTCTACCCCATCCCTTCCTCTCTCTCTAGAATCAGTGAAAAACATCCTCTGGTGAGGATTTTTTTTTTTTTTAATGAAATGTCAAAAGTCTGAAGTTACGGATTCAAGGCTCATGCTCATGAGAAAAAGAAGTGTCATTTAGTGAGGCACCTTTCATCCTCCCGAGGTGGTCCCATCCACTCTTATGGTTTCTGTCACCAACTCTGCGTTGACAACTCCCAAGTCTGTGCCCCCAGCCGAGGCTGTGCTCTTGAGCTCCAAAGCCCTATATTCAGTTGCCTACTAGACATCGCCAGGTGCATGCCGTGAGGTTTCCCAAATTCAGCCTGTCCAGAATGCGCAACCTGCACCTTATGCAGAATTCCTGTTCGGTGAATGGTCTCACCATCCTCCCGTCGGCCAAACCTGGGCCATCCTTGACTTTCCCCTCCCTTTAATTACGTCGCCCGCCCAGCCTGCGCTCAACTGTCCACCTGAATCCTAGACAGACTGAAGGTGCCTCCTTCTCACTCAGTGGCAGGTTTCCTTCTCCCCTTCCTCCATTCTTGATCATCTCAGCCACTCAAGATTAAAGTCACTATTGAAGGGGTTCTTCCTTCCCTGACCTCCTCCTGCGTAGATCTGAGGGACAACCAGTGCCTCTTCCATGGCATATATCACACCAATTGTTACACTCGCCATGGAGGGCTTTACTTACTACTGTCTTCCCTGCATGTAACACTACCTCTGATGCCTAACAAGTGCTCAATAAGTATTTGTAGAATAGTTGATACTGACTGAGAACTTTGTGCCAAATGCCTTGCCAAGAGGTTGCCTGCATTATCTCATTTCATTTTTTTGTATATATATATTTTTTTACTGATTTCAGGAAGGGAGAGGGAAACATCAATGATGAGAAAGAACCATTGATCGGCTGCCCCCTAAGTGTGCGCCCCCTACTGGGGATCAAGCCCGCAAACCTGGCATGTGCCCTGACCTTGAATCAAACCGTGACCTCCTGGTTCATAGGTTGATGCTCAACCACAGAGCCTCACTGGCCAGGCTGTTATCTCACTTTACTAGAGTAGGATCAGGGATATCACCTTGGAGGTGGTGACTGGCAGAGTCGGGGGGGACACCAGGAAGGTTGTCTTCAACTAGGATGAGAGTGGTGGAGGGAAGTAGGTGGGTTGAGCCACACACAGGCAGCTGGAGTCAAGAGCACTTGCTGACAGTTGGGAGGAGTGGAGGGATGGGGAACAGGGCGGGCGGCCAGGCGTAAAGGAAGCCAAGGGTAACTGCGGATGCTGCTGCTGCTCACTGAGCATGGGATGAAGGGTGGTGCCTACGTATGTGGGGAAAATTAAAAGTTCTCTTTGGTGTTAGCTTTGATATGCTCTTCAGGTAACCACGGAGACATGAATACATAAACCTGGAGTAAGATCTGACAAGGCTGGAGTTCCTCATTTAGAACTCACCAGAACTCCCTGAGCTGGACTGCTG
Source organism: Myotis brandtii (assembly GCF_000412655.1). Taxonomy (NCBI): domain Eukaryota; kingdom Metazoa; phylum Chordata; class Mammalia; order Chiroptera; family Vespertilionidae; genus Myotis; species Myotis brandtii. Next base: position 1,060,099 of record NW_005370223.1, on the reverse strand, counting down.
CCAGTGGCAACAGTGTTAACTTCCCAACTCACAGGACGGAAGCCGCAGAGCCAGCACTGAGCCGGCACACGGACCTCTGCTGCCCCCGCACAGTGAATGGCTGGTTCCACCTTCGTTTTCTACAGTGTCAGTTTCTCCATGCCAGCTGTAGGAATTGGGAAGCTTAGAGTGTGCAGTACTTGCCGATTTTACATGCAGTTAGGTATGCTTCTAGTCACACACCAGAAATACAGAGCACAAGAGGAAATGAGCCAGGGGAAGATGAGGGCCTGGCATAGGGGGGCACTATCGCTGGGTTCATTCGGCAGCTCCTGGGCAATTGACATATTACAAGACTGTTAATATCTAGTTTTTGCTCCTCTACTTACAGAAAAGCAGTATTGCAGCTTGAAATTATTTAAATGTATGAATTTATAATAAAATAAATTCCAATTTATCCCTTATGGTAAAAGCAAAGGTGTGAAAAAGTCCTTCCCTCTTTTTTTTTTTTGCAAGTCTCCAATAGTGTCTTTACTCACAATGCTCTTACCTTATTAAAAAAATGAATTCTAGAATGAATTACCATTTTATTTACAAGAAACCGTTCCTAATTCGTATGATAAACAGTTAAATTTCCATTTTGGATTTGATGCTGCACTAAGAGCTGAGACAACAAAAATGAATGGCATTGTCCCTGCCCTGAAGAAGCTGTCACTCTAGCCACAGAGGTCCACGTCCTGTGGGTGAGACAGTGCTCGCCACATCAGGACGGGCTGGGAGCAGGCGGCATGGGAACCTTCCAGGCCAGAGGCACAGCCTGAATTGGGCTGTGAAAGTAAATTCTACAAGCACTGAATCCATTCAGTTTTTGAAAATTTTTTATCTTTTAATTACAGTTTACATTCCGTATAGTTTCAGGTGTACATCAGAGTGGTTAGACAGTCATGTACTTTACAGTGTCCCCCACATAATTCAAGTACCAACCCGGTACTATACGTGGTTATTACAACATCATTGACTATATTCCCGACGTTGTACTTTACATCCCCATAACTATTTTGTAGCTACCAAGTTGTACTTCTAAAACCCTTCAACTTTTTTACCCAGTCCCCCAACCCTCCTCCCCTCTGGCAACCATCAGTCTATTTTCTGTATCTATGCCAACTCTTTCCTTTTTATTTCACATTTTAAGATATTGAAAGGTTGTGTTTGAACACTCATTTATGTTTTGTAAATAATGGCTATTGCAGTTCTTACGTTTGGCTCTTGCAGGAAAGGAACAGCTGTAACTGAAGGCTAAGGCATGTGCTTTCTTCTAAGGGTGTATGTGTGCACTTTTATGTAATTTTCTTAATCCTCACCCAGGGATGTGTTTGGTTTTTTAATTGATTTTTACAGAGAGAGAGAGGGAGGGAGGGAAGAAGGGAGGAAGAGAGACAGAGAGAGAGAGAGAGGAGAGAAATGAATTGAAACATGAATCAGTTGCCTCCCGTACGCTCCCAGACTGGGGATGGAACCCACAACCTGGGTATGTGCCCTGACTGGAAGTTTAACCTGTAACCTTTTGGTGCATGGGACAATGCTCCAACAAACTGAACCACCTGGTTAACCCTGTGTGTGCACTTCTGAAACGACATACACATATTATATAAAGAGATGCTGATTTGAAATAACCTTATTTTTCTGTTTTGTTTTAGGGATAATGCCTCTCCTCCCCGCCTAAACTGAGGAAGCACCTTGTGCACTTTAATCTCCTGTCAGTGCCATCGGGCTGACTGAAGACAGGGTTTTGAAATCTCAGCTATAAAGCCATCCAGCCAAAGTCTCAATCTTGCCTTAACAATGTTCCAGAGACTGAACAAAATGTTTGTGGGTGAAGGCAATACTTCCAACCAAGAACCAGAATTTAGTGAGAAGGAAGATGATGAATGGATTCTTGTCGACTTCATAGGTAAGGTATCTTCTGCCATTAATCATCAAGCAAAAGTGGAAACACTTGCATCTTAGTTTTTGCATAAGAAAATCAATAACTTTGAAGGTTCTTAAGACTTAAAAGTAAATAAACAAAAATTTGTATTAAGAAATTGCAGAAATAGCCCGGCCAGTGTGGCTCAGTGGTTGAGTGTTGACCTATGAACCAGGAGGTCATAGTTCGATTCCTGGTCGGGGTACATGCCTGGGTTTCGGGCTTGATCCCCAGTAGGAGGTGTGCAAAAGGCAGCCAATCAATGATTCTCTCTCATCATTGATGTTTCTCTCTCTCTCCCTCTCCCTTCCTCTCTGAAATCAATAAAAACATATATATTTTTTAAGTTGCAGAAACATCCTGTGCTAGGTGATCAGTTAATGAAATTGATTGACATTAGATGTTCCAGTTTTGCAATTTTTACACCCTGATCAAATCAGGGGCACTTAAAAAATGTTTTTATTTCTTTTCGAGAGAGAGGAAGGAAAGGTGATAGAAACATCAGTCCTACGTGCCCCCAACTGGGGACTGGGCCAGCAACCTGGGCATGTGCCCTAGCCAGGAATCGAACCTGTAATCTCTTGGTTCATGGTTGAAACTCAACCATTGAGCCACACTGGCTGGGCAAATCAGGAGCACTTTAATAGAAAACCCTCAGACTAGATAAGCAAAAACCATATGGCTGGTTACATATTTACTCAGTAGAACAGAAATAGTCTGAAAACCTTCCTGCAAAGCCAACATAATCCACCCCATACAGTGATACACCACACATACACAGTGCTCAGAAATTATTTTATAGTCTATGAGTGAACAGAAATGATTTTGTTTCTGACCTAAATAAAGGAAGGAAGCCTGGTTGGTGTGGCTCAGTTGGTCGAGCATCGTCCCATGCACCAAGAGGTTGCAGGTTCAATTCCTGGTGAGGGCACATAACTGGGTTTCGGGCTTGATCCCCAGGGCGGGGGGCGGGTGGGGTGTGTGTGTGCAAGAGGCAGGCCATTGATGTTTCTATTTCTCACGGGTGTGAGGGTGTGTGCAAGAGGCAGCCCATTTGATGTTTCTCTCTCATTGATGTTTCTATTTCTCACTCCCTCTTCCTCTCTAAAATCAATAAAAAGATATTTTTTTAAAAAGAAAAGAATGTGCCCTGGCCGGCATAGCTCATTTGGTTAGGCAGCGGTTCTCAACCTGTGGGTCGTGACCATTGGAAAACACATATAGCATATCAGATATTTACATTACGATTGATAACAGTAGCAAAATTAACAGTTATAAAGTAGCAACGAAAATAATATTATGCTTGGGGGTCACCACAACATGAGGAACTGTATTAAAGGGTCGAGGCATTAGGAAGGTTGAGAACCACTGGGTTAGAGCATCATCCCAATATGCCATTGTTGCAGGTTCGGTCCCTCATCGGGGCACATGCAAGAATCAACCAATGCATGCATGAATAAGTGGAACAACTAATTGATGTTTCTCTCTCTCCCTGTCTCTCTAAAATGAATAAAAATAAATTTAAAAAAGTAAAATGAAGGAATGTGAGCATCAGCTAATAGAATCGCTCTCCTTTTTCTGTTCTCTGACGTGATATCATTGTGACACTCATCCTCCTGTGGGATTTCAACGGCATGTGGATTCCGGTCTAGACACTTGCACTGGGTTGTCGGCAGCAGAAGACGAGGATGAAGACGACATTGAAGAGTCACCTACCGAACATCCTTCAGTCTTTTCCTGTTTACCTGCATCTCTCGAGTGCTTGGCTGATACAAGTGATTCCTGCTTCCTCCAGTTTGAGTCCTGTCCGATGGAAGAGAGCTGGTTCATCACCCCTCCGCCGTGTTTCACCGCAGGAGGATTAACCACGCTCAAGGTGGAAACCAGCCCTCTGGAGAACCTGCTCATCGAACACCCCAGCATGTCTGTGTACGCCGTGCATAACTCCTGCCCTGGTCTCCACGAGGCCAGCTGCGGGGCTGACGAACTTCACAACTCCAGCAGCCCCAGGTACGTCGTAAGTATTTGCTTCTCTCCACAGGCATTCTGGTTAGCATGTATTTTATTTATTTTTACTACAATCCAAAGCTAAGTTTTTAGAAGGCGCAAGAGTAATTTTGTTAGAGATTTATGGAAGTATGTGCATAGTGCACAAGGCCAGCTGATGGTATAAAAAACTTGTTCACCAATGCATGCATAAATAAGTGGAACAACTAATTGATGTTTCTCTCCCTGTCTCTCTAAAATCAATAAAAATAAATTTAAAAAAATAAAATGAAGGAATGTGAGCATCAGCTAATAGAATCGCTCTCCTTTTTCTGTTCTCTGACGTGATATCATTGTGACACTCATCCTCCTGTGGGATTTCAACGGCATGTGGATTCCGGTCTAGACACTTGCACTGGGTTGTCGGCAGCAGAAGACGAGGATGAAGACGACATTGAAGAGTCACCTACCGAACATCCTTCAGTCTTTTCCTGTTTACCTGCATCTCTCGAGTGCTTGGCTGATACAAGTGATTCCTGCTTCCTCCAGTTTGAGTCCTGTCCGATGGAAGAGAGCTGGTTCATCACCCCTCCGCCGTGTTTCACCGCAGGAGGATTAACCACTCTCAAGGTGGAAACCAGCCCTCTGGAGAACCTGCTCATCGAACACCCCAGCATGTCTGTGTACGCCGTGCATAACTCCTGCCCTGGTCTCCACGAGGCCAGCTGCGGGGCTGACGAACTTCACAACTCCAGCAGCCCCAGGTACGTCGTAAGTATTTGCTTCTCTCCACAGGCATTCTGGTTAGCATGTATTTTATTTATTTTTACTACAATCCAAAGCTAAGTTTTTAGAAGGTGCGAGAGTAATTTTGTTAGAGATTTATGGAAGTATGTGCATAGTGCACAAGGCAGCTGATGGTATAAAAAACTTGTTCAATTTAGATTTTTTTTAAAAGTTATATCTCCTCTTAATCAGTTTTTTCATTGTCTTCAATGCACATGTTAACATTTCTGACCTAAATAAACATGTATTTATTTTGCAGAAAGCTGGCATGCTGAGTAATTTTCAGTAGTAAGCACTTAAGGGAAGAGGATGATTTTGTAGGAATGACATTCAAATATAAGATATCATGGGGGAAAAAAGAAAAAAATTGTAGCATGCTCCAGTTATATAATGGAGAGCCGTTCCATTTATAATATTTGGTTAATGCATGGAAAGAAAAGACTGGAACATCCTTCAGTCTTTTCCTGTTTACCTGCATCTCTCGAGTGCTTGGCTGATACAAGTGATTCCTGCTTCCTCCAGTTTGAGTCCTGTCCGATGGAAGAGAGCTGGTTCATCACCCCTCCGCCGTGTTTCACCGCAGGAGGATTAACCACTCTCAAGGTGGAAACCAGCCCTCTGGAGAACCTGCTCATCGAACACCCCAGCATGTCTGTGTACGCCGTGCATAACTCCTGCCCTGGTCTCCACGAGGCCAGCTGCGGGGCTGACGAACTTCACAACTCCAGCAGCCCCAGGTACGTCGTAAGTATTTGCTTCTCTCCACAGGCATTCTGGTTAGCATGTATTTTATTTATTTTTACTACAATCCAAAGCTAAGTTTTTAGAAGGCGCAAGAGTAATTTTGTTAGAGATTTATGGAAGTATGTGCATAGTGCACAAGGCAGCTGATGGTATAAAAAACTTGTTCAATTTAGATTTTTTTTAAAAGTTATATCTCCTCTTAATCAGTTTTTTCATTGTCTTCAATGCACATGTTAACATTTCTGACCTAAATAAACATGTATTTATTTTGCAGAAAGCTGGCATGCTGAGTAATTTTCAGTAGTAAGCACTTAAGGGAAGAGGATGATTTTGTAGGAATGACATTCAAATATAAGATATCATGGGGGAAAAAAGAAAAAAATTGTAGCATGCTCCAGTTATATAATGGAGAGCCGTTCCATTTATAATATTTGGTTAATGCATGGAAAGAAAAGACTGGCATTTCTGCTTAGAATCTAACCCTGGCACTGTACAGCGGATTATTTGAGGGTAGCAAATTTGACAAGAATAGTATGTCTTAAAATAAAACTCTTTTTCTCCTCCAAGTAGTCCTAGCGAGGTCAAATGGCTCTTAACCTTGAAAACCTGAGATATCTTAGGCATGAAGTAAAATGGTTGTTTTACTAAAACATTTTGCTCAGAGTTGTTTTCTGCCTCAGAGAGGAAAGATTTCATACCCAGTGTTTTGTTGATACATGGGTGGGAAGCCAAGTGGTCTGACAGGCTGTTTCAATGCCAGGTGGGTTGAGGGCCTAGAGAGGTTCAAGGAGAGTGCCTGGTCAGTGACGTTTGATATGTTCCAGAGCAAACTTATAGACATTTTGTGGCCTTTATCCAGGGGCTATATTCAAGATGGCTCCTCCCATAAAATAAAGTTCATGGCAGTTAATTAGCTCCAAGTCTGGCTTGTCCATGATGTACATTAGTGGAAGGTTCCCTGTGGTGGTAAAGTACAGCGAGGACGCTGCGACTGCCTTAATTCCCTTAACACCTGGCAAGGGCAGGTGAACTTGATTCTTTGGAGCAGTTCAGAATATTCCTGTAGTTAGTGTTGTCCTCCTAAGGGCCTCTTTTTGGATCATCCAAGCTCTGACTCTGCAAACTAGACCACTGTGTATATCTTCTATTTCCTGTTTGCCAAATATAAACAAAGCCCAGACAGCTCATTAATTTGTTAACTTTACCAGAGTTTGCTGTACTCTTAAGTCTCAATATTGTAGATTATCTTGAAGGAAGATAAACATATGCTTGTACCAGATTGAAAAACAATTTGCTTATATAGTTATCCAGGCTTTCTACTAGGTAAGATCTTTGATGGGAAATGTGACTTTAACTGGCACTTTATTCAGCGCCATAAGTTTATTAAGAGGTCAGTGTTTCAGGCATTCCAACAAAAATTTACAATATAATTTTTTTGGAGGTAATACTGATTTAACTGTGTCATACTTTATTCAAATTAATTTCTTCAGTTCTTAAAAATTCTTCCTGATTCTGATTTCACCTTTGAGGAATTCCATTCAAGAATTTAGCATGAATAGTCACTTTAAACTTACTGTCATTTGTATATATACCCTTCAGTATTTTAAAGTATGTGTCTGTATGTATGAGTATATATATTATATATAAGTATATATACACATATATTCACCAGCTTTGTAAATAACATTATCACAGAAGCAGTACATATGTTTTACAGAAAATAGAAAATGCCAATGTGCAGAAATTGGAAATGACACTCTTCCTACCCCAAGATGAATACTGCTGCGATCCCAGGGCATAGCCTTCCAGATTGTTTTTCCTGTATGTCCTTGTGCGCCCGTGTGCACACACATATACCCCATTTTTAACCTACATGAGATCAAGTTGCATATGCTGTTTTATAATCTGCTTCTTCAGGCAATGATCTCCACCTATTTTTTTTTTTTTTAGTAAAATTTCATTGCATCTGCTACAAAAACCATGCTCACATTTCCTCATGGAGCCCAGAGCATTTCGTCCAGTTTGTACAAAGCAGCATCCGGTGCAGGCCCTGCACTGCATTTGGCTGTATGTTTGTAGTTCTGCAGCAGTGAGACTGTCATTTCTTCTATCTTGTTTTTGTGTCTTTTTATACTTTAATAATGACACATAGGGAAGTTAAATATGTACTTTTCCATAAGTAACAGTTCAAAAACACACATTTAACTTTATATGAATTCTTTCTGAACATGAAGTAATGCAAGTTATTATAATAACTAAAATATTTCTTAATATCCTTATTTTTGGATTTGAAATTCTTGTAAGGCCTACTAAATCAAGATAGAAATTAGGTGTTACCAAAATTAGGAGAATGGCTATGTAGTAATTATTTGTATTTTCTGAGCAGGAAATAAATCATGTTTTTCAAAAGTTAGATCATTTCCATTCTATTTATCCTTGAAGATATTAGTACAAAGCACATAAAAGCAAGGTGCTTTATAATTACAGATGAGCTTCAGAGTGTGTTGTATTGTGTTTTAACCTTTACAAATACTGTAATCTTAAGTAATATATGTGCCTTTCATGACCCATAGTAAACCAGTTAAAATATAGAAAAGTTGACTACATTCTAACAGTAAAATTAAATAGCATTTTAAACCTTACTAGTGATTTAATAGCTCACCATTTAACATTGTAGGGCCAGGAAAAGCTGCTTATAAGACTCACTGGCACAGAGTAAGTACATTCGCTTTGAGCCTGTGTGATATGTGTTATCAGTCTGAGCAGGGAGGTTAAGGACTCAAGGTGCCACCTTTTAAGAACCAGTCTTCATTTTAACTTCTCTTTATTAGTTTCTTAATGGGACCTGCTTCAATTATGTTTTTTAAAAAACTATATTAAAAAAAACAGTGTTTTCCTCTAGTTATTACAAACAGTATACTATAACTGCCTTTCCTGTGTAAAATATCCCTTAAAAATCTTAAAACTCTTCAATGTAGTTTAGATATATCCTATTTCATTAGCTTTTAATATAGAAAACATAATAATCATATGGTTTGTAGCCAAGGGTCTTTATAATACTGTTAGGCAAATATTGTTCCAAAATGTGCCCTTTTTGATATAATTAATAAGTGGCTGCTCCTTACTAGGAAGGTGTGTGTTGAGTAGATTTTCCTTGTGCGTATTTCTGTTAAATACAGTGTAAACCTTGTGTCCCAGAACATTGTACTTATAGACAGAAAACGCTGTGAAGGCGCTTTGCCACAGGACCTCAGTATTCACCTGCTTCGTAACCATGTCCTCCACAGTGAAATCTGTGTTAGAATCCTGGTTAGTTAATCATTGTGACCTTAACACATCTCAGTGCCTTGGATTTCTGTTCAGTAAAACTTAGAAATTAAAATATTTTCCTGTTAAGATCATGGCAAGAATTAAAATACAGAATATTTGCAAAATAGTTGGTAAATGCAGATATTCAGTAAATGTTAGTTTCCCTCCTAGAAAAGCATATGCAAATGCGTTTGCTTTGCAATTGAAATTTATTCAAAGTGTAAAGCACTTTTTATTTTTAAAAAATCTACCTAATTAACCACCTGTCAATTATATGGCATATTTCTATTAAAAGTTGGCTGCTTTCTACCACTGTCAGTCAGAATGATCACAAAATATAAACTTGTCTGTCAGCCATGAGACACTAAGTTCTCATTCAACCATAAATTAGTGTGGCAAATTGAATTGCTGACATACTCTGTTATATAATCCATGCCCATTTGTTTCTGTTTCAGAGTGGAAGCTCAAAATGAAGTGGGGCAGCACATTCACTGCTATGTTGCAGCTGTTGCTGCTCATGCAGCTTTTCTGGAACAACCCAAGAGTTTTCGCCCCTCCCAGTGGATAAAAGAACACAGTGAAAGACAGGCTCTGAACAGAAATAGCCTTCGTCGCCAAAATCTTACCAGGGATTGCCACTCCCGGCAGGTCAAGCACAGTGGCTGGGCTGTCCACCAGCCCTGCCCACGTCAGTACAATTACTAAGAATTTCAAGTGTGGTTGGTTGGCTTCTCTTGGTTTGTACATATGTGTGTGGATGTGTGTGTTTGGATGTGAAGTCTCTATAGCCACTTGGTGACCAATCACATAGTCGTTTTATTAGTGCGTTTAGACACTATCTTGAAAACCAGATTTACATGCTGTGTATCACATAATGCCTTGCTCTTAACATTTACTTTTTGGTAAATTTTTTCAGAATATTTTTGGAAACATATCAATACAATTACAGTGTTTGGTGATGTCTTTAAATCTATTAAAATGTACATGAATTAGCATTTTAAAGACATTTCTTCTCAAGTATGAGAATAGGCATCTTTCAATTTCATTTTATTTTGTATTACTTAATCAATCTTTTGAGTAAGCAAAAATTGATTCTCAGGGTCAGCCATACACTTTATTGACCAGTACTTGATAATCTTTTCTGTATATAATGAATACATTTTTACACACTAACATGAGCATTAACAGGTTATAGTTGCCATAGTTATAATGGAATTATGGCTGAATTGTCTTTTGAAAGAAAACTTGATATATTTCTCTGTGTGTGGTGTTTTGTTGTTTTTTCCAGATTAGCCATGCAGTTCATTTTGGAATTCAGGTACATTAAGTGTCAGTGAACAGTGCATTCAGTAATTCCGCGTGACTGTGACGTGGTACAGACATTGACAGGTATCGTGGGGCGAGAGCACTTGTCTCACGTGCAGAGGGATTAGAGTAGACCTGTGAAGTTGCAATTGGAAAATGTGTGTCCGTAACTAACCCGTTACTGCACTATTTAAGTTGTTTGGATTCTTTCCTGCCAGCTCTGCCCAATCACCACCTCACATCAGCTGTAAATTCAGAAGTCCTTGTCCAGGCACTTGAGTGATTTCAGTTATACCTGCCCACGGGGACAGCGATAGGCTTTGTATTCCTGGTGCAGTGGCAGGCGAGGGAAGGGGAGTTCTTGGGGTATCTTCTCATGGTGTCCAAGTGAAGAGCGACAGGTTGGCTTCCTTCAGTTTTCATCCTTTGTTTTCAGTCTGGCTTCAGGCAGAATCTTTAACCACTTTGGCTAGTTTCCTCCGCCAAAAGGGGAGCGGTCAGTTACCTCCCTGGCGGTTGATTTGAAGTGGGTTGTACACACCGGTCTTGTGTGAGATTCCAAGGGCCTCTCTATGAATCTAGTGATGGGGTGGGGCCCGTGGCAGTTTTTCTGCCACAGCTGTTCTTCAGAGTGTTGGTGCTAATGAGGCCGGAGTGCAGCGTTCGATGCCCAGGGAGGCCAGTTAACTCAACACGGAGATCTCTTTCTTACCGCTAGCCGGTCACTTTATTTCTCAGCAGTTGTGATGGGTTCTGCTGAGCCATCCACACTCACTGATTTCTTCTGAAATTAAGTTAAGCACACATTTACAATCCAGAGCACATTCCGCTGACGGACAGGAGTATTGCCTTCAAAATTAAATAGCTTCTTTTCCCATCTCTTCTGCAAACCTAATTAAATAAGTACACGTCTCTACAATGTTTCGAGGAAAAAGCAGCATATAGTTATGTGAAGTATTACTCTATTTCTCAGGAACCCTGCAGCGCTCACTGCGGGGAGCCATGGGAGCTTTTTCTCCAGTGAAGAGCTGTGCTCTTTTCTGACCAGACTGGGACTGTGGGGTCAGAAACGGTCAAGTCGTGCAGCCGATGGTGGCGTGAGGTGGTTCTTCCACTGGCGTTGATGAAGGGCCAGGAATGTCTCTAGAGCAAGAATCTAGAGCCCCTTCTCTCCTTTCCACTTTCCATTTCAACGACCCCTTTATTTATTTGTTTTCTAATAGGGGCCAAGTCTGTCAAGTTTTGTCAAACTGAGCTAGAAGTTATTTGTTACTATTTGTGTTTACCTGAGTTGGGAGATAAGGTAGAGTTTTCATGAGGGTGTGTATGTTTTCACATCATGTCTGTTATAGGGCCATATATTGGTAACTTGAAAATAGACCAGCTAAATGTTTTCTTGATGTAAGCCTCTGAATACGTGGGCATCTCTTCATATATTACATGCAAGTTGTTAGTACCTCACGAGCTATAGAAGTTCAGCCTTGAGAATTTATTTGGTAGCATGAACAGATTTCTATATAAAACTGAGTGGCCCTTTTTTATTTTTTCAGATTTCCTGATACCTTAAACACATTTACATCTCTATCAGTTATTGCCTTTTTGTTTTCCTTATCTGGACCTTTTTGTTATGCTTTGTTCCTGGAAGACAAATGATTTTAGTCTTTGGGATATTTTTTCAGGGTAAGGGCTACCACACCATCTGTGATATATTGTGGTTTCTGTCTAAAATTGGCACATATAAGAATTGAAGAAACTAGTTCCATCATTCAGTTGAGGTTCTTGGTCATTAGATGTTTGTTAGGCATCTATTGTGTACAAGATACACCAGTAATGACGTTGACAAGTTAAGTATTCTTTGAAACACGGCCAAAATACAATTTATTATAAATAAATTATTATTTTTGCTGTTGTAAATATTAGTGGTTTACAATGTGCTTTAATGCATATTTCTTTAAAATTCACACAGTGAGAAAAAAAGACACCTTTGAATTGAGTGCTCTGACTGTTTATAAACTGATAATATAGAATGTTACTTGGAAAAAGTCTGGAATATGTGGTATACACAGCAGTGCTTATGAATGAGTTACTTAGTTTTTATAACCACGTTTCTCAGTTTGTGTTTTTGTTAATAAAACATTTTATAATGTATATCCTATGTTTATTCCTTCTTCCTTTGCTAATTGGATTACATACTGCACTGAAAGTTGAAAATCAGCCACCATTATCTTCTGTGGCAATGCATTTATATTGCTGGCTGAGTGGGGAATTTTTTACAGAAGGTGCAAAGTGTTTGAATTTCTGACTTCCTATTCCTTTTTTTAACATTAATTTTCAGTTCATTTTTCCAGTTTCCATGCAAACTGCTCCTTTTTACATGCCTTCCCTGTTGTGTCAGTACTTTGATTCTATTAAGAAGACAATTTACTTAAAACTTGAGAGGGCCATTCAGCATTGCCTATTGTTCTTACTTCTCAGATCTGTGTAGCACACTGGTTGGTAACCTTCACATCTTCATTGAATCTGTCTTTGCTATTTCTCTTCCTCCTCAAGGACATGTATTGTCTTTTATATTTTTAGGAGAAAAGAGCAAAGAAGAGTATCTTATCCTCATTTTCTTTGAGTTGGAAACAAACAAAAATGAAGGACTCCAACTAGAAGATAGACACTTAAACTTAGATTAATGGAGACAGTTTAAGCGTTTCCAAGTATTAGTTTTTTTGTTTTTAGAATCAGTTAAGAGACTGCTCCTTGTACTGGAGATACTAGCATATGTTTGTAATGTTACCTTAAAGTTATCTTAAAGCTATCTTATTTTATACGGCCCACACATAGATTAAATTCTTTTAAAAGGGGGGCTACTATCATGGATGTTTCACTGCCAGGTTGATGGATAAGTGGCATCCGTATCTACTTATTGTAATGCTTAAAGTTTTATTTAAAATGCTTTATTTAGAAAACCAACATAATGTTTGGTGTCAGCCTTGCCATGTACCAATTTCACTTGAAATTTGACACCAGTCACAGTGGTTTAGGGTGGAGAAAGGTACTGGAAAGCAAACCGATAAGGATATATTTTTCTATTTGCAACAGTACCCTTTATGTGGGAGAAGTTACTGTTCAGAGGAAGGCAGCTTACATGGATGATGTTTTGTATATTATTGAGAATTTTCCTTACTCTATAAAAGTGTGTAATTGTTAAATGCCCAGTTTTGCTCTATATTTGCCTGAAGTTTTAGTATTCGTTTTCTGGATGGACTTCTGAAAACCAGTACTTGGGGAGATTAGATGTGTATGTTTCCAGGTTTGTTGTGTGTGAGTGGTTTTGCTTGCTTTTTGGTTGTATTTTCCTCCAGAGGTTTGGAACTTTAATCAATAATTCTGTGTATGTTATTTAAAGAAAGTGGCTTTGTTTTTTTATTTCTCAAGTAAAATTGTGAACACATTTGCTTTTTAAGGGCAGGGCATCAGTTATAGAAACTGAAGAGTATTGTAGATTGCACTATGTGCCTTCTTGATGTGTTTCTGGACACACAACTTTTTCAACAACTTGAAATCTAAAAAAGGGACATTTGGTTAGGTTGTATACTGTACATCAATCTATGCATAAATGGCAGCTTGTTTTCTTGAGCCACTGTCTAAATTTTTCTGTTTTTATAGAAATTTTTTATACTGATTAGTTCATAGCTGGTCAGTTTTATACACAGACTAAACAATACAGCACTTTGCCAAAAATAAGTGTAGCATTGCTTAAAAATTGTGTATTAACACCAGTTCTTTGTAATTGGGTTCAATGGTGCATTTTGCACCACCTGGAGTTATGGTTCTTAATCTGTCAGTAAATAAAATGTCCTTTAACTTCACATTTGTCAGATTTTCTGTTTTGTTTTGTTTTTCTTTATGGTTGTTAGTCTTAAAACTAGGTATATCTTAAAATATTTGCTGTTGAGTTTTACTTGTCCAAAAGATGTGTTTAATATACACTCTAAAAACATGTGTAAAATTAGTATATTATACTAAAATTAATATATTAAAATAACCACTGAGTATGAATTTGAAGGTAACTCCCAGCCAGTACTTTTTCCCTCCAACCAATCTGTGAAAAAACAAACTAACAAACAAAAAACAACACACCCACAAATATAGGACTTAATACATTGGTTTTTAGACTTTTCCAAGCTAGCTTAGTGAATTCTCAATGGCTCTTTTCCAACAGAAAGGCAGACACAATCTTTAAAAACATTTTAGGGACATGGACAGACCCAGTCTTTAAAAACATTTTAGGGGCAGTGTGGACAGACCCCAGGTCCATTAATGCCCCCTATTGTGTGGCTCTACTTTAATCAGGCCAGTAAACATGAGAATGGTTGACTAGGAAGCTCAAAGAATAAGTTCCGTGTTAAGGAGTCCCTGGGGGAAGATCAGCACTCTAGAACCATAACCTACTTCAAGGGAGATTTTCTATCATCTCTCTGCTGAGATAACAATAATATATGGGCAGAGGGGAGGAGGGGTTCACCCCAAAGATGAAAATAAGGTCATGGAGGTTGACTTGGGGTCTGCATGGCTGGTTCCGCTCCAGACAGCTAAAGCAGATTGCCCCTGTACGAGGTAGAGAACAAGGTAAGCAGACTCCTTTCTCATCTGAATCGGTGGCAGACTGAGTATTTACTTTGTGTATTAAGATTCTGTTTAACTCAGAAAGCCAGAAAATTGCCAGGAGAAACCTGGGATGGTGTCTTCAGAAAATCTGACACATAATCAAAGCAAATTATAACTGACAGAGAGCACCTGTACAGTAGGTTGCACACCCTGATCCGTGTTGAGCCTCACAGTCAGCCTGGGGGGTCAATATCCCACCCACGAATGGGCTAACAGCATCAAGACCCAGTTACAACAGAAAGGCCCACATAACCCACACAAGGGACATCCCTAGAGCACCCGGCTCAGGAGACCAAGGAGACTGCACACGGGGTCCCACAGGGCACCTGCTACATAAGATCACGAAGACTGGGAATCATAGCAGTTCTATCTAATACATAAAAAACACACAAAGAGACAGGCCCCAAATGAAAGAACAGGAGAAATCTCTAGAAAAAGAGCTAAATGAAATGGAGGCAAGCAATGTATCAGATACAGAGTTCAAAGTAATGGTTCTAAGGATGCTCAAAGATCTTAGTACTATAACAGCATGAAAAACAACATAGAAACCATGAAAAAGAAACAGTTGGAAATGAATACCATATCTGACATCAAGAATATACTGGCAGGGCCTGGCTGGTATGGCTCAGTGGTTGAGCATCAACCCATGAACCAGGAGGTCATGGTTCGATTCCCAGTCAGGGCACATGTCCTGTTTCCAGGCTCAATCCCCAGTAGGGGGCGTGCAGGAGGCAGCCAATCAATGATTCTCATCATTGATGTTTCTATCTCTCTCTCTTCCTCTCTGAAATCAATTTAAAAAATATAAAGCAGAGGATCAATCACCAATTTGGAAGACAAGGTAGAAAAAAAAGAGTAGTGAAAAAAAAAGAATTAAAAAGAATGAGGATAGTATAAGGTAACTTTGGGGCAACATGAAATGTAACATCTGCATCATAGGGGTACCAGAAGGAGAAGAGAGAGAGCAAAGATTGAGAACCTATGTGAATAATGACCCAAACTTCCCTAACTTGAAGAAAAAAACGTAAGTCCAGGAAGTTCAGAGAGTCCCAACCAAACAAGATGCACCCAAAGAGGCCCACACCAAGACATAGCATAATTAAAATGTCAAAGGTTAAAGATAAAGAGAATCCTAAAAGCCACAAGAGAAAAGCAGTTAATTACCTGAAAGGGAGTTTGCATAGACCAGTGATGGCGAACCTATGACACGTGTGTCAGAGGTGACATGCGAACTCATTTTTTTGGTTGATTTTTCTTTGTTAAATGGCATTTAAATATATAAAATAAATATCAAAAATATAAGTCTTTGTTTTACTATGGTTGCAAATATCAAAAAATTTCTATATGTGACACGGCACCAGAGTTAAGTTAGGGTTTTCCAAAATGCTGACATGCCGAGCTCAAAAGGTTCACCATCACTGTCCTAGGG
>NW_005370223.1:1041898-1043915 GCF_000412655.1 Myotis brandtii | reverse complement strand
CCTCCGAGGGGTCCCAGACTGCAAGAGGGCATAGGCCAGGCTGAGGGACTCCCCCCACCCCCGTGCACAAATTTTTGTGCACCAGGCCTCTAGTTCAGAAATAAGAGTTGTAACTCAACACCCAACCAAAAGCACTGGAGGAAAACCATCCAGGCAAAGGCCCCGTCAGACAAAAGTCTGAAAAGGAGCAGCAACACTCCCCTGCAGACGACAAAAACTCACCAGAGAAATGTGGCCACAAAGCAGCAGGACATTTTAACACAACATCCTATTGTACACTTAAAAAAATATACGGAGGCAGTGGCGGCTGCGCAGGAAGCTGACAAAGCAGAACCAAAGAACTCAAGGAAGCAATGGTCAGGCAACAGAAGCGGACAGGGAACAGGACGCGGAACAGGAACGGGGAGGTTTAGCAAATAAGTATAAAAAAAAATACAGAAACACTTCAGAAACAACAACAAATAACGAAACACAAGAGAGGAGACACCACTGTAAGGGACTCTGGAATATATAAAGAACAGAAATAAATGTGAGGGAGATAAAAAATAATAAAAATCATTAGGGAGGGAGAGAGAAGATGAGCAAAGGAAATCGTACAAATGTAAAGTTAGTGTCCCTGAAGAAAAAACCCAAAGCCATGAAACAGAACAAATACTTTAAAATATAGCTCCATTTTAAGTAGGGTTTGCAATCCCTGTTTGCAATCTCCTACTCACAATTGAGGTAGGAGAGCTTGGCCGCGATCACAGACCTAAGTTCAGGAACGAGGTGGGGAAGGAAGGCTGGGCTGAGGTCACCGAGAGCAGGTCAGAGGTGCTGTCTGCCCCACCCTCCTCCCTGGGGTGTCTAAGGAGCTTCCCCTGAGCTGTGGCAGCCGCAAGGGAGGCTCAGAAGCGAGGGCTCATCCCAGGCTCCATTACCTACAGAAGTGGGGGCCAGGGGCCAAGTGAATAAATGAAACAAACAGACAAGTTTGCAACCAGAGAACCAACAACTTCAGAGAGTTATACAATGAACATGTGTCCACCAACCAACTTGAGAATTTTTTTTTAAACGTGAGAATCTGAACATTTTACCATATTTGCTTCAGATGCTTTTAAGGAAATACAACTTTACTGATACAGTTGAAGCCCATTGTGAATCCCTCAGATCCCATTCATCCCCCCTACCACCTGAAGCTATCACTGTCCTGAAACTGACCTTTTTGTTTGTTTGTTTGTTAATCCTCATCCGAGGACATTTTTCCATTGATTTTTAGAAAGAGTGGAAGGGAAGGGAGAGCCACTCCTCCTTGCATCTGCCCCGTTCCAGGGAGGGACACCGGGCATCCAGCTGCTCACCTCGGAGTGGTCCCTGTCCCATACGTCTCATCCATCAGCGCACCTTCAGCTCTGCCTTCAACATACAGGCTGAAAGCAGCCACTTCTCAGCAGCCCCAGCCCCCCATCCTGTCCAGGCTCCCTGGGTCGCACGGGTCTACTAACTGCTCTCCACACAGCCACAGGATGATCGATCTTGATCATCGATCGATCGGTTAAAGCGCTCCCTCCCGGCCTCTCCTACTCTCTCCCGTTCACCACATTCCAGCCATAATGACCTCCTTGTTCATCAGATACGCCAAGGCCCCCTGGACTGGCCCTTCCCTGCCTGGAATGCTCTTCCTCCTGTGAACCTGAGTGGCCTGCCCCCTGCACAGCTCTCTGCTCAGATGTCAGGGGAGGGGCGTCCCTGCACTCCATCTAGGCCAGCACCTCCCAGCACACCCCCAAGCTGCTTTCCTGTGTCCTCTTCCTTCTTATCACTAGCCTACAACACCTTTGTCTCCTGTGCCCCGCCCACTAGAACCAAGCTCTGAGGGGGCAGGAATCTTTGTTTCACTGGGTGCTCTGGTGTGTGCACCCGAAATGACTAAGTCAGCCGTGGGCAAACTACGGCCCGCGGGCCGGATCCGGCCCGTTTGAAATGAATAAAACTAAAAAAAAAAAAAAAAGACCGTACCCTTTTATGTAATGATGTT
>NW_005370223.1:1036670-1041760 GCF_000412655.1 Myotis brandtii | reverse complement strand
AGCTGATGGATGTTTCTCTCTCATCGATGTTTCTAACTCTCTATCCCTCTCCCTTCCTCTCTGTAAAAACTCAATAAAATATATATTTTTTAAAAAAATGTCACCTCCTCTGAGTCCTCCCAGCCCACTGCAGCTAAAGCAGTGCCCTCCACCATATGACCTTCCTGTCTCTCCACAGCGCCTCGGAAGGGGACAGTGATGTGAAACCCATTTATTCTCTGGCCCCCACCTCATGGTCTGGTGGACACGGCCCATTTCTGCCCAGCCCAGAGCAGGCTGACCCACCGGGCGCCCTCCTGTCTATTTCAACCTCTACCCAGGGCCTCGGATTTCCAGAACTGCCCTGTCGTCCCTGCTCTTTGTCCACAGGGTGCAGTATCACAAACCTTAGGGAGCCGGGCCGGCCAGGGCCAGGGTGTGCTCTAGCGCTCACCCCCAAGATGCGGGCCATCGGACGCGCCTCCCGCTCCTCCCTCCTGGCCTTGAGCAGCCCTGGCAGGCCGGGCACTCCCTGCTAGACTCGGGGGAGTCCAGAGGCCGGGACCTGCTCTGACTCCAGGGGGAGCACTCAGCTGGGACCTGCTGAGCCCTCTGCAAAGCTGGTGCCAGCTGCAAAGCTCTTCCAGGAAGTGTTTGTTCCCTGGAGTCAGTGAGCACGCCCCTGCCTGGTGAGGACAGGGGTAGAGGCCGCCTGGTGGGGGAGGGAGCCGTGGGGGAGGGAGGCGTAGAAGGAAGAGCCCCAGCTCAGGGCAGGGCAGGGCTGCTCTCTAGAGGAGGTGGTGTTAGTTGAGTGTTAATGGAGAGATGGGAGTCAGCTGGGGGGAGCGTGCGCGGCGCAGGTGCAAAGGTCCCTGCGAGAAGGGCAGGTGTGTGGAAACTGCATGCAGGTGGACTTCCTGGGTGAAGCGGCTTGTGGGTTAGGCCGGGGTTTGGCCTCTAACCCACGGTGATCCATAGCAGGGCAGTGGCCTCGGGGCAGGTCTGCGCTTTAGAAATTCCAGCGAGCCCTGGCAATGCATTTCATCGGGAGGCAGATTAGAGGGGGCAACACGGGTCAGGAAAACCAGTTAGGAGATGACTGCACGACCTGAAGGAAGACTGGAGTCCTGAACGAAGGCAGAGGGGAAAGAGGGCTCATCTGGAGATAACACGGTAACGGGAGGAGGCTACAGGGCTGTCATAGTCAGACTCCACCATGGGTCTTGGGCAGGTTATGCCTCAGCTTCCTCATCTGTAAAGTGGGGATGACAGTACTAGCACCTGTCTCAGTGTTGGTGGATTATAGAAGGTACAAGCTTCAAGTAGAGCAGTGGTTCTCAACCTTCTGATCCTTTAAATACAGTTCCTCATGTTGTGACCCAACCATATAAAATTTTTCGTTGCTACTTCATAACTGTAATGTTGCTACTGTGATGAATCGTCATGTAGATATCTGATATGCAGGATGGTCTTAGGCGGCCCCTGTGAAAGGGTCGTTCGACCGCCGAAGGGTTCGCGACCCACAGGTTGAGAACCGCTGGAGTAGAGCTTAGCACGTCACCTTACTCAGGAAGTGCTAGCTATAATTATGGAGCTCAGAAAAAAGAAGAAAGGGCCTTGGCCAGTTGCTCAGTGGTTAGAGTGTCAGCCTGGGGACTGGGGTCATGGTTCAATTCCTGGTCAAGGGCAGGTACCTCCGTTGGAGGGCCTGTGCAGGAGGCAACCAATTGATGTCTCTCAAGTCAATGTTTCTCTCTCCCTCTCCCTCCCTTCTATTCTCTCTAAAAATCAATGGGGAAAAAATATCCTCAGGTAAGAATTAAAAAAAAAAAGGACTAAGATGACTCCCAGCATTCTAGTTTGGAAACCAGATCTACCATTCTCAAAAGTGTGGACCTCTGGGGATCCCAAAGACTCTTTCAGTGCGACACAAAGTCAAAACTATTTTCACAATAAAATTAAGACAACTGTTCGTTTTCACTGTGTTGACGTTGCTGTGATCATGCAAATGCAACCACTGGTGCCCTGGCATAAACCAAGGTGGTGGCTGCACACTATACCAGTAGCCACTGTATCACCACTGACCATTAAGGAAAAAAAAAAAGCCAGTTTACTGAAAAATGTTTCTGATGAGTAGTCCAGTGTTAAAATTTGGAAGAACCTTTTTTATAGAAATATTTTGGTTTAAGATGGATAATAAGCAAGTTTAATCAAATTTCTAAACATCTCCCATGCAGGAGAATTCCAAATAAATTCTGTAGTTATTTCACCCTAGAGGAGGCGCGAACTCCCCACTCCTTGGGTGTGGGCTGCACTGTGACTTCCTTCCAAAGAGTACAGCCTGGAGAGAGGTGGGAGCAACTTCACCATGGAGACGCCTGGCAAACAAACACTGGTGGCCAAGGCCAGCACCCACAGTCATAAACCATGCTGAGAGCCTGTAACCTCGACATGAAGTGATGAAAACGGCACTTTACCTCTGTAAAACCACGAGAAAAACATCAAAGTCCAATAGGAAGGCACCCTACAAAATCCTTGACCAGCCCCCTCAAAACTGTCACGGACATCAGACACAAGGAAAGCCTGAGAAACTGTCCCAGCCAAGAGGAACCTTAAGGAGACATGGCTTCTAAGGGTGGTGGTAAAAAGACAAGAGAGGGCCCTAACCGGTTTGGCTCAGTGGATAGAGCGTCGGCCTGCGGACTCAAGGGTCCCAGGTTCGATTCCGGTCAAGGGCATGTACCTTGGATGCGGGCATATCCCCAGTAGGGGGTGTGCAGGAGGCAGCTGATCGATGTTTCTCTCTCATTGATGTTTCTGACTCTATCCCTCTCCCTTCCTCTCTGTAAAAAATCAATAAAATATATTTTAAAAAAAGACAAGAGAGGAAAACTGAGGAAGTCTGAACAAAGTAAGGACTTAGTTTAATAATGCATCACCATTGGTCCACCTGGCAGTCCATGCAGCCCCTTAAGGTGAGATGTCAATAATGGGGGAACTGTGGGAAGGGGCAGCGGCGGGTGGAGGGGTGTATGGGAGCTCTGTTCTGCATGCTCCATTTCTCTGAAACTCTAAAACTTTTCTAAAAAACCCCCCACCAGTTTATTCATTAAAAAACCCCAACATTAATTGGGAATAATTCTACCATCCGCCACTCTAACCATGGAGAACGAAGTTTCATAATGGGATATGCTATGCGTCATTCAGTTCAGCAGCTACCGAGGTCTGACTGTGTCTGCCTCTGAACTGCTGGGCCCTGGCTATAGAACAGGGGTCCTCAAACTACGGCCCGCGGGCCACATGCAAATACAAATATTGTATTTGTTCCCGTTTTGGTTTTTTACTTCAAAATAAGGTATGTGCAGTGTGCATAGGAATTTGTTCATAGTTTTTTTTTTAAACTATAGTCCGGCCCTCCAACGGTCTGAGGGACAGTGAACTGGCCCCCTGTTTAAAAAGTTTGAGAACCCCTGCTATAGAAAGATGACTAACAGAGGCCCAAGGCCTCGCTGGAAATAGACATTTTACAAGGTAATTCTTGTCCTTGTGAGGTGAGCCTAACTGCAGAGAAGGGGACCTGGGAAGGCTTCACAGAGGAGGTGAAAATGCACGGAAGCAAGAAATAAGTGGGTTGGCCCTCATTTAAAAAAAACAAAACCTGTGCCTCTCAGAATGTTCCGGGTTCCCTCCCCCTTTTCTTCTGAAAGCGAAAGCACAGTGGAGACCAATAGCTGCTTTACCATGTGTGTTGACTTTGCATGTACAGTAGAGAAGTATATACTTTAGAAAATGCCCAAATGTCTAAAATGATTACAAGTACTATATAGGAATCTCATACATTTCAAAGTAAGTGAATTTTTTTTTATTGCTAAAAGTATTACAAAGGGTATTACATATGTGTCCTTTTTTTCCCCCCCTGCCCTTGACAATCCCCTGGCCTCCCTTACCCCCCAGTGTCTTATGTCCATTGGTTATGCTTATATGTAAGTGAATTTTTAAAGTGGGGTGATTGGTAAAAGAAGGAGCTAAACATGAACATATAAAAACACGAAACATTGAATGATGATGCCTAAAATAGAGACCCAAAAGGACAGCTACATGAACACAATCCTGAGAAACTGCAGTTTTATAACACACCTTTCTGTTTTATTCAGGACCCTTCAAATTACTTCTTAATTTCTATGGGTATAAACGAGGAACGGGAAGGGCAGGAGAGCCAGGAGCTAGCACTGCGCATGCTCCGTGGCAGCTACGTATGCAAGACAGTCTCTATGTACATTATGAAATGCCAACTTTAAAGCAACCCTTGAAACAAGCTGTTTTATCTTTTCTAGGGGAAACCCTCGCTCAGAGAAAGCCGGTACCTTGCAGCGGAGCAGGATTGTAACCTCAGGCAACTGACAGGTAAGCCCATGACCTGTTCAGTCTCGCTTGACCCCTGACCAGGTACATGCAAATGGCAGAAGTCACTCTGTTTTGGGGGTGTTTCTAACTTCTCCTTTTCTAAAGGTGCGTCCTCTTCACTTCATAGTCAAGGGCATGGACCAAAGTACACCTCTAATGCCTGTTTTCAAGTAATGGACTAGTTAGCCCGGTGCCGGGCACCCCGTACTCCAAGGTGAACCCTACAAATGTTCATCGCCATCGCTGGTGTTCGGTGCATTGGGATGGTCGAATCCACGCCCCCAGGTTACCGGTTCTGCTCATGTTCGGGGGGAGACCCCCCTTTTCTTAGTAACGTCAGGCTGTGAGATGTCTTTACAGGTTTACACCACGACCGCGACCGCGCCTGGAGGCACCTCCTCCCCGGGCGGGAGAGCCATCGCAAGCATTACAACCGCTAGGACGTTTCTTGGCACCGACGAGATCCTGGGTCCCTTCTGGTTCTGCCTGGGCAAGACTCTTACTCCTTCCACACGTGTAAATTTGGGACAAAAACACTCACTTTGCCAGCGTCACGAGGCTGTTGTCGGACACGAAAGAGGAAGCGGGGAAAAGGACTCAGCTGGCCCCAAAGCCCAAGAGCGCTCATCATCTCTAGGCTCGGAGGCCCGCACGGACCGCGACGCACAAAAGGCGCGGGGAGGGGACCCCGCGGGGAGAGGGAGGGG
>NW_005370223.1:1033366-1034924 GCF_000412655.1 Myotis brandtii | reverse complement strand
GCGACGGGGGTGGGGGCTCCCCTGAGTGCCCAGCCCCGGGAAACTCCCCTCGGCTACGGGCTTCTCTCCCACCCCCATTTGGGGAGCCATCCCGCGGGAGAGGATGGGTGCCTGGGTCCCCTTCACGGGGAGAAAAGTCCCGAACAGCAGTTCCCGGTCTTTAATTAACAACCTCTTTCTTCCACTGTCACCCCCACCTGGAGCTGGGGTCCCGGCGCCCCTCTCCGCGACGGGCAGGCCCGGGTGGGGGAAGGAGGCTGAAGGGCGCGAGCAGCCCGCTCCCTCCGCCCCTTGCCGCCCCGCCACCCCGCTCTCCAAATTGGCGCGGAACCGGCTTCTCCACAGCCTCTCGCGGCGCAGCCGGGACGGAGGGAGTGGGGGCGCTCTCACCCCACTCGTGGGGGAGGGGAGGGTGCAGAGAAGACCCATTTGGGGAGACCTTCCTGCGCTTTCGGGGTGCTGGGGTGTGCTTTGTAAATACTTGAAGACTCCACTCGCATCCTGGCTGTACAGTCGGTGGGGGAAATGCAGGCTTGTGTCCAAAATTGACGCCATGAGAGAGCGAATGTGGTGCCGGACAGCAGGGCTGGGGGATGTCGGACCACCGCCGGGGGCTTCGCTGCAGCCTCCGGGTCGGCGTCCACTGGGCACTCGGAGAACGGGATGGCGATGTGTTTGACTCGTTCTCTCTCTCCCCTCCAGAGGTTTCCTACACCTGAAGAGAAGGATGTCAAGACGCAGGTAACATTTTTTTGTCTTGGAGATATGTTTCCGTGTTAGCTGCGGCCTTTGAAACGCATGATCTACTAATTAAGCATTCTTTTTAAAAATCCACCATAGCAGCCGTTTACAAGCTAAGCAGCAGCCCCAGCCCAGCCAGACCGATTCCCCCCAAGAAGCCCAGATAATTCAGGCCAAGAAGAGGAAAACAGCCCAGGTGAGTTAAGGGGAGCGGAGAGGAGAGGAGAGACGAGACTGCTTGCTGGGACCTAGTGTAACAGCCGCCTTTTCTGTTTTTCAGGATGTCAGAAAGAGGAGAGAGGAGAAGGTCGCCCAGAAACACCAGTATGAGATTAGGGTAATGCAGAACCGGGCGGGCTGGGCTTGGCTTTGCAGTAGGTTCGCCTGACACTGTTACCTGCTGCCCCTAGAGGTCAGCAGGGAGGCGCTTCTCTTAAGGGCGGTTTGTATGTGCCTGAATCCTGCTCAAGTTTGCCTTGAAGCAGCTGGTTCCTCTTTGTGAATTCCTCCTCGGAGCTGAGCTGCCCAGTGCACCGGGCCCGCCTGATCTGCCCCATGTACTGCTCTTTGTTCCCCTGTGGCTAGAGTGGAGGGTCCTCATAGCTGCTCCTTGAGGCGCACATAGGATGCGAGGTCACGGACACCTGGCACCCAGCCCTCTGCTACCCAGGTCCTCCTGTGTGTTGTAGAGGAAACTTTAGAGACAGTGGCTCTTTGAAGCCAGCATTGATTGGGGGAAAGGGGCCTTTAAGTAGGACTTAATTGATCCCACTTGCCTCCATTTTTAAGGTTTTGCCTGAAAGTAATCTAAGGTATC
>NW_005370223.1:1020276-1033309 GCF_000412655.1 Myotis brandtii | reverse complement strand
TGGGGAAGCTTTTTATAAAACAAGGTGCCCTTGCCACTATTGATAAATAATGGAGCAGTTTTACCAATCTGTAAGTTATTAGTATCTGACTACAGATGCATTGTTATTCCTCCATTCCCCCAATACGTAATGTCTTGTATTTCCAGAATTGTATTTTGTTGTCTAAAACAGCCTACCAGTTACTCTTTATGAAAATTGATGAGCTATACGACTTATTTATAAAATATAAATAGAACTGCCAACTTACTAAACGACATTGTCAGCATGTTAGCTAGCAGTGGTGTTTGGGGGAAACTGTAGACTGTTTAGAAATACTAGCTTCCATTTATGAAAGATCTCAGATAAAAGCTGGTTTCCTATTGCACAGATATTCTTTTTTTCTTTTAAATGACAGAACTGTTGGCCACCTGCATTATCTGGGGGGATCAGTCCTTGCATTATCATTGAAACACCCCACAAAGAAATAGAAACAAGCGACTTCTCCAGATTTACAAACTACAGATTTAAAAATCTTTTTATTAATCCTTCACCTTTGCCAGATTTAAGGTAAGAAAATTTTCAGTAATTTAATATCAGAGATTAAAATTATTCTGATTTCATAAATGGCATTACTTTATTTTTTGCCTTCATTATAAGATAGAAAAACTTGTAAAAAATTGCTTTCTTTACTGATACTTACGCATATATAATCTGACTAGTGCTATTTGCAAATGATAGAGGAATTTTAAACATTGATTCTATAGTTATTTTCATTTGCTTGCTGAGTACTGTAAGCCTTATCAGAACCGAATTACCTTCTTAATGGAGTTTAAAGAATTTATCTAAATTGTTAAGATGGAAACATTTTAACATGTATCATTTGATATATCAATCCCATCTATTTCTTACCAAGCTTAGTAAGGTCTATATTTTTTTCTAGTTAATGAACAGGACTAGTAAGTACAGCTTATACAAAACCTCTAGTAATTTAGAGTCACTGTAGGTGACTCTACTATTGGTGAACTAGTTGGAGGTGGTTGACACTTGTCTCTACTGGGATCATAAGCTTTAAATATTTTCCTTTTTAGTATTGCTCTTGAGAGAACATGGCTATCTTAAACAGGAATATTATAATAGATTTCAAAAGAATGTTTTTTTGTTCCCATCAATTTAGATTATCATAATCCAGGTTTTTGCTGTATAATTTCAGGTTTCTACTTTTTCATGCTAAAAGGTAGATACTACCTTAAGAGTAGCTCCTATCAAGTTCTAAATTGAAAGTTGGATTTCAGTGTCTTAAAGTTGAATTTTTTCCTATGTAAAACATAACTTGTATATTATGTAAACCACACAATTATTTCTTTTTACCCTTTTTCCATAGCTGGGGATGTTCAAATGATGTTTGGCTAAACATGTTAAAGAAAGAGACCCGATATGTACATGACAAACATTTTGAAGTTCTGCATTCTGACTTGGAACCACAAATGAGGTCAATACTTCTAGACTGGCTTTTAGAGGTATGTTCCAGCAATACAAATTTCCCTTCTCTTTATGATGGAAAATAGATGTAAATGTGCTTTTCATGTGCCCTCATGGTGTATTATCCATTGCCAGCAGCCACCTTGTTTGGGGGTACTTACTGTAGTTGATAGTACCGAAATGGAAAATGTCTGTAAGAGTAAGATCATGAGGACACAGCCACTACATCTCACACAACCCAAACCCAATTCAGAATTCTTGATATCAGGGTATTGCTGTGTACCGGACGCCGTTCAAGGTGCTGAGGGTATTCAAGATGAATAGAATATATAGTTGACAAGGTTTTGAATTCTGCTGTGCAGTGTTGTGCCTTTAACCTAAAGGAATGAGTGATCCTGAAGCCCCTACAGATGTGTGCCGGAACTGTTTAAGCCCACTCGCTACTACTGAGGAAATGATTACTTACATTGAAGACAAACTGATTATTGCTCTGTAGCTTCCCTATTAAAGTAGATAGAAATGATATATTCTAAGGGAGAAAACTATAGCCTTTTTGGTGGAGTAGCACTTGGCAGAGTAGATCTGCCAGAAGCTATTCAGAAAAGTCTTTAAGACTACAAAATGTTCGAGTCAAGTTATCTTAATTCCTTATTCTGACTAGAAAGGAAGATTGTATTTTAATCATGTGGTTATAAGGTGGTTGGGTTTTTATTTTTTCTAAGTGTCTTGTGATCATGAAAGCAATTTAAGCACAATTATGTTGGGTTTGCTTTATTTTCTTTTTTACATTTCATTGATTTTTATCTAGTGATTATCAAATGTATTCCTGTTTTCCCTTAAATATATGATTATGTATGCAAAACTGTACAGAATATATTAAGACAAATCCAACAGTGTTAATTCTACTTTGTCTTAGTATACAGGGTGGGGCAAAAGTAGGTTTAGAGTTGTTCATATGGAAAATAATAAACTATTGAATAGTCACAACTGTAAACCTACTTTTGCCCAACCTTATATCCTTTCATTATTTGAAAGATGTTTCAGCATTTAAAAAGCTATTTATTACCTTAACCTATTTATTACCTAGTTTAAATCATAAGATCTCACTATATGTGGAAGATATTTTTTGAAATTCAGTATCCATATCTGATTTTAAGACATGTAGTAAACCAGTAATAAATTTCCTTAACACAGTTTATCAGAACCTCTATCCCTCTGTTTTCTTATCTTCAAAATGGGGGTAACGGCCCCTACATCATGGAGTTTGGGAATTAAAAGCTTCCCCTCTGATAAATGTGCAAACGACAGATACTATTATTAACAACGATAATGAAACGGGGGAATTCCCATTACAGTCCTAAACAAGCTATATGGTCTACGGCCATACCACCCTGAACGCGCCCGATCTCGTCTAAACAAGCTATATGATATAA
Organism: Myotis brandtii; assembly: GCF_000412655.1. Lineage (NCBI taxonomy): Eukaryota > Metazoa > Chordata > Mammalia > Chiroptera > Vespertilionidae > Myotis > Myotis brandtii. The sequence continues at coordinate 1,030,418 of NW_005370223.1, read as the reverse complement.
GAGTTTATCACCAATGTTATTCATTCAGTTTTCTTCTACAATTTTAGCCAGTACAGTAACACATGAAAAATAAATGACATAAAAACATTGAAAGGAACACCATTGTCATTTAATCTAAAGTGAGAAGAGAATCAGTTGGAACTATTAGGATAAGAATATAAACTAAGCATGAAAATTTACCTATCTGTCAGCAATAAACAATTAGGAAATTAATAGAAAAAAGTTCTCATTCATAGTAAAAATAAAATGTATCTGGGAATAAATACATTTTTTAAGTCCGTATGAAAAAAAAAAACTATAAAATACGAGTAAATGCAGACAACAGATTTGTTTATCCTATCACTGCATGTTATTTTTCTCCCCAATCTTAACTTTGGTATCCTAAAAATCAAAGTTGGGTTTATAAAAGTATTGTAAGGTATGCTAAGACAACTTTCTAATTTGGAGAAATTCATGGAGTAATATTTAAACCTTGGGGTTCTTGTCTAGGTATGTGAAGTATACACACTGCATAGGGAAACATTTTACCTTGCGCAAGACTTTTTTGATAGATTTATGTTGACACAAAAGGATATAAATAAAAATATGCTCCAACTCATCGGAATTACCTCATTATTCATTGCTTCCAAACTTGAGGTAAGTTCTCAAAGTTTATTCAGAGACATATTTACCGACCCAGGTTTTAAAATCAACACATCAATTCCAGAAACACTACTACTTTGATATTAACTCCTTAGGGAAGATGAGTGGGTTTTTCCATATTTTCTGAACATCATGATTTAGATAAATATTATAGTTCCCTTTTAGTATCCAAGCCTATTATAAGTTTCCGGTTTAAATTCTGGAATTAGTATCTAGGTCAAATGTTCCATGGCTCATTCGGCCAAACAGAATACACTGATGCTGTCCCTATATACAGAATTATGGCACTTGGACCCAATAGAATGGTCTTTGAAAACTGATTAACCAATCAAATGGAATGCTTTTTTGGGTTAAAATAATATTTTTGTATCTGATGGTGGTGCCAGGATAGAAGGCAACTCCTTTCCTGCTTGAGATTTTCCTTCACACAATCTCAATATGAATATGAATATCATTAGTACCTTCATCTGAAATCTTTGAAGCCTGTGTTTGGAGGACTAAATCATGCATTGATTTCCATAAGTGTATTTTTTTCTTCCAAATTTGCCTTTTGAGCTTTAAGAGATATCTCCAGATTCTGCCAAATTTGGTGACTAAGTTTGTATTCAGTCGATTCTGAACTGAAATACTTTGTTTCAGATATCTTTCTAGACTGAAATCTTCATATTTAGCCTGTTCTCATCTGTGGCAGGCATCTTTTCTGCTCATTTGACCATCCTAGTTCTCTGGACTGTTAAAGCAGACCTGTCATCAGCCAAACTACACAAACCATCCTTTTGTATTAGTGTAAAGGAGATGTTTTCAGTTTCTAGAACTCACTGGTTAAGTGTTTTGTTTTATTCTGACCAATGTAGTAGGCAATCTTAAAACAAGAGTGGCTTTTTGTGTTTTAACTGAAATGACTGTTTAAAATACTGATGTTTATTAACTGCAATTCAAGATCAATTCCATGAAAATAAGTCTCATTTAATATAGTTGGCTAATTTAGACCTAGATATGAAAGATACCTTTAAATGTACGGTTGCTTTGGCTATTGTAGAATTATTTTACTAAGATTTATTTTCCTTTGTGAACCTGTCCTTAAAAGTGAAGCCTGGCTCTAGCCGGCTTGGCTCAGTGAATAGTGTCGGCCTATGAACTGAAGGGTCCCAGGTTCGATTCTGGTCAAGGGCACATGCCTGGGTTGCGGGCTCAATCCCCAGTGTGGGAGGAGGCAGCCAATCGACGATTCTCATCATTGATGTTCCTCTCCCCCCCCCTCAATCTCCTTTCCTCTCTGAAATCTATTATATATATATATATAAAATGAAGCCGGTAGGTAGTTTGTATATAATTCTTTTGTTCTTACCTCAATCTCAACTGTGCTTAACACTAATTTTAAAATCCATTTTAAAGGAAATCTATGCTCCTAAGCTCCAAGAGTTTGCTTATGTCACTGATGGTGCTTGCAGTGAAGAGGATATCTTAAGGATGGAACTCATTATATTAAAGGTAATAATTATATCTTTTATTATTCTAGTTGCAATTTAATAACAGTAATTACTATTGAATCTCAAATACTACAATGAAAGTAATCAAAACTGAGGTTTTAGTATTAGGATCCAGTTCTAAGAGGCTAATGCAAAATATTGACAATGTTATGGATGAAAGAGGAATTTGCTTAACCTATTCATTTTTATTTTTCTGTATCTTTCAAGTTTCTATATTGAGAATATACTATTTTCTTAATTTAAGTAATTATGGATATTTTCAAAACATAGTTAGTAGTTAGCATATAACATATATAAATGAATTCCAACAATGATTCCCAGACCTTAGTCATTTTCCCCTTCTTCCAGCAGACAGAAAATAGAATTATTTCACTGCCTTTTTTTCTATATGCAGAGAAAGGGCTATTAATAGAAAAATGGAGAAAAGAAGCATAAAAGTATTTAATTAGGCCTTCAATGAGAGATTAAAGAGTGAATATAAACTACTAGAAAGTATGTTTTTAAATTTGGACATCATGGGTTTATTAATAGGATATACAAGAAAACCTAATCAATATGACTTTCATTTACAAATTATCATAAGTTATGTTTACAAGCTAAACATTCGGGTAGCTCTGTTAGAATGGGATCTTGTTGACATGTTGATACTGTTTTAATAATAAAATTATCCAGATTCAGACTTGTAGTACAAAGAGGATGTAAAGGGAAGATGGCATTCTCTGGGCAGTTCCACAGGTGTTAAGGCCCTCTGCTTTCTCCTAATTATTTTGGACTTCTTATAAATGGTAAAGTCTCAGGGCTTCACGGAGGGAAAGATGTCATTGGAGATTACAGAAATAAGAAGTCTAGAATCAATTCTTAGATGATCTAAATGGAATTCGTTGTGGAGTCACTGAATACAATTAAAAGAGTAGTTTTAATGAAGTAGAGAACAAATTTGGAAGACCAGTGACTACAAGAAATGAGAAAAGCAGTAATGAAAAATAGGCTGAATGAACTTTGTAAATAAAGACAACTGAGAATAAAAGAGTCTATGTCAATAATAGATTACAACACACAAGCAGCTTTAGATTGTGAGGTATCTATAAATATCTTGAATAAAAATAAAAGGGGTCAGAATAATAAAACTCCTAGGAAAAAAATGAACCTAAAAACATAAAAGTTTCTTAAATGGCTATCTTAGAAAGTAGCTATACAATGTGGTATCTATGTACCTACATTTATTAACGGGCATTTTAATTTCATTTAACAGGCTTTAAAATGGGAACTTTGTCCCGTAACAGTCATCTCCTGGCTCAATCTCTTCCTTCAAGTTGATGCTCTTAAAGATGCTCCTAAAGTTCTTCTACCTCAGTATTCTCAGGAAAAGTTCATTCAGATAGCTCAGGTATTGACATTGTTATTGAATATATGCTAATGTTAATTACAGGTTTTGTTTAGCTTTTTAAAAAATTGATTGATTTGAAAGAGAGAAACATCAATTAGTTGTTCCACCCTGGGTTGACTCCTGCATGTGCCCCAACCAGGAATCGAACCAGCACAGCCCTGGCGCATTGGGATGACACTTCAGCAGAGCCAGCGGCCAGGGCCTTCCGTGTATTTATAGTCATAAATAGGCTATCCAACAAATGACAGCATACTGGATTAAATTCACTCCTTAGCATACTGGAACAAAACTTGTGTTGCATAAAATTCTGTCCCCAGGATTTATGCTGCTTAATAATTCTAGAAAACAAGTTTGTAAACTATGAGTTTAAATATGAATACTTTTCATTCTTTAGGAGCCTAAAATAGATGTCTTTTTTATATAAAATGGGGAATGGTATTTTTAAGCCAGTTGTCTCCAGGCTTTATAATGTATGAAATTATTCTATATAAGCGGTTCTCAACCTGTGGGTCGCGACCTCTTTGGGGGTCGAATGACCCTTTCACAGGGGTTGCCTAAGACCATCGGAAAACACATATATAATTACATATTGTTTTTGTGATTAATCACTATGCTTTAATTATGTTCAATTTGTAACAATGAAAATACATCCTGCCCTAACCGGTTTGGCTCAGTGGATAGAGCATCGGTCTGCGGACTGAAGGGTCCCAGGTTCGATTCCCATCAAGGGCATGTACCTTGGTTGCGGGCACATCCCCAGTGGGGAGTGTGCAGGAGGCAGCTGATCGATGTTTCTAACTCTCTTATCCCTCCCCCTTCCTCTCTGTAAAAAGTCAATAAAATATATTTAAAAAAAGAAAAAGAAAATACATCCTGCATATCAGATATTTACATTACGATTCACAACAGTAGCAAAATTACAGTTATGAAGTAGCAACGAAAATAATTTTATGGTTGGGGGTCACCACAACATGAACTGTATTAAAGGGTCGCAGCATTAGGAAGGTTGAGACCCACTGTTCTATATGATTATCTTTTATATTTGAATACACAGGGAACCTATTTTACATGTTAGAATTAAAATCACCTTAGTTACATTTTTTAAAAATTTAAGTTCCAACTAAATGTTCCTAGACCAGCATGTAAGAGATGTTCTAACGAAGTAACTAAAGGAGGGTACCATTCCTTCCTGTCTACTTCTCATAGTGTGTAAAATAGGTACTGTGTATTCAAAACAGTGTTACTGAGTTTTGATATTTTATGTCTCCTAAATACTTTGTACTTTTGCTTTTTCCTTTGTCAGCTTTTAGATCTGTGTATTCTAGCCATTGATTCATTAGAATTCCAGTACAGAGTACTGGCTGCTGCCGCCTTGTGCCATTTTACCTCTATTGAAGTCGTTAAGAAAGCCTCAGGTAAGTCATTATTTTACCTTATCTGTTCACAACTTTTAAAGAGACTATTAATTTATGAACTCTAGCATGCTGCTAAACAGAAACTTAAAATTTTAATGGAAAAATTTTAGCAGTGTAGTGATTACCTTCCTTTCTGCTAGTTCTAATCCTCAGTGTCTATCCACAAACAACAATAAGGTCAAATAGAATTTAAATCCATTTGAAGTTAATCATGATTATAGTTCTGCTTTAAGAGTTCTTTGGGTTTTGGTCATTTTAATTTCCTATGCAGAAGGTACTGGTTAAGAAGCTTGAAGTCTTTTTCCTCAAAATAGTCACTTACAGTTTGAGAGTCATAATCTGCTTTGACTTGCTAAAACTTACTGATTTTGGCTTCTTTTTTAAAATGAGTTTTAATATAGCTATCCTTCAATTTGGAAGCAGGAACAAATTCATTAGGCATATATTAGATACTTTCTGATGTAACCTTACATTTTGCTAACTTTTCTCTTCCTAGGTTTGGAATGGGAAAGCATTTCTGAATGTGTAGAGTGGATGGTGCCCTTTGCCAGTGTAGTAAAAAGTACTAGTCCAGTGAAGCTGAAGATGTTTAACAAGATTTCTATGGAAGACAGACACAATATCCAGACACACACAAATTACCTGCCTATGCTGGTATGTTTCTCGTGGGGTTTTTTAGTCTTATTATCTAGTAAGTCACTAAAACTATGACAGTAAGGATGATACAGAATAAAGGAATAGAAAGTTCTAATGGGCACAGTGATTTCAAAATGTAGAAGAGTTAGTAACTTTGAAGTCAAAGCAAGATTTGTGAAGTTTCTTAAGATCAATGCCAATAGTCTACTTTGAGTTTAAAAAAATAGTTACAGCAGTTCAAATTGCTGAACCTTAGACTGTGACCAAATTGCAAAGACATAAAATACACCATTGTAAATAGACCCAGAGACATAGAAGCATCCAACAGACTATCAAACCTCAGAGGGAAGGCAGGGGAGAGTGGGGGGAAAGAGATGAACCAATTAACTCATATGTGCATAACCCATAGACACAGACAATAGGGTAGTGAAGGCCTGCTGTGGGGAGCAAGGGGGTCATATGTAATACTTTCAACAATAAAGCTTTTTTAAAAGTAAAAATAAAACAATTAAAATTTAAAAAGACATGCTCATTTCCTTTATATATACCTCTTTGCATCTATTATCTATTTGTATCTATATTTTCCATAACGGGAGGGAAAAAAAGACCATTATATTAGGCCTAAGCAGCCTCAATTTAGTATCCAGAAATCTGGTTTGACTTTATTTTACTATGTCAGTACTTTACCTTAGCTGCTAATCTCTGCATTTCTTCACATGTGCAGGAGGAAGTCAATTACGTAAACACCCTTAGGAATGGGGGACAACTGTCACCAGTGTGCAATGGAGGCATCATGACACCACCGAAGAGCACTGAAAAACCATCAGGAAAACACTAAGGAAGATAACTAAGCTGACAAGTATTCACTGAGTTTTGGGTAAAATGTCATTAAATTGTTTGCGGGTAGTAACAGGTGGCTCTACTACTTACAGTCAACGTAAAACGTATAAATACGTTTCCCGCATACAATGTGTTAAAATGTACTAAAGTTTTACAGGAAAATAGTGCCAGGACTACCCTCGCCAATTCAGAAATTTCAATGCCATTCTTTGACTTAAAAAACTATGTAAAATTGGCACTAAGAAATGTATTTCATTGTCAGCTGTTTAAAGAAACAGCAGGCCTTGTTTACAAAAAGTTAATTCCCAAGGTGACTGGCTAGAAGCCAGCCACAATTTATGCCATAAAATTTTTCTGATCCAGTGTTACTATTTTGATGGACTGAGAATTTTATCATTAAAATCTTAGACTAGGTAAGTGCTACCTTAAAGAGTACATTAAGTGATACAGTACTTTGAATCTAGTTTTTAGATTCTCAAAATTTATATATCCTTGCTTAGTGCAATTTGGTTCTTGAAAATAAAATTATGTTTACAAAGGTTTAGTTTTGTAATAAGGTGACTAATTTATCTATAGCTGCTGTAGCGAGCTATTATAAAACTTGAATTTTTATAAATGGTGAACTTTAAAATGTTTTTTTAACTAGTTTATTTGCCTTGCCATACATAACATTTTTAACCAGTAAGGCTAAGAACATGGTGTTTAAAACTGCGCTCTAAACAGTGGGAATACCAAAGAAATTATAAACAATGTAAATGCTGTGGCTTCTACTTGGGGCTTCGACATACAGGTTGCTTTATAGTAACTTTTTTGTACATCACAATTTGAGTGAAAAAACTTAAGTACCCTTTCAAACTATTTATATGAGAAAGACACTTTATTATTCTAAGGCAGTGGTCACCAATCTCTTGGACCTCACGGGCCACCGGTTGGCGACCGCTGCTCTAAGGTATCCCTAAGGATTTTTTTTTTTTAATTTAGTGTGACTAAGGCTTTATTTCCATTTGCAAAACTGCTAAGGTCCTTTTTAAATTCCTACATGAGTTAAGGACAGTGTCAAAGTGATCAAGCTTAACACCTGACCTAGACTTCTATTAAGGCAGAAAAGTATTAAATGTATACCAATTCCTAGTGATCTATTTATTTAAAAAACAAACAAGTAAACTTCACATAAGAAGGTGGTATATAGACTAATTCTACATAAATGTTTTTGAAAAAATGAAATTTCAGCATCTAAAGTGGATTTAATTAGAAAAAAATTATAGTAGATTGTTTGTTACTAGACATGTGAATCTCTTCTCTGAAGAAATTATAAATTTAAGCTATTATGGCATGAAATCTTCTGTATAGTTTGTTTTTAAATTGTTTCAGTATTTTTGTCTGGAAAAAAAACACCACTAAATGTGTATATATGTATTATATATAAACTTCATCTTTTAATACTGTTTATATTTAGCCTATTGTTTAAAAAATAAAAGTTAAAAAATTTTAACTGCTCAAAAGTAAAGTTTTGCCATTGCTTGTAGAAACTTTTTTTTCCTCCTCTGCGCTGCCAGCTGTAATACTTCTTCTGGGTTGCTTGCGTTCAATTCTGTCTGACCAATGGCTTTGATCTTCCAAAACAGAAAAGTGAGGTTATTAGAGGTTTGGTAAAAAATAAAGTCTTCCTAACATATACACACATAAAACTACTTACTGGTACAGTAGAAGTTATAGCAAGGTGGGGGTTAGATGGGCAAATCATATGTGGCTTTATAGGCCACTGTATGGACTTAAACAATGTGTGAGATAAGAAACCATTTAGAGGTCTAGAGTAGAGAGATGACATGATCTAATATTTTAATATGAAATAAACTAGATGCAAAAGCTCATGATCAAAATAGGATCTTTTAAAAAAACACTAATAATCAACTTTTAGAAGTAATAGGCACACAAAATCTTTTTGTTGGTACAATTCTTAAGTATATTATTGAAGCAAGACACAAAATAACTTACCGCAATTTGTCTTTTATCTGTTTCTCCTCTTTTGTGATGAAGATCTAAATGAGTCAGTTAAGAATAATAAATCTAATACTATTAAAAACCACAACAGAATCTCAACTTTTTTAGGTTTGGTTTAGAAGATACACACTATTAAATACTTCTTTAATTTACAGAAATGAAGTGTACTAATATCACATGTGATATTAGAGGAAAGGATACAAGTCAAGTATTCCAAAATGGTAACATCCCATATGTAGTCATAGTAGGAGTCCATAGCATCATGACTGAAAAGACGGAATTCAGTTACTTCCTCTTAAGCAGAAAAATTGCAACGTTTTTTGTTTTTTTTTAAATCATGCATACCTGTTTTGTTCCTGCAGTGATTTAAAGGCTGTTTTGTAGTCAATTTCTCTGAGGAACTGACATAAAATTGCCACCTACATGAACAAATAAGGATTTGAAAATGGTTTAAGGTAACTAGTGTGAACAATAACTCCTGGTTTTAAAGGGGAAATTTGTAATGATTCTTATATTAAGAATATATCATTTAAGAGGCCTTGCAGTTCACCCTGAGGGATTAGCTCATGATGGATTCCATCCAATTTCAATTGCAAAAACCTTTATACAAACAACTGTCTGCCCAGTATTTTCTTCATCTATAGTTTTTAGGGGTTTATTTGAATGAGAAACTGGTTAAAAGCCAGATAAAAAAATTGAAGGGAATGGAAAACTGCCAAACATTTTCATGACATTCAAGGACATAAGAACATGCTTAAACCTTGACAGATGGCAAACACAGAGCTCATTTTGGCAAAATTTAGGCTGCCAATCTGCTTAACCTAAAGCAGATTCACTTCAATCAAGTATGTAGGTCATAATAATTCTTTTTAAAGTATTTTTAATTTAAAAAAATATAATTCATATACCATGAAATTCACCCTTTTAGAGTGCACAATTCAATGGTTTTTAGTATATTTACAAAGTTGAGCAACATCACAAGTATCAAATATCCTCCCTTCAACCACTACTCTATATTCTGACTGTATGGATGTGCCTCTGGCTAAACATTTCATATTGATGGAATTATACAACAGCCTTTTGTAGCTGACTTTTTTCACTCAACATAATACTTGTAAGATGCATCCCTGTTTTAGCATGTATCAGTACATCATCCTTTTTTATGACAGAATAATATGCCATTGTATAGACATCAAATTTTGTTTATCCATTCATCAGCTAACAAACACTGGGTTGTTTCCAACGTTCTGGCTACTATAAATAATGCTGCTGTGAACATACTGTACAAACTTTTCTGTGAACATGTTTTCTATTTTCTTGGTCATATACAGGAAAGGAAGTGCTGGGTCATATGGTAATTATACTTTTAATTTTTTGAGGAAATGCCAAGTTTTTTCCAAAAGGTTGCCCCGTTTTATATTCCTACCAGCATAATTTCTCCACATCTTTACCAACAATTGTTTCTTTCTTTGAATTAACGGCCATATTAGTGAGTATGAAGTGGTACCTTAATATAGTATTGATCTGCATTTTCCTAATAACTAATGTACATATCTACTCTTAAATATAAGAAAACACACTTGAGAATATTTATTTTCCACATAGGAGGCTTAAAGACCAATCTTCTTTCATTTTAAATAAATTCTATAAAGCAGCGGTTGCCAACAGGTGGTCCGTGAGGTCCGAAAGGTTGGCGACCGCTGGTTTAAGGAAACCTTTGGAGCAGCGGTC
>NW_005370223.1:996404-1019971 GCF_000412655.1 Myotis brandtii | reverse complement strand
AAAAAAAACTTAAATATGCCAAATTCTTAAATACCATAAACTTAAGCAATAGTAAGGAAAATAAAAGCTATTTCCCAGTCCAATGCTTTATATTTACTATAAACTCTAATATACAGGAAAATAAACCAACATCAAAATATTAAACTAACCTGTGTGTGGCAATTCAGCAAAGAACAACACTTTATCATTCTTTTTATTACCTATAAAAACAATTTGGATTATTTTAAGAAACTAACATCAATTATAACAATGTACTGTTCTGATATGGGATGTGAACAGTGGGAGAGTTTGTACACGAGTGGAGGTTGTACATTTTTACAAAACTCCCAACCACAGCAGAATACACATTTGTTTTTTAAAGTATACAGGGAACATTTACTAAGATATATGTGATAGCTGATACAAAGCAGGTATATGAGAATTCTAATTTTTTCTCCATTTGCTATGAATCTAAAACTATTCTAGCCCTAGCCATTTTGGCTCAGTGGATAGAGAGTCGGCCTGCAGACTGAAGGGTCCCAGGTTCAATTCCGGTCAAGGGCACATGCCCGGGTTGAGGGCTCAATCCCCAGTAGGGGGCGTGCAGGAGGCAGCCAATCAGTGATTCTCTCTCATCATTGATGTTTCTACTCTCTCTCCCCTCTCCCTTCCTCTCTGAAATCAATAAAAGTATATTTTTTATAAAATTAAAAAAAGAAATGAAACTGTTCTAAAAAACAATTTATTAATTTTAAAAAGTTACTGAAAATTTTTAATATTGGACAGCAATCTGATCTAAAGCAATCAATTTGGGAGTCATGACAACAAACATGGAAATGAAAACTCACCCAAAAGGAACCCAGGAAGAGCATTTAAAGGCAGACAAGAAGAAAAGCCAATAAACAACCTACCTGGTCTGTATAAACATCAGGGGGTACAGCTTTATTAAAGAAATCAGAACACACAGCTCCAGCCTGAAGGTAATAGTGAAGAGCTGCCGAATACTGATTTGTTGCTGGAGTAGAAAACAGAGATCAAGAATTACCTATCACAAATTATCAGTTGGAAAAACAGACGGGCCTCTTTGGTGAAGTCAGGTGACAAAAGCAGATTCAAACCAAGATAACACTTATCCAAGAAAACACTGCAAAATATTGCCTTTTTAAAAAAACTACTTTATGCCCTAGCCGGTTTGGCTTGGTGGATAGAGCATCGCCCTGCAGACTGAAGGGTCCCAGGTTCGATTCCGGTCAAGGGCATATGCCTGGGTTGCGGGCTCAATCCCCAGTGGGGGGTGTGCAGGAGGCAGCCGATCAATGATTCTCTCTCATCATTGATGTTTCTATTTCTCTCTCCCTCTTCCTTCCTCTCTGAAATCAATAAAAGTATATATTTTTTTAAAAAAACTACTTTAAAGAAGCAATATAATAGTTTTTGCCTTCTAAAAGTGACTACACAAAAATCTGTTTCAGCCTTCTTGTCAAACTTACTAGTACAGAACTTAGTATTTGGAGGTACTTATTTCCCAAATGTCATACTTAATTTTCTGAGGTAGTTTAGAATCAGTAAATCTTTTCTGAATAGATAATAAGATCCTGATAATAAATTCTCTGGGCGAGGGGTGAAAATAAGCATTAACAATTGTCAACTAGCCTGGCCGGTGTGGCTCAGTGGTTGAGCGTTGATCTATGAATCTGTTTGATTCCCAGTCAGGGCACATACCTGGATTGCAGGCTCAATCTCCAGGAGGAGGCAGCCAATCAATGATTCTCTCTCATCTTTGATGTTTCTCTCTCTCTCTCTCTCTCTCCCTTCCTCTCTGAAATCAACAACAATATATATTTTTTAAAATCATCAACTATTGCTTCAAAAATAATATAGCAGACAGTGAAATAATGTAGTGAGTGTACAGATAAAATGAGACTGGCACACATGTGGTTTCATTATACTATCCTCTCTATTCTATTTGGAATCTTCTCTTTAAAAAACTCAACTACTAAAACACTGATCATGAAATGTACAAGTCAAATTTTATTTGACTTGTACAGTAACAAAAATATTCTTATCAAGTTGAAAAAAATCACATAAATGGGAGAATTATCAATGTATTCCCAAGAACACAAATAATTATCAATTATATTATTTTCACCTCTAAAAATACTGCAAAAACAAAACATAAAGCAACCATACATCTCACTTACCAAAATAAATGTCTGCCTGAATAATTAACCAGGAATGGTTGTTTGGATTGATACTGCGGGCATACCGAACCAGCTCTTTCACTGTGATTGCCACAGCTTCAAAGTCCACTGACTGGAGGCTAAAGGGAAGACAATGACGACCAGTAAGCTCCATTTTAAGAGACAATTTCAAATTCCATACACACATTTACTAAAAACAAAAAGACTTACCCAAAATTTAGGTGACCATAAATAGTCTAAATACTACTAGTTGTAAATATATAAAAACTATCAAAACATCTAAGTCAGAGAAAGTGTGATAAGCTAATTTTTATAAGCAGTTGAAAACAATCTGATTTTTGTTTCCTTTTCCCCAAAATGCCAAAGAAGGTTGACTAGACCACTCTAAAAAGTTCTCTTTAAATATTTTACAATATAAAGCATATAAAAGAGTTAGGATAAACACCTAGCTCCACTTTTTAGGCACAATTTACAACAAAATTAAAGTAATCCTCACAATTCTGAGGGAGGCACTATTCGTATACCCATTTTACAGATGCAGAAACTGGCACAGAAAGCAACTTGCCCAAGGTCACATACCAGGTAAGTGGAGTGGCTGAGACTCCCATCCTAAGAGTCTGGCCAAGGGCCTCTAGGTAAACCATTCTTTTTGTTCATTTGTAATAAACATGCACTAAAAATAAAGCATGGTACTCCCTTGGGAAACAAGCCTCAGTCAGTGGAGGGAAGGGCCCCTAACCCATTTCTGACCCTCCCATCTCCATATGAGATATGAAACTGTTTCCAGTCTCAAAGACTGAGATGGAAGAAAATTACGCATTCTACTGATTGCTTCCCTACCTACTGAAATCTTTCTTCTTCACAGATGCCACTAAGAGCAATAAAATAAGGCTTAGGATCTACCCTTCAGGCACAAAGTAAGAAGACTAGGGGGAAGAGAGGGAAGGAAAGGAACATTGGTGAGGAAACAAACATGGACTCTTCTGAGTGTGTGTGTGTGTGTGTGTGTATGTGAAGAGAAAAATGTAAATGGTTTCTTCTTCCAGAAAAAGAACACTTTTTCTCCCCTGAAAAAATTCCCCCATCATCTTATTGCGATTCTCAGGTGATGAAAGTAAGGGGGAAGATTTCTTAAGGTAATTAAAGAGCTTATGAAGGCAACTAAAAAGGGATTGGAGCCTCTGATAATCACAGTGCTAGAGGAGATCTACAAAGAATTACTTAAAATAAAATAAAAAACATTTTCAATAGATACTTGTAAAAGAGATAAGATTCCAGAAACCTGATAGAAAGCCATTCTTTTTGCCTCAATTTTCTAAATTTTACCCACTGACAAGTAATCAGGACTACTTAGAGCTCTTCTGTTCTACCTAAGGCTGGTATACCTCAGCTCTTAAGAGTTATGCCTTAATCACAGTTTTTAGAAAGACAATTACTATTATAGAGAAATACAAAGTTACCTATAGAATCCTAACATTGTAGCCTTTTAATCAAACTATCCAAAAGTTATCTATACCAGGCAGGATGGTCCTAAATATATAAATAATTTAATAAAATGTAAGCTATAATACTTACTTGGGGATGGAGGATGGCCAAATAGAAATGTGTTCAGCTGTAATATCATTCACAATGTCTTCCTTAAAAGAAAAGAAAAAAAGGCGATTTAAAAGGAAGTATATTTCAAACATTTTTAAAACAATTAAATTATGAAATACTGACCCGAACATTGTGAAGTTTGACAAAGAGTGATAAAATAATAGTCAAAACCAATGGTTCCTATAAGAAAGAAAACACAGAATCCTTAAATATTATATATTATGTTAATATTTCTTGCATCAACATCAAGGATACCAAGTATTTTCTTCCAAAAGATTCTTACTCTTTGGAATTTACTATCTACTTTAGTTTAAAACACACTAAAGATCAACTTTATCTTTAATGTCATGAAAGAAATCATGGCACAAATTTACACAAAAATTAATCATATTTAGGTGTCTGGTTTATAATGCACGAATCCTCATGACTTTTGAAGCTGAGTAAATAGATCGCATTCCACGAGTACTTTCAGCTACCTTAAACAAACTGACTTTTATTCCTTAAAATAATAAAGGATGGAATGTAGGTTATGTCCAGTAAATTAATGACATTAACCTGATCGAACAAAAATTAAATCTAGGCTTCACACATCTAGCCATATTATAAAGACTTCTTTGTCATTTAAAAAATACCTGTTTGTAGTCGCTAGAACATAAGTTAGGTAAATGCAAAATAAACTTCTCCATTTAGATTATCCTATCCTCAACACTGAAGCACATTAACAGTTCACCTAAATAATCGTGTAAGCACTCAATATTTTTTAGTTATAGTCTATAAAAATCAGCAATAGTAATTAATTGACTTTTAAGAAAACATACCCGTAATTTTTTTATAAAAGAAAGCAGTTCACTCCTACAAAAAAAAAGAAAATTTTCATATATACATTGAAAATAAATTATAGGTGAAGATTTATTCCAAGCTCTCCAGTTCTGCAAGTATAAGAATATATTTTACTGCCATACCAATGTAATTTCTATATTACTATTCAACTATAAGCTTTCATTGATTATATTAAATAATAGTTTCTTAAAATAAACAAGGTATTTCCAAAGGGGATCATGTCAGACAAGTCCATCAGATGTCAGCACCAGCAAATTCTTACACTGTCTATCTTTATGATATATAAGGATAATGGTAGATGTTCTGGAAATAGTACAAATAGCATAAATAATAACTAAAAAAAATAAACTGATCAAAACATACCTATACATTATACCTAAAGTGGATTCCCTCTGCTTTATTAAACTAACTCTGCCATCATTTCCTCGTTTGTGTTGACTGGACACACTACAGATCTGAACAACAACTTCCCAAAGGTCTTTAGCGGTCCGTCTACTTTCTTTAGGGCCTGGAAGCTCTTTGATTGTAGCTGCTAAAAGCTGTCCAAGCTATAACAGGAAAAACAAACAAAATACACAAGAGATAATCTGTAATGTCACACATGTTAGGTCTATGATTAAGGCACACACAAAAAATGGATAGCTGTCCAAGTACACCAACCAGTTATTTTATGCTGTGCCTTCTATCCAACAACTGAGAAATTTAGAGCTCATTGTCTACTGACAGATCTAGATCTGCTCGGGAAAGAAACCTCTGGTTTTAATTCTATATAATAAAAGGGTAATATGCAATTTGACCCTAACTGCGGAATGACTGGGAACAATTGGTCGCTATGACACGCACTGACCACCAGGGGGTAGATGCTCAACGCAGGAGCTGCCTGCTGGTGGTCAGTGCACTCCCACAGGGGGAGCTCCGCTCAGCCACAAGCTGGGCTGACAGCTGCGAGTGCAGTGGCTGTGGCGAGAGACTCTCCTGCCTCCTCGGCAGCACTAAGGATGTCCAAATGCGGCTTAGGCCAGAGAGCAGGCCTAAGCCATCAGTCGAACATACCCCGAGGGCTCCTGGGCTGCCAGAGGGATGTCTGGCTGCCAGCTTAGGCCCAACCCCCCGGGGAGCGGGCCTAAGCCGGCAGGTGTACATCCTCCAAGGGGTCCCGGACTGCGAGAGGGCACAGAAAAGGATGACAGATTCCCCCCCCCCCGCCCCCCCCGTGCAAGTGCATTAATTTCGTGCACCAGGCCTCTAGTATATTATAAACCTCACTGTTCCAAACAAGTACAGTCTAATGAGAACAAACTGCGATGACACAAAGAGGTATGTGACTTATCAAGTGGGAAAAAAACAAGTTACCAAATATATATAGTATGATCCTGCTTTAAAAAAAAAAAGCTTGCAAAGAAATGTATACACCGCAATGTTAACTGTGATAAAAGCCCATGAATAAGATTAAAATAGTGCTGAAATTTTACACACACATTATAATCATTAAAAAATATTTCTTGAGGAAAAAATATGGAAATTGAAGTTGACAGAACAAGGAAACAAGATTCAAAGCAACTCTTCTCTAAGAAAAAGTAGCAACTGGGAATACTGCTATGTGAAGAGGCAGAATTAGGGAAGGACAGATTATGGAAAATGATTGACCTGAATTAAGAGAGCACACAGACCAAAGATGTAGGTAGGACCCAGAAATAATAAAAAGTGGAAGGGTTGAAAGCAAAAGGCAGAGAAAAGACAGACCCAAAATGTAGAGAAAAAAATCAGGCTTATAGCTAATTCAGCACAGGAAAGATAATTAAGAGAGGAGAATGTGTGAGTGGAGGCGGGAGAGGGCATAGAAGGGATAAATGAAAAAAATAAAGATTAAACTAGAGGAGGAAAAAAGAATGAACAACTTATTGCCAATTCAGGGGTGTCACTACTGATAACAAACATGTACACTAATAACAATCCAGCACATCACATTTAGAGAAGTAAACAGACTCTAAAGAAGGGTAAGGTCCACCCTGGCTGAGTGGCTCAGTTGGTTGGGAGCGTCGCCTTGTACATCAAAAGGTTGCAGGTTCAATTCCTGGTCAGGGCACACTAGGTTTTCAATGTTTCTCTCTAAGATCAGAGTTAGTTTCTCTCTCTCTCTCTCTCTCTCTCTCTCTCTCATATCCCTTGGTGAGAGTTAAAAAAAAGTGTAAGGTGGTGCTCAAATGGAAAATGGGTGGAACTACACCCTCCTTACAGCTCCCACCAGTGTATACCCATGTATACCTGTGTACCCCAGAGCTTAAAACTAGAGTTTGATTTTTTTAAATATATTTTATTGATTTCAGAGAGGAAAGGAGAGAGAGAAACATCAATAACGAGAGAGAATCATTAATTGGCTGCCTCCTGCACGACCCACACTGGGGATCGAGCCTGCAACCCAGACGTGTGCCCTGACCGGGAATCAAACCATGACCTTCTGGTTCATAGGCTGACACTCAACCACTGAGCCATGCCGGCTGGGTTTGATTTTATCATTCAAAGCAATAAAAGCTGACTCACCTTTCACTAGTTTAGGATTATACCAAAAATTTATCTTTTAACTACATAATTTTTGCTTGCATTATCATGGAACTATAGGGTATTAGAAAAAAATATGAGAAGGCAAATTCAAGTGCCTGAATTATCAAAAACTATACTTTCAACTATAAACCAACAAACATTTGTCCAATCTAACAATGTATTATAAAAATTGGACAAGTTCCCTTAGTAGTACAGACCTGAAAAATAGGTACAATAATTCCATCCTAATAATTCTTTGATTTAGATTAAACGTGAATTACCTTTACATATGGATTATTCTGAAGCAGAAAGGCAGGAACTTGCAGTGTAAGGTATTCATTTTCCTTCCAGTTTAACATAAAAGCAACACACTCCTCAGCAATAACCTGACGAAGAGGAATATCTAAAAAGCCAAGAAAATATCTGGAATTACCATAATAACATTATAATGAGAACAAAGCAAAATTTGCTCAGATTTCAGTTAAACATATTAAAAACAACAGTTACAGATGAAAAATAGAAAAATACTAACATTTTATACTTTTCTCTAGGAAGCTTAAAGGTTTCCCAACAGACTGCCGTGGTCCCCACTATTAATCAAAAAAGTATGTACTTAAGAACACCTCAGATGCCCAACACTCTACTGTGGAAATTTATAATTCAAATGAGCAGAGAAAATGAACACACAAATGAAACAAGTACAAAATGGCATTGGCATAAACTTTTAGAGAACAGAAATAGCTAAACCATGTAAAACTGTAATAAATCTGAGTTAATATATCATTTTTATTATTTTTTCTGATTAAAATGTAATAAATATTCCTGAGACAATTCATTCACTCTTTCAAAAAATATTACTGCACCTCGCCGAAACCTGTTTGGCTCAGTGGATAGAGCATCGGCCTGCGAACTGAAGGGTCCCAGGTTCGATTCCGGTCAAGGGCATGTGCCTGGGTTGCGGGCACATCCCCAGTGGGAGATGTGCAGGAGGCAGCTGATCGATGTTTCTCTCTCATCGATGTTTCTAACTCTCTCTCTCTCTCTCCCTTCCTCTCTGTAAAAAAAAATCAATAAAAAAATATATATATATTAAAAAAAAATATTACTGCACCAGAAACAACTGTTCTGAATACTTCCTTAGTATATAACAGTCAGGTTTTAATGTACTGCAGGAAAAAGAAACCCTAATGAATGCTACAGAACAAGGTTAAAACTTTAAATGGAAAGAGCTATTAAACCTAAATAACTACATTCAGTCTTTCTAAAAAGATTGCCAGTGGCTATTTACTTTAGATCTCATCTTATTCCAAAAAAGGCTCTGAGATGACCAAAAACAGCATAGGAACACAGCAAAATAAAAAAACATTATTTGATTTATGTTCTTAAAGAAGGAATGAAGACAGAAGTGAAATTAGTATCCCAAATGCTGCATGTCACTGAGTGCTATACAGTTTGCCAAAGGAAGCCTACACAGCAATTGGCTCCAATGTTTCCTTTACCTAGCCGGCAGTCCCTCGCAGTAAGATGGCCATGGCTCTTAAAGCTGAATCAGAACCCAGAGAGTGGAGTCCTGATACAGCCTGAGAGGCAGTGATTTAGAGACTAAACTTCCCTTTAAGCACCTGCAATACAACTGTTCATTATCAAAAAGCATAGAGTCATATGCTGGAACAGGCAGCCAAGAAACATAACAAGGACACGTATTTCAACAGAAAGCTACCTTTTAACACAGAGGTATTTAAACGTCGGAGGATCTCTCCCAAAAGAGATATCAAAATAATCTGTAGCTCTTATTTCTATACCTAAAAGGTTAGATTTCTGTCAGTTAAGATAACTTCTTGTTCCTGATAGAAAAGCCAGGTCCACCCACGTAAAGGAGAACTTCTCTTTCCCTGGTCCATAGAGGGCATGCATCTAACTAATTCAAAATTGGCCCAATAGCCCTAATCCAGTGGTCGGCAAACTCATTAGTCAATAGCGCCAAATATCAACAGTACAACAATTGAAATTTCTTTTGAGAGCCAAATTTTTTAAACTTAAACTATATAGGTAGGTACATTGTTATTAACTTAATTAGGGTACTCCTAAGGCTTAGGAAGAGCCACACTCAAGGGGCCAAAGAGCTGCAGTTTGCCAACCATGGCCTTAAGGTATAATTAAATGCCAACTAAACGATATTTAAAAGCCTTGCCAGCCATTTCAAAAAGGAAGAGCATAGGCTTACGTTGGACTGATGGATTCAAATCACAGTTCTGTCTCTTACTGCACGACTTTGGCTAAATTCCTTACGCTCTCAGCACCTCAGTTTGACTTATAAAATGGGGATAATTAAATAAGTAGCTACTTCACAGCGCTGCCATGAGGACTAAATGAGTTATGCACCTAAAGCTCTTAAAACAATTATCTGACATGTAGTTAGCAATCAATAAATGTTTGGGTTTTTCAATTTTTGTTCTTTTTTTTAAACTTTATTTATTTGTTTGTTTTGTTAATCCTCACCGAGGATATTTTCCATTGATTTTTAGAGAGAGTGGAAGAGAGAGGGAAAGACAAAGAGAAACATTGATGTGAGAGAAACACATCGATTGGTTGCCTCCTGCACAAGCCCCGACCAGGGCCTGGGCCAGGGAGGATCCTGCAACCAAGGTACATGCCCTTCACTGGAATTGAACCTGGGACCCTTTGGTAGGCAGGCCGATGCTCTATCCACTGAGCCAAACCAGCTAGGGCATCAATTTTTGTTCTTAATTTTAGAGAAAGCATGTATGAAAACTCAACCTTCTACCTTAAAACCCACCCTACCCAGACACAGTAGTAATGTCAGTCAACAGTTAGTGCCAGCATACTAGATTAATTGTTATGATACTGAAGGGCACTGATGCATTAAAGCTCAAAGATATTCTATCTTGAGTGCTAGAAAGTTGTAATTTCTGCTAGAAATCAGAATGTAATAATAAAGTTCATTTAAAAGACCCCAGAGGGCCAGCAGCCATTTCAGTTTTGACACATCAGCACCTTCCTTTGCACTTCAATTTTATCGTTCATAACATTAAATATGTATAGTATGGCCCAGCCGACATGACTCAGTGGTTGAGCATCAACCTAAGAAGCAGAAGGTCATGGTTCAATTCCCAGTCAGGGCACATGTCTGGGTTGTGTGCTTGATCCCCAGTGTGGGGCATGCAGGAGGCAGTCAATCAATGATTCTCTCTCATCATTGATGTTTCTCTCTCTTCTCCTCTCCCTTCCTCTCTGAAATCAATAAAAAATATAAATATTTTTCTAAATATGTATAGAATGATTTAATTGTTCTAACGACTTTATTAAAACAAGTAAAATTAAACTGCTTTAACTAAGCAAGATGTATATAACATAGGTGATAATTGATACAAGCTCCTTTTCATAAGATACTTACATTTAGAATGAGACAAAAGAGGACTGTTCCTAAAGTGAACACAGTGAGTTCCTGACTCAGTGGCAATCATTTTGAGGCCTTCCTGTGATTATGATGGTAACGGGGAAATAAACCTTCAAGATGTACCTTTAAGGACACTGATTGTTTTAACAGAGTATCTTCAAATTGCAATATAGTTTCTGTAGTGTAGTGTCCCCTCAAAATTCATGTCCACCTGAAACCTCAGAATGTGCCTGACATAGAAATAGGGTCTTTGCAGATATACTTAGCTAAGATGAGGTCATACTGAACTAGGGCAATCCCTAAATCCAATGACTGGTCCCTTAGAAGAGCAAACACACACACACACACACACACAGAATGCCATATAAAGGAGGAGGAAAAACAAAACTAAGGGAAGAAAAAAGGTGGCAAATGCTGGAGTGACATAGCTACAGGCTAAGAAGAGGCAAGGATTCTTCCCTAGAGCCTTCAGCAGGAGCATGGCCCTGCAGGCAGACACCTGGGTTCCAGGTACAGTCTCCAAACTATGAGAGAATGAATTTCTATAGTTTTAAATCATCTGGTTTGTGGTACTTTGTTATAGCAATCTTAGGAAATGACTAGATTCCTACATTTCCCCCAATGTTCTCAAGTGAAGTCCACATCTGAATTCTGTTTTTGGAGAGAAATAACTTTTTTCAGAGAGTAAAAAGTCAAGGAAACATTCTTGGACTTTCCCACAATTACTTGAGTAATGAGTTTCTGAAATGCAGCTTTGTGGAAGTCTTACCGGGAAGCCTCATTTCCAGATATCCCCGCACCCGGCTAATAAGATCAGAAGGAGGTCTCTCTCCTGATTGCCCTGTCCCAGCTTCATGTGTATAAATATCCAAAAGCAGCATCTCATTCAGCATGACTTGACGAAGTTTTGGTGAAAACTCTGTTACCAACTCCAAACAAGCAGCAAATAACTGCTTAGCATGGGAAAAGTCCTATAAAAAGAAGTAACAGAATAGCCTGGATCACCTTTCCTTGCAAACCAAAAATATGTAACTTTATGAGTACAGAGCAAAGAGAAAGATTAATTTAAATGATTAACACTAACTATCTCAGGGAATGAGGCTAAATTATCTTATTCTTTATCATCTCTGTATTGGTGATTTATTCCAATAAATACTTAATTCTTTTGAAACTTTTTAAAAAGATCCAATAATCAATCAATATAAATTACATGCCATATTACTAAATGAGTTTTACATAAATTATAAAACAAAAATAAAATTTTTTACATAAGTTATATGTGTTATATACGTTATAAGGGTGTAAAATTCCTACCAGCCTTCTCCATACACCTTCCACTCTTCAACAAGATTCCATATTCTAAAATCTTTGCACACAACACTATTAATCTACATAATTGGCTAGTAAATCAAATCAGCTACAATCCAAGCCCTTTCCTACACATCTCCTAATTTTTCAAAAGAGTAGTTTTCCATCACTCTCCACAGGACGACCCCTTCAGTCTGGCTTCTACCCCATCATAATGAAGAAACAGTTCAATAAACAAAGATCTTCACCTTTTTATTTTTTATCCTCACCCAAGGATGTTTTTATTGATTTGAGAAACATCAATTGGTTGCCTCTCTGAGAGGGGATCAAACCCACAACCTATTGGTATACAGAAGGATGCTCCAACTGAGCCACCCAGCCAGAGCTAAACAAAGATCGTCTACTTGTCCAATCTACTGAACACTTTTCAGTTACCTTATTGAACTTTTTCTAGACATTCTCTACTATAACTCCACATGTATCTGGTCCTCATATCCATCACACCACCCTTTCTTGGACCCAATGTTGTACCCCCCAAGCTCTGTATATTCTCCCTGAGTGATCTTTGATGACTCCCAAATCGGTATTTTCAGTCCAGACCATTCCCAAGCTTCAGGCTCATGTATCCAATTGCAGGCCCAAATTAAACACTGTAAAAAGGAACTCATAATCTGCCCTTCGAAAATGTTTTTCTCTTTACATTCACTTGTTGGCACTTCCATCTGTTCCCTGACACCCAAAACAGAAACCTGAGCATCATCGTGATCCTTTTCTACCTCTTGCCCTCCACAGCCAATCAGCAATCAATTCTAGATTTTACCTCTTTAAGATTTCTCTAATATGCCCTCTTTTCTCTATCCTTTCTAGCACTTATGCCACTTACTAGCTATGTGACCTTGGACAATTTAATACCTTTGAGTCTCTGATTTCTCACCTAAAAACTGAAATAACACCCTCTGCAGAGTTGTTGTTTTTT
The DNA here is from genome assembly GCF_000412655.1 of Myotis brandtii. Taxonomy (NCBI): domain Eukaryota; kingdom Metazoa; phylum Chordata; class Mammalia; order Chiroptera; family Vespertilionidae; genus Myotis; species Myotis brandtii. The sequence goes on along the minus strand of NW_005370223.1, from coordinate 1,007,112 downwards.
TGTGTTTTTTTTTAAGGAAAAATGTAGATGAGCCCTGGCCTGTTTGGCTCAATGGATAGAGCGCCCGCCTGGGGACTGAAGGGTCCCAGGTTCTATTTAGGTCAAGGGCAGATACCCAGGTTGCAGGCTCGATCCCCAGTAGGGGGCACGCAGGGGGCAGCTGATCAATGATTCTCTCTCATCACTGATGTTTCTATCTCCCTCTCCCTTCCTCTCTGAAATCAATAAAAATATATTTTAAAAAGGAAGAAAGTTAATAGTTTATCGAAATTTAAAAAAAACTTAAAAAAAAATAAAATAAGCTATGAAAGACATTTTAAGGGATTTTGTTTTGTTTTTATAGCTTGGAACACAATCTTTACTAAATGAATACTAAAGGTTATAAATAATAATTTTTCAGAGTCTCCAGATATTTAAAAAGGAATAGACCAGTATCCATATGTCCAAGACCAATTTGGTACAGTTATGAGGACACACACACAAAAAAAGAACAAACCTTTTCAAATATCCTTTTAGGCCCGGCTGATGTGGCTCAGTGGTTGAGCACCGACCCATGAACCAGGAGGTCAAGGTTTGATTCCAGGTCAGGGCACATGCCCAGTAGAGGACATGCAGGAGACAGCCAATCAATAATTTTCTCTCATCAGTGATGTTTCTCTCTCTTTACTTTTCCCTTCCTCTCTCAGTAATCAATTAAAAAAAATATATTTTTTAAAAATCCTTTTAGGCCAATGGCTATCATATTAAGATCAGGAAAATAGAAAATTCTGATTCCTGGCTTTCATGTTAAAATTAGTAAAGCATATTCTTAACTAGTAGTTAATGTACACTTTTACTCACCATAACAGTACTGCAGTGTAAACCTTTGGCCATGAGAATGTATACCAAATCCCTTGTTAAATTGTCTTTAATTCCCAGGATAACACCACTATAAACAGAAGGTACTTCCCACTAGAATAAATAAAAATATGTAAATATAAACACTTAGAGAAAGCCAAATCTAGATAAATATCTTTCAATAATCTTCAATCACATTTAAAAAAATCATGCAAATGTCATCTTTAAAAAAAAAATAACAGTCATAATAAAATGCTATTCAAAATGAACATATTCACTATAATGAGTCAGTAATAAATCATTAAATTGACTGGAACATTCTGAAGGGTATAGAAAAAAAGAGTATATGTATTAACTTATGTAGTCCTCACAACAGTACTATGAAGTAGGTAGTTATCCCCCTTTTACAGATGAGAAAACTGAGGCATACAGATGTTAAATAATTTGCTCAAGGTTATATAGCTAGAAAGTATGGAACCTGATTATAAACTCAGGTAGTTAGTGTCAGAACTCCCTAATATTATGTTATACTTACTCATCTATACAAATGAACACTAATAACCATGTCAATACCAATGAGGCCCAATTAATGTTCACAGCAATTTCCCATTTCACTGCACTTGCATGTTCAAGTCCCATAAAATATATAGCTGTTTTCATTTGCACTTCCATGCAGGAAAGTTGTTAAAACAGATAACCTCAGAAACAGGTATATACATTACCTGTTTGGGTTCATTTTAAAATCCAGGATTATTTTAATTTTAAAAACAAATACAAGCTATTGACTCACTCTTCTCAACTAGACAGTCTACCCATGGTATAACTGCCCGGTAAAAACATACATCTTTACAACTTGGTGGTCCCAAGTTTTTTTAAAAAACCATTTCACAGAAAGAAAAAAAGGATATAAAAAGAGCTTAAGGCCCTGACCACCGGTGTGCTCAGTTGGTTGAACATCACCCTGTGCACCAAAAGGTTGCCGGTTCTATTCCCAGTAAGGGCACATACCCAGGTTGCAGGTTTGACCCCCAGTTGGGGCATGTAAGCAAGGCAAAGGAACGATGTTTCCCTCTCTCTCTTTCCCGTCCCTTCCTCTCTCTCTCTAAAATCAATTTTAAAAAATTATTTTTTAGAAAAAGAGCTTAAAAAATACATTAACAAGCGAAAATATAAGGGGAAAGATAAACATGTAGATCTAACTTAACTTATGAAACTAAGAGGAGACTGGTCTACATAGGAAAATGTGCATCCCAGAAAGTCAGATATGAAGATTTTAAAATAGAAATTTATGACTTGAATCTTCCTACTTCCTGAATAAAAATAACATATTGCAGCACTTATACTTCATGGTTCATACACCTTCCTCACTTGGCTCTATTCTTTACTTACTTCTAGCCTTTACTTAAATGAGTCTGAACAACGTAGTGATATAGCATAATAAGAAAAATAAAATAAGCACACACGATATTCCCCCTTCAGTGGCTACTTTAGATGTTTGTTACTGGAAAATTCCTTTAGAAAAACTAAATATACGTCGGTGGCTTCACTTAATCAAGTCCCCCAGTTAATACTTAGAAAACACCCTCAGTTTGTTGATGGTACCTACTCTAGAGGGATAGCTGAACCAAGTCTGTCTCAAAGCCAGTGCTAAATCAACTTCAGAGATGAGAGAGGGAAAAAGAGGAGTCTAAAATCACACGTAGTACAGATGTCATCTAAGACCCCTGTCCTCTGGATCCATGTTTCCTTCAGGATTTTCATCATTATAAATGGTCTCTGCCATTTGCCACATTTGTATGCTAACTGTCTTCTGACACAGAACAGATCACCCAAGGTTCATTGGAGAAATCAGATATCTTGGCAGTGACCACCATGAATAAACAACCCCAATGGCTCATCTTCTGCATCTTCTCCAATTTTACTTAAAACCCAGATATTCAGCCTGCAATCAGTACCACTGAAAGCCAAAATAGTCTCATTGTGAGAAAACCACTGAACCTGAAATATTTCTTCCTTACTGATTCAAAGGAATGCAACTTAAGTTTCAGATTTCTCAGATCCCAAAAGGCCAACGGTCATATCAGCTGATCCTGTAGCAAGAATGAACTTATTATAAGGACTGAAAGAAAGGCTGTTCACTTCAGCACTGTATCCACTGACTGGCTTGGTCTGATCTGGAAGTATTATTTGAACTAGTATCCCAGATCATAAGTTTCTGATCATCAGCGAATGACCCAAACAGAGATTCATGGTGCAGATGCCGGGAAACATCTCCTACTCCTGCTATATGCCCTATAAAGATGGGCTTCACATCCACAACTTTTCCATACTTTGGAAAAGCACTGATGTCCCATAGACAGATGGTGTAGTCATCTGAAGCACTAAGGAAGTGCCCACAGAGATCTGGGCTCCAAGAAAACCCATAGCCTTCCTTCTGATGTCCACGAAGACACATGTCTGGGCTGCATTCTCCAGAGGATCTGGTTTAGAAGGATGTTTTGTATAGTCAAAAACAAGAACATCACATGCAAGGGTTCTCTTAATATAATGTGACCTACATATTCTTTCATGGCTGACCTTGATTTCTATTTCAACTTTTCTAGTAACAGAACCAAAACTTCCAAATCCTCCTTTCTCACAGTGTCACCATCAGGGAGCTTCACACTGGCTGTAACAAGGTGGTTTTGTTCATCTGACATGTGTGTTCCAAGGACAAGCCAAACCTTTCCCTTCTGGTCTGGTTATATGTGGAAGCCACCGAGCAGTTAGGCTGGGCCGCTTCAGATAGGTCATCACTAAATCATAAAGAAAAGGGATGTTCTTTTTCCATATTTTGTGCTCTTTGTTGACCCCACGTTCTTCTACTGCATCAAAGGGTGTTTCCTTGTCAGCCATGGCACACAGGCAAGCCAGGGGAATTCTGGGGTCGAGCACTGGGGAGGGCTCATGGTGCCTGGCTAGGGGTTCTAAATGAATACCTAGACCCAAAAATGTCTATAAAGAAGTTTTAATGAACTGGTTCCTAGCTGTAGGCTTTAGACCTCACGAAGGCATTAAAAAACAAAAACACCCTATTAAGCACATAGCAAGTATTAGCTACAAACTACATAAATATCTTACATATATACTAGAGGCCTGATGCACGAAATTCATGCAAGAGTAGGCCCTCGCAGTCCTGCCTGCGATGCGGCCCTGCCCCCCGCCCACTGGTCGTTCTGGAAGGTCGTTCCGCTGTCTGGTCTAATTAGCATATTAGCTCTTTATTATAAAGGATTTACAGATCTAATTAGCATATTAGCTCTTTATTATATAGGATTTACAGACATATTTAAAGTATATGTAGATGCTATAATAAGTGGGATATAAACTCATTATTAGAGGCTACTGATTTAATAGTATCTTTTCTGACATTTTTTATTTCTCTGTCAATGGATGTTCAAAGTACAATTATTTCATGTGAAGGTTCTAAATTGTTGGCAAATAAAAGGAGTCTTCATTCTCAAAACAGGTAACAAGTCTCCGATTAAATTACATTAGAAAACACGGGTAATTTTATTACCTGTTCTTGACAGAGGGTTTCTTACCTTATTGGATACTGTCCAGAATTGGCGCTCTGATGTCATACCATGTAATTCAATTAAAATCTGCCGAATCCTCCAGGGATCCACTGACAATATCAGCTGATGCTCCAACTGGCCAATGTTGACACTTGCTGAGGCTAAGAAAGGAAGAGATTCCTATTTTAATAATGATTTAATTCAAGGGTGTAAATAATCATGTAAGTATGAGTGATAATTTATTGAAATTGTGTATGTAAGTATTATATCTATGGGGTTTTTATTCTTAGTATATCTATTTCAAAAACAGCTCTCACCTTCAGAACTGATTCACCAACATAATGTAATTTACGTACTTGCTTTATCCTCAGAGAAAACCTAATACAATTTGTATTATGTCTGCATTTAAAAATTCATTTAATAAAGATGATGAAAATATAAACAAAGGTAAAAATCAGTAAGTGGTTCATGAAAAGAACTATGTGGTATATATGGATAAAAACTAACTTATGTAGATAGTCTCCTACTTTTTTAACATAATGTGTTAACAAAAGCACATATAAATAAAAGGTTAATTTTGAATAATAATTTTAAATAACAAATATTTAAAATGTGTTTTCTGAAGGGAGAGGAAGAGGAGGAGGAAATATTGCCTTCTAAAAGAATCATGAAATGATCATTAAAACCCTTAATTACAACTAACCTGTGAGACAGTCCTCAATTTCCAGCATTTTATGTGTTAATGTTATTCCTTTCCTTTACAACAGTAAATCAGTTTAAATCCAGTGAGCTTCAAAGCTGCTAAAATTTTGCCTTTTTGTTAAGCCAACTGAATTCTCTACCTCACCCATACTAAGTTTTGAAGCTTATTTTTTTTTTTATTAATTACAGGACTATATTTTCTAGTTACATTTATAAATTAAGGGCAAAATTGAAGAAAATCGCATAAATACGGCAAAAAAGACAGTAGTATTGCCAAAGCTAAATGTTTAGCCAACAGGTAGTATCACAGTAATATAGGCTGAAATGCATGGAAGCCTGTATTTCTTATGGTCTTAGCACATTTTACCGGTCCCCTCCCACCTCTTTTGTTACCTCCCAAGAACACATTAGCAGCAGAGCTACCTTGGTCTATTTCCCTAGCTACAATCTCTTCTGTGTCTAGACCTAATTCTCCACTAACCACAGACTCAGCAAAGTCTCAGCACTTAACTGCCTAGATAGAAATATAATAACAGAAGACAGGTAGATTTCTATTAATTACCAACATAAGGGCAAATTGAAACAATTAAGAGGGCATCCTCAAATACACTGAGGGGCAAAATGCGCCAACATTAGCTAGCAGACTGGAGAGCTCACCTGGGATGTCATAGAATGAAGTCATAGGTTTAATGCACAGGTTTACTCTAGGGGATCTCTTCCTCATCTGATCAACAAGTAGCTTTCGTTCTTCATCTTTCAACAATGTAATGAAAAGCTCATGTGAAGAAATCATGAAAACATACTGCAGATCTTCCAACCCCAGACACACATTCCTACATCAGTAAGAAATATTATAAAACAAAAAAGGACATGATTTAGTTTGGGAAAAACAATATTAACCAATTTTTGTTAACAAACCATTTAACAAATCACCATTTCATAAACTGCATTAACAATATTTTGAAATAGATTTTAAAATTTCACTTTGGTCCTTATTTAAAATTGTGATATCAATGACAATACAAGAGTAACTATATAATCATAAGTTCTGTGAGGCTGCACTAATCTCAACCATATCTGGTTCTCAAATATCAGTTACTGCCTGTTTATAAGATATGCAGTTCAAATACAAAAAGCAATAAAAGGTTCTTTCCTCACAGGACTAAGTTCAAAGTTAAGGAAAAGAAAAAAAGAAAGGTACTTACTTTAGAAAAGAAGCCATGTTTTCTTTCAAAGAATCTGAAGGTTTTTCTAAGTTTATTGATCTTGAACATACCTAGAAGTTTGAGTATTTTCATTTGAGTATGGGCTTTCAAAAATATACACTAGGTATGAAAAATTACAATTTAAAAACAACTGAATTTTCCTTTTTCAGCCATATGTCAATCACAAATTTGGTTAAATTAAAAGATGATATCAAAAAATTAAAATCCACAATGGGGAGGAGTAAAATCTAATCATTTCAATAACTGCAGATATTAAGAATAGTCTATTTAGCACGGTATAAAGTTCTCCCATAATTTATAAATTGTTACCAATTATATGTAGTGATAAACTATAAGAACCAGTAGCTACTGTCAGAAAAGCAAGAGAAGATTCATCTTAGTTGCAAAGTATCAGTAATAGCTAAACTAATAGCTATAAAACTAATGCTTAAAAAAATTAACCAAGGTTTCGAAAATAAAAATAAAGAATTACAGAAACCAGTTATAAAAATATTATTTATCTATGAATATTCTAATATTATTCTGAGATTATTCATTAGGATTCCTCCCATACATTATTTAAAAGCCAAAATAGAACATAATTAGTATAAAAGTCCCTAACCTCAAGAAACTATCTAATATTCTCTAATAAGATATAGAATGTTTGTAGCTGCATTGTTCATAACAGCAAAAAAGTGGAAACAACTCTGAAGAAGTGCATCAACTGAAGAGACACAAATGTATAATGGATAGCATACCCAAATGAATGGACACACAACTCTGAAGAAGTGCATCAACTGAAGAGACACAAATGTGTAATGGATAGCATACCCAAATGAATGGACACACAAATGAGACATTAAATAGTATACCTATTCAATGGAATATTATTCAGCCTTTAAAATGTTTACAGCAGAGGTCGCCAACTGGTGGTCCGTGAGGTCTGAAAGGTTGGCGACTGCTGGATTAAAGTATTGACACATGCTACCACATGAATGAACAATGAAAACATTAAGTGGCCTGGCCGGTGTGGTTCAGTGGTTGAGCATCAGCCTGCAGACTGAAGGATCCTGGGTTTAATTTCGGTCAAGGGCATGTACCTTGGGTGCAAGCTTGAACCCCAGGCCTGGTCAGGGCACGTGCAGGAGGCAACCAATCGATGTATCTCTCTCACATTGATGTTTCTCTATCTCTGTGTCTCTCTCCCTCCCTTCTACTATCTCTAAGAATCAATGGAAAAATATCCTCAGATGAGGATTAACAAAAAAAATATATATATTAAAACTAGTACTAAATTTGCTGTCATATGTAAGATCTTATGATAAGTAACACTTGAGTGTCTTTTCATATCAGATTATTTATTCACATTTAGAGAGGCATTGTACATGTGTCATGGAACAATTTAGGGAAGATTTGTTAACTTCTGGTAAGTAACGTAATATACGTTTTGTGAATTCACCTCAATTTTTTTAAAAGCCTCATTAAAAACAAGAAGGAACATATCTATAAATGTTATAACATTATAAAGGTAATAAAAACTTTAATACTAACACCAAAATTTAGATGATATAGACAAATTTTAGAAAATAACTTCTTAAAACTATTAAGGAAGAATAGCTCTACAATCACTGATATAATGGACCCACAGCCAAAAATCTTCTCACAAAAAAAGTCTCTAGTCCCAAATTCTTCATTTTTGAAATTCTATCAAACATCAAAAGAAGCAATGAGTTCCATTTTTACACTAACTTTTCCAATCTCTACATGTAAAAGCCTAAGTGACTGAACGCGATCGACCCATCGCTATGATGCGCGCTGACCACCAGGGGGCAGACACTCAATGCAAGAGCTGCCCCCTGGTGGTCAGTACACTCCCATAGCCAGCCTCCCACGGTCCACCCCCCCCAGCCAACTGGCCCCCCCCTGGTGGTCAGTGCGCTCCCATAGCCAGCCTCCCACGGTCCATCCCCCCAGGCAGCTGGCCCCGATCGGGACTGGGCAAGATGGCCCCGATCAGCCCCAATTGCTGGCCAGGCTGAGGGATCCCACCCATGCACAAATTCGTGCACCGGGTCTTTAGTGTATTTATAAGGTAAGCATGACAATGAAACCAAAATCAAAAGCAAGACCAAAAAAAAGCAAATGCATCAGTCTTGCACAAAAATGTATAACAATCTTAAAATATTAGCCAACCAAATCAAGCAATATATACTTTTTAAAAATCACGACATACACCTAAAGCAGTTATGCTAATCATGTCAATTAAGATTTTGAAAAATCATGACCTAATTGGTTGTTCCAAAGATAGTTTAACACAATTAATATACTTCACCACATTAATAGATTGGAAGAGAAAAATAAAATTACAAGACTGTAATAGACATAGAGAAAACATTTGATAAAATCTAAAAATCATTCATGATTTTTTAAAAAGAGCCCTTAGTGAACTAAGGATAGATGAAAACGTCCTTAATCACATAAGGAAGAGCTACAGGAAAAACAAAATTATCATCATTCCACATGGTGAAACAGTGCAAGCTTTTCCTCTGAACTGAGAATGAGACCAGGAAGCGCACCAGAGCCCCTTATACTGAACATTGTACTAGTCACAGTCAGCGCAGTAAGAACAATTAAAAAGAAATAAAAATGAAAAGGTTAGAAGAGGGGAAAAACAAAATGCGTTATTTACAAATGAGACTGTTTAGAAAAACAAACTCACAGATAAATTAATAGAACTTTTAAAAAAATATATTTTCTTATTGATTTCAGAGAGGAAGGGAAAGGAGAGAGATAGAAACTCAATGATGAGAATCACTGATTGGCTGCTTTCTGCACGCCCCCTACTGGGGATGAGCCCACAACCCAGACATGTGCCCTGGGCCGGAATGGAACCTGGGACCCTTCAGTCCGCAGGCCAACACTCTATCCACTAAGCCAAATCAACTAGGGCTAAGAGAATTTTTTAAGAGTCTAGCAAAGTAGTTGGAAACAAAATCATTATACAACTCTAGCTCTGTACCAATTCATAAACTACTTTTAAATGCATATTTGAAAAAACAAAAAAGACCTCTATGGAAAAATTAAAAAGCTCTGAAGGACATTTAAAAAATGCCTAAGCTGATCAATGATTCTCTCTTATCATTGATGTTTCTATCCCTTCCTCCCTCTCCATACCTCTCTCTTAAATCAATAAAAAACATATTTTTAAAAATTTCTTAAGCCTTTTAATAAATCAATAGCTACACCAGTTCATGGATTTGAATACTCAATATTATAAAAATTACTAATTCTTCTTGGTTTTTAAATGTAAACTAACTCCAAAGAAAAATCCATCAGGCTTATTTGTAAAACTTGACAATCTGAATCTACTATTTACAACAAAATGCAAAGGACAAGCATGTCAATACAACTTTGCAAAACAACATTTGTGCTTTAGATATCAAGACATAGGAATACTGACATATGTATAGGCAAATAGAAAAGTGGTACAGAATAGAGCCCAGAAACAGGCCATACACACTTGGGAGTTCTATAAAGGCAGCACTGGGGATTGGAAGAAAAAAAAAATGGACCATTCAGTAAATGGTACAGGAACAAACCAACAGTCATATAATGGGAAAAAAAAAGATATTGGACCCCTACTTCATGTGACACCAAAAATATCAATTATAGATGGATTAAAGACCCAAATGTGAAAGGAAGGGTATGCTATAAGCTTTTAGAAAATAAACTATGAGACTATCTTCATGACTATAGGATAGGAAAAGCTTTCTTAAATAAGACACAGCAATCATGAAACCTTTATAAACTTTATATTAAAATTAAGAGCTTTTAAAACAATAAAAAGAAAGTTAAAAGAGAAGTCAAACTCAAAGAAGATACCTGAAATATATAAACATGGTAAAAGACAAAGGCTATAAAGAACCACCCAAAATGTCTGCAAAAAAAATAAAATCCAATAGAAAAATAAGGCATACCACTTGAAAAAGATACCTCAAAAGACGAAATCTATGTGAGCAAAAAGTAAATGAAAAGCTGGTAAATTCCTTAGAGGGGAATGGAAATTTAAAACTCAGTGAGATAGCATTATACAATGTTCTGACAGGCAAATCAAAAAATCCCAAGATGCTGACCAATGAGAATTCTCATGCATGCTGGTGGCAAAAAAACTTTGATATTATAAAAGTAATATTTCATATACACTTCCTCTAACTGTATAAACAGACAAATAGTATGTATTCTAAGCAGCATGATAGCAAAAAACTATAAACAATACAAATGTTTATCATAAGAATGAATAAATTGTGGCATTGTCATATCATGTTAAAACACCTTACAGCCATGGTACATATTTCTTTTTTTAAAAATATTTTTTATTGATTTTTTACAGAGAGGAAGGGAGAGAGA
>NW_005370223.1:986853-996322 GCF_000412655.1 Myotis brandtii | reverse complement strand
ACCCAGGCACATGCCCTTGACCGGAATCGAACCTGGGACCTTTCAGTCCGCAGGCCGACGCTCTATCCACTGAGCCAAACCGACTTCGGCTGGAACATATTTCACTATTAGTATTAAAACACGTGCCACCTGCCACATTGTAGATCTGCACTGTGCGATACAGAAGTCATACAGTTACTGATTATTTGAAATATGACTAGTACAGATTGAGATCTCGTAGCAAAAAACTATAAACAATACAAATGTTTATCATAAGAATGAATAAATTGTGGCATTGTCATATCATGTTAAAACACCTTACAGCAATGGAACATATTTCACTATTAGTATTAAAACACGTGCCGCCTGCCACATTATAGATCTGCACTGTGCAATACAGAAGTCATACAGCTACTGATTATTTGAAATATGACTAGTACAGACTGAGATCTCAAAGTGAAAAATACAGATTTCAAAAACTTAGTATGAAAAAGATTGTAAAATCTCTCAACTTTTTACACTAATTTTATGTTGAAATGATAGTATGCTGGATATATAAAATGTAGGATTAAAATTAATTCCACCTTGGAAAAAACCACCTTTCAGCAATGTGAAAAAACACACACACAAAAACTTGTATCTGGTCCTGGCAGATTTTGCTCAGGGTTTCGGGTTCCATTCCCAGTCAAGATTATGTACCTCGCCCTAACTGGTTTGGCTCAGTGGATAGAGCTTCGGCCTGCGGACTGAAGGGCCCCAGGTTCAATTCCGGTCAAGGGCATGTACCTTGGTTGCAGGCACATCCCCAGTGGGGGGTGTGCAGGAGGCAGCTGATTGATGTTTCTCTCTCATTGATGTTTCTAATTCTCTCTCCCTTCCTCTCTGTAAAAAAATCAATAAAATATATTTTTTTAAAAATTATGTACCTCAGTTGCAGGGTGGATCTCTGGCCCCATTTGGGGCGCATGCAGGAGAGTGGGGTGCATGCAGGAGGCAACCAATCAATCTGTCTTTCACACACTCGATGTTTCTCTCCCCACCACCCCCATCCCTCCAATCCACTCTCTCGAAAAAAAAAAAAAAAATCAATGGAAAAATTATCAAGTGAGGATTAAAAGAACAACAAAAACCTGTATCTGCATTAAACAACTTGAAAAAAAAATCTCACCAATATATGTTTAGTCAAAGAAAGTGAATACATTTTGTATGATTTCATTTATATAAAAGCTCAAAACAGGAAAATTAAAGAATATTCTTTAAGGGTGCATATAAAGGTGATACAACTATGAAGAAAAGCAAGGAAAGGATTATCATCGAAGGCAGGACAGCGATTTCCTCAAAGAGAGGCAGAGAGGATTTGGAAAGAGCATAAGAAGGACTTTTACAGTGTTGCACTTTGGAACTAAGTGGTGTTACTTATGCTTTATGTACTTCTCTCAATGTCTATTACATTAAAACAATAAAATAAAGAGGCTGAAAGATCCTGTGGAAGCACAGACTCTAGAACTGACATGAGAGGAGGTTAACGGTGTGATTTGAGAGTTTTTAGTAAATAGGTGATAGAAAAGGTGCCTGACACTTTGGATGAGAGTAAAAAATGACCTGAGAAGATGAAAGAGCCAAGGACAAAACTTTTGTAAAACAAAAACACTAAAGGGAGAGTAAAATAGAAGCCAATGAAGGACTCAGGAAAATCCAATAATGTAGGAGAAATAGGAAACAGGGAAGGTAAGAGTGTCGTCTGTCAGTAGTTATCAATTATCAGGTCAGATGAAGACAGAAAAGAGGGCACTGGATTTGGCATCTAAGACATCACTGGTCTTCAAGCAAAACTGTAAGTCAAAAGGGGAAATAATGTCTTACCTCAAGGAGAAAGTCTATTTTCTCTTTATTAGGTCTAAGAAATAGCTGGTTAAATTGAACACTAATTGTTCTACCTTCCAATATATCACGGACTGTGTTACAGGCACAGACTTTAAAACAGATTTCATCTAGAGCTTCATTTCTGTAGAATACAAAAGTAGATGCACTAATATTTTTTTAAATGAAAAAAGATATATATTACAAAACTAAATTCACAAGAATGAGCCATTTATTCTTGAGAGATTAAGATTTTAGGATATGCAGGCACACTAGTAAATACCCAAGTCAGGGGGGAAAGCATAACAGAAAAGTTTTGAGTTTATTAAGGGACAATTTAGTTACAAATTAGGTAACAGAATCGAATTCTGCTTTGTATAATCTTTTTTCCCAAGCACTTTTTAATAGAACATTTAAGGTTCCTCTGACTATGTTAATTTCTATATTCTAACAAAAGTGAAAGTATTGTCACAGGCTTATAGGTAATTTGGAAGTGTGTTTCAGATAAACCTGAAATGCACACTTGCTCTTTTATTCAAAAATCAAAAAGTAATTCTTTGATTTACTTACTTACCCCTGTTGAGCTTTCTGAAAGAGTTCTCTCAGTACTGACTGTCGGAACTGGATAGGTAAACCGAAGGTTAAGTTATCTTCAATGAAAATCTTTATTACCTCCTAGAAGACAGACATAAAATTGCATCCATTTCAAAAATCATGGCAAAGTTTCTTTACTTTTAAAGTCTCCCATTCCCCCCCCAAAATAAAGCCTTTCCCCCAAAAATATTAAATTTAAAAATAAATTTTTAAAATAAGTCTTTCTATAGTAAAAATACACATTGAGGAAAAAATCACAAAATGTTACACTTATTTATGAATGAAAATTTGTGTAAGAGACATTTGAGCCAATTGACAACACTTGCTGGGGAACAAGATCTCAGATGCTCCCTCCCTCATGCAACGTACCATCCAAAACTACCAAAACTGCCGCTCACTTTCTCCTCCAGTCTTAATATTTGCAGTGGCTATAGTAAGGCTAGGCTACAAGGTTATACTTTCAAATCAGACCCAAAACTTTAGTCTCCATATAGAGGGTATTTGCTAAATGAAATAAGTCAGAGAAAGACAAATACCATATGATTTCACTTATATATGGCATCTAAAAAACAAAATAAACGAGCAAGACAGAAGCAAACTCATAGATACAGAGAACATTTCGGTCTGCTTTCCTCTGGTGAGACATTTTCTAGACACCAGGCATACAAATGGTAGCCAGATGGGAGGGGCTTGGGTGACAAAGGTGAAGGGATTAAGAAGTACAAACAGACAGTTATAAAATAGTTATGGGATGTAAAGTATAGCTTAAGGAATACACTCAATAATATTCTAATAACTATACATGGTTATTGGGGGAATCACTTTGTAGGTTATATAAATGTGTAATCACTGTGCTGTACAGCTGAAATGAATACAATACTGAATGTCAACTGTAATTGAAAATTTTAAAAAAAACTTTAGGCTACATAACACTAAAAGTTCTCTACCTGTAATTTTAAAAGTTAAAAGTCCTGCATATAAAGTTTCTTACAGAATTCACTTAAAATGGGCAAACTGTGTAACTTCAAGAAAGGATCGTATCAATAATAGTCAGCATCTATATAGTGCTTTGCCTCAGAGTTTATAAGCAGTAACTTCTCACTTAATTCTCACAAGAAGCCTATGAAATTGGATAATTACTACCACTATTTTATAGGCCAATCTCACAGTCTGATTTGCCACAAATCAGACACATACTAAATGACAGTGCCAGGATTCAAATTCAGTTCTATCTAGCTTCCAAAATTTTTCAACTACACTAATGCAACTCCATCATAAGACTTACCTGATAATTGCCAGATCTCAAACAAATATGGACTTGACTATATGGAGTTAACTGTTGAGATGTAATATCAGAAGAAGGTACGAGAACATCACATGCTTGACAATAGCCAGCTAGCCGCTTCTCATCTATGGTACAATGAAGAGATAATGAACCTATCTGTAAAGTAAGAGGTATATATCATTATCCATCAATGTAACAGAAACAATAGTCTAACACCTACTTAGTGCATCTGAACAATACAAGAAAATGTTAAAGAAAAATTCAGGGCTGGAGGAAACATAAAAAATATACAGGTTAAAAGTTTAGAACAGGGGTCAGAAAAACGACTGCTCATGTGCCAAATCTAGCCTGCAGCCTATTTTTGTAGAACCCTTGAGCTAAGAATAATTCTTTGGGTCTTAAAGGGAAAAAAACATCAAATGAGAATATGCAACAAATACTATGTAAGGTGCACAAAAGCTAAAATATCTACTATATGGCCCTTTACAAAAAAGTTTGCTGACTCCTGGTTTAGAGTTTTCAGGCGAACAGACAGGTAGACAATATCACTCTAAGTAGGTATGACAATTAAGAATTTGATTAACAGAGTAAACGTTGTTAGAAACTTAAAATATTTAAAAATACATAATACTTGACGGAAGTTTACAGGGGGAGAACAGAGAAAGCTCAATCTTCACTCAACTAGAAAGAACAGGAATGCTTCTACCAAAACAGAAAAATTGTTTTAAAGACATTTTTTTAAAATTTAAAGCTTTAAATTACTCTCCCTAAATGCCATAAAATTAGAAATTTGATGAGTACCCCAGGCAAAGTAAAATGGGGATTCCCAGTAAGCCCAGATTAGAATTAACATAGATCTCTGGAGAATTTAAATTTGTTTTCTCTGGTGAGGAAAGGAGTCTGAAGTGGGACATTTTCTAGGCACCAGGCATACAAAAACAGTTATACACTTCAAATTTCAGTTGTCTGAACCATAAAAAGAAAAATGCAAATGATAAACACTTGAAAAAGTTTATCCTTATTAAGAACTAAGAAAACACAAAATTTTTAAAGATACTATATTTCACTCACCGAATTAGCAATTTAAAAAAGAAACGTCACTGCTGATTAGAGTACTCTTAGAGAAAGGTACCTGGCAAAGCAATTTGGTTTACAGCCTATAAAAAATAGTAGGCCCAGAGTGGCTCAGTTGGTTGAGTGTCCTCCTGTGCACTAAACGGTTGTGTTTGATTCCTGGTCAGGGCACACACCCAGGTTTGGGTTCTTACAGAAGGCAACCAATCAGTGTTTGTTTCTCTCTCTCCTTCTCCCTCTCCCGTCTCCTCTCTTTAAGCATGTCCTTGGGTGAGGATTGGGACAAATAAATAAGTAACCACTGGAAGTGGCAATTACTACCTGCAAGAATTTAACTTGAAAGCAACTAAAATCCAAAGAGAACTTTATGCTTGGAGATATAAAATTGCTGCTTTGTAATAAATAAAACCAGTAAACAACATAAATGCCCTAACATCAGGGAAATGAAGCAAATCACAGAATAGAACACATTTTAAATGTCTATTCAAGATTTAAGCAAGACACAAAGTAGTATATACAGAATAAGCTTAACTATATAAATACATACAGAAAGAATAAAAACCAGAAGAAGTTAAAATGACAACAGGGGTTATTTCCAGGCAGTGGTGGTATAGATTTTTAACAACTGTTTTCAGTGTTTTTTTGAACTTGGCAGAGTTACTACTACAATAAATACTTACCGTTTATCAAAAATATTAAAGCCAAAAAATGTACAATATTGTAAAGGATTGAATATTATGTGCCTGCTATGACCGTATTTACCTCTGCAATTAGTTCTTTGGTTCTAAAAAATTTTTCTCTGGCATTTTCATAGACAGCTGAATTTGTAGAGCCTTGCTGGAAGTATGCTGCACCCAAATCATAACACACCTAAAATGGTAATGAACACCAATTTGCTTAGTAATTTTTCATGTACTTAAAAGTTGACAAAATCCAAAATTATCTTTATCTCAGCAAAATACAGGTACATCCATAAGAAAAAAACATTTCAACGAGAAGTGAATTAATGACCTTCATTACAAGTAACAGAAACCAACTCTGACGAAGCAGAAAATAGATTTACTGGTAAGATTTCAGGTGGCCTACAGAATTAAACAAAGGGGCAAGGGAGGCACGCAGTCAGGACAAGAACCACACTGGTCTAATGAGAGACCATTGCAGCAGCCACCTCAACACTGGACTCCACAGCTCCTATCAGCCTCAGCCACCAGTGCTAGAAACACTGAAAGCAGGAGCTACATACGCCTGTACTAGTACTGACCCTGCAAACTAGATTTTACTATCACTGTTGCTGCTACTCATCATCACAATGGATTCTCTATCATCCCCACTTCACTGACATTCTAGCTCTTGATGCAGTCTAAACTAAATGTATGTGTCTGTGTGACATTCTTGCCCCCAAGCAGGTAAGGCTAGAGAAAGCTCGTTTTTTGTAATTTTCAGCTCTATTACTAGAAGCAAGCTCTGCCTCCTCCCACCAAGTCTCAGATGGTTAGAGAGTTCTTCTAAAATAGAAGAGGGGAAGAGATACTGGGGAATCACTCCAAAAGTGTGAGGAGGGGGCCCCGCTGGTGTGGTCAGTGGTTGAGCATCAACCTATCAACCAGGAGGTCAGGGTTCGATTTCCGGTCAGAGCACATATCCGGGTTGCGGGCTCAGTCCCCAGTGGGGGCGCAGGAGTCAACCCATCAATGTTTCTTTCTCACACTGATGTTTCTCTCCCTTCCTCTCTCTCTAAAATCAATAAAAGTATGTTAAAAATAACAATATAAGTAAATAAGGCCTACTTTTTTTTTTTTTTTTTAAGTCTAACACGATTGCCCAGCCAAAGTGGCTCGATGGTTGAACATCAACCTATGAACGAGAAGGTCACGGTTCGATCCTCGATCAGGTCAAATGCCCACGTGGCAGGCTCAATCCCCAGTAAGAGGCGTGCAGGAGTCAGCCAATTGGTGATTGTCTCCCATCGATGTTTCTCTTTCTCCCTCTCCTTTCCTCTCTCTAATCAATAAAAATATACATATTTTCAAAAGCCCTAGCCAGTTTGGCTCAATACATAGAGCATCAGCCAGCAGACTAAAGGGTGCCAGGTTTCATGCTGGTACCTCGGTTGCAGGCTCAATACTCAGCCTTAGTCCCTGGTTGCAGCACATGCAGGAGCCAACCAAGCAATACGTCTCTCTCACATCGATGTTTCTTTCTCTCTGCCTCTCCCCATCCCTTCCACTCTCTCTAAAAAATCAATGGAAAAATATCCTTGGGTGAGGATTAACAACAACAAAATAATACTGGAATGATCTCATAAGATTTCCAAAAATTTGACATGCACTAATTAAATACTGAAATAAATACCTGACACTGCATCTCCTCGGTTTTGATTTTCAATCCAGCTGTAGAACTCTCGGTTTCTCCATTTACCATGCCTGGCTCCATGGCCAATAAATCTAATGTTCTCATTGTATGGACATAAAGATCCTTGTTCAACTTAAGGGCTGCCTCTAGTACCAAAATAGAATCAGAAGCTTGTTCTTTTAGCTATAAAAATTCAATAAACAAATTATTAAAATACAAAAATGGCAGCAATGGACTATATTAATCAAAATACATTTACAGGATACTTAGTAGCTTAGTGTACTAAGCTATTAAAAAAACTTTTTAACACAATAGGAATGCAATTAAATTTGTTGAAATAGTTACCTTAAAATTAAAAAAAAATTTTTTTAGGTGCTAAATACAGAATTAGAGATCATTTTTAAATTATGGCAACTCCCACATTTCTACTTTTATATTACTAGATCAATTAAAAAAATATCTGTTGTATTTTTTTAACTACAAAAGTAACTTAAAAATATAAGTAATGTTTATCGTAAAATTTTTAGAGTATATAAAGATATCATATCTGCTAAAGTATTATGAAATATTCGACAACAGAATGGTAGTAAAGCACTCTATCAATTAACAATGAAAATCTGTACAAGTTACCATATTAGCAAGCGGTGTTCAAACAGTGAAAACCTAAATGTCACTGCACCTAGACTTTGCCAACTCTCACCTACCTAAGGTTAGGAGAAGCATCTGAATATGCTCTAAATGTGTCCCAGAATGTTAAAGTATAACTGATGCCAACACTCACCACTTTCAAAATATTTTCTGTTAGCTCTTTCTCCTGTTGCATCTGATTCATACTAAAAGAGAAATAATTGCAGAGTATCAAATGTTACTCCAAGGACTGAAAATTCAAAACTTAAAAGCATCATCTTTGAAAACAAGATTATATTTTAATAAAAATGTTTTCATGCTATTTCTTTTCATGCTTAAAAAAACAGAAGTTGAATTAAAATGTTCTTTTACCATTATTTTCTCATATGCTTCACATTAAAAAAAACACACACCTCAATTAAAGAATAAAACTTACTGGCAGCAAAAGCTTATTTATTTCAAGTTAGAATCTATGCTCTCTAGCTCCAAATTTTAATAAGCTGCCACCTGGGATTTAAGAATTAGGCTTAAAATTCCAGATATGATCAAACTTTTGTAGTAACTTTTGTACTCTAAAATAATATTTACATATATTAAAATAGTTCCCCCATAAAAACAAATATATCTTCATGTAAATTTAATTAAATGAAAAAAATCATAGTATTTTGAAGGTCAGCTAATACTTATTAAGATGAAAGGCACAATTCACAAAGCACTCCCCTTCTCTTTCAGAGCTCTCTACGCTAAATACGCAGAACACTACATGATTCTCTAACTCCTCCAACTTCAGCTTCTGAGGAAGGCCTCTTGCCCTCCAATTTTCGCTCTGTCACTTATGTAGAGGTTATTAAAGATTTGCAAATGATGAAAAAATTTCCAAGTAAGGATCATATGAAAAAAGTGCCAGGTAAGGGTTATATCTGCCAACTTACACACTTAATTGAGGAGGTCCAGGTTTTGCCTGTTTGACAGGAAAACTACTTTGAACGATTGTCCTAATTGCCCTGAAGAAAACACAGGAAAAAGAAAATTTAATACCTTATAAATGTCACTTCAATTATTTTTTCAAGTATTCCTTAGAAGATTCATATTATAAATTACCGGGAGTGTGAACTGACATAAAAACTTTGTAAATCATCCACAGTTTTTTAAAATCAGAATGCTTTCCATCTATGCAGTCACAAGATTTTTCCATTAAACTCACTTCCCAAGATCCTCTGGGAGAGCTATGAAGTATAAGGAACCCTTAAATGCACACGCCTGGAAGCTAGAGTGAAATTAAACGGAGGATACCCAACACACGTTAGGTTTGTAAGAAAAGTTACCATTATGCTCTCCGTCCTGGGAGCACACCTGCGCCTTTCCCTTCCCCTTCTTTCCCCCAGAGGCATGCATCTCCTGGACTTTAAGGGTCCCTACGAGACTTGAAACCAAGGGAGCCATGGGCAGCAGCAGCTCGACCCGGGCTTACCCCGGATCCTGTCTCCAAGGCCCCCTTTTCTCTGACTTCTCAGCAAGCCAAAGCAGCCCCGCCCAGTTTCATTTCTTTCCTCTAACATTTTTAAAGAAACAAAGCCATTCTGCATAGGCTCTCGCCTGTTGCTTCTTCTATCCTAAGCCCTTTCTTGTTTCACTGTCCCCAGCTTTAATAAACGTACTCTCAAAAAAAAAAAAATTTTTTTTTTTTTTTTACCATCT
>NW_005370223.1:983306-986681 GCF_000412655.1 Myotis brandtii | reverse complement strand
TTTTTTTTTTTTTTTTTTACCATCTATTGTAGAGAAGTATAGCCATGGCAGTGGTTGGAGGTAAAGTGGCCAGATCCATGTCTACATGCTTGGTCCCGGGAGGAACTTTGCTGACGCACAGCAGTTCATTCAGCAGCATGTTCAATACTGGAACAGACAAACTTAAAAGAAGCAAAAGATACATGTCTGCATGTTGGCTGCATAAGAAGCACGAAATATACAATTGAGTATCTTCACTGAAAAGAATTACATTGTTAAAAGGACTAAATCTACAGGGCCATCTTATTAATTTGTCTCAACTTATATGAAAATATCCAATTTTAAGATTTGAAAATTTTGTATTTTGAAAACAATTTAAACATACAAAAGTAGACAGAATAGTATAACGAGTCCCCATGCCCTATCATTCAGTTCAGCAATTATCAACTGATGGCCCATCTTGTTTCATCTCTACTCTTACCCTCTTCCCTCCTTCCCATTTATTGTGAAGCAAATTTCCAATATTAAATTATTTCTTCCCTAAGTATTTCAGAATAGTGCTCCCAAAAAGTAACTCTTAACATATTTATAGTATTAATTTCACATCTAAAAATTTTTCACTTGCTTATCACCAAATATCCAGTGGATGTTCAATTTTCCAACTATACCATAAACACCACACTTTTTGTACACATTGCTATTTGTTGCTATACCTCTTGAGTCTATTAACAGCTAGGTTTCAGATTAAAGAATTTTTTAAATTTTAATATGTTGCCCAGCCGGCATGACTCAGTGGTTGAGCGTCAATCTATGAACCAGGAAGTCACAGTTTGATTCCCAGTCAAGGCACAGGCCGTATGTTGCCCAGCCGGCATGACTCAGTGGTTGAGCGTCGATCTATGAACCAGAAGTCACAGTTTGATTCCCAGTCAAGGCACAGGCCAGGATTGCAGGCTCAATCCCCAGTGTGGGGAGTGCAGGAGGCAGCCAATAGATGATTCTCTCTCATCATTGATGTTTCTATCTCTATCTCTCTCTAAAATCAATAAAAATATATTTAAAAAAATTTTTAATATGTAATGCTAGAGAATGGGTGGTGGGAAAAAATATTTAAACACTACTAATGAGAGTTATAAATTCGTACAACTCTTCTGGAATGCAATCTGGCAACTTGTGCCTTAAAAATGTTTACACTAGCTGTGGCCAATGTGGCTGCGTGGTTGGAACGTTGGCCCTCACACCAAAGGGTCTCTGGTTCAATTCCGGTCAAAGGCACGTGCCTGGGTTGCAGGTCCAATCCCTGGCCCCAATCCAGGCATGTATGAGAGGCAACCAATCCATGTGTCTACTTCACATCAATGTTTCTCTCTCTTCCACTCCCTCCCTTCCTTCCACTCTCTCAAATTCAATGGAAAAAAATATCCTAGGGTGAGGATGAACAACAACAGTAACAAAAATGTTTATACTACCTGATTCACCAATTTAATAATCTAAACTATGAATGTAACTAAAACTTCAGATAAGATTTAAGGACAAAGATATTTAAGGCTTTGTGATTTATAAATATGAAAAACTAGAAAACAAAATGACTGTCAATGAAGGAAAAGTTAATAAATTATACAATGGAATTATCTTCAAAATACACATAAAATGAGAAAACGTTCATGATATTCTGTTATATGAGGAAAAAGAAATCAAAACAGTATATAGGGTCTGATCACACTTTGTTTAAAAATAACGCAAAAAAACCAACAAAAATATTAAAAATACTTTTCTCTGCTCCTATTATTTCCTATTTTCTGAATATTTTCAAATTTTCTATAAGGTAATTCTATTTAAATTGTGAGAAGAGGATAAAAATAAACCATTTTCACCCTGGCATAGTTTGAAAGTATTTATTTGTAAACAAATAAACACTGATCCTAATAAGATATTTTGGGAGATAGTTATTGATTTGTGACCAGTAAAATTAACTGAATTATTATTCAATAGCAAATAATTCATAATATTATGTAACATAGCATTATTATTTTTTTAATCTTCACCCGAGGATATGTTTATTGATTTTCAGAGAGGGGTATTGGAGGAGGAAAAGGGGAAGAGAGGAAGAAGGGGAGGTGAAGAGAGGGGAGAAGGGGGGGAGAGAAAGAGAAAGAGAGAGAGAGAGAGAGACAGAGAGAGAGAGAGAGAGAAAGACCAGAGAGAAGCGATCAATTGTGACCTAGTCTTGAAAATCATACACTGTCATTTCCATAATATTCTGTTAGAAGAAAGTCATTAATTCAACCCACACTCAAGGAGAGGGAAATTAACCTCCACTCTTTGAAGGACATTGTGTCAACATTTTTGTTGTTGTTGTTAATCCTCACCGAGAATATTTTCCCCATTGACTTTAGAGAGAGTGGAAGGGAGGGAGGGAGTAGGGAGGTGGGGGAGAGAGAAAAGCCCATGTGAGAGAAGCACATAGATTGGTTGCTTTTTAATTCATCTAACACAAATACTTTCTTAAAAAATACTTGCATATTTTATCAAGAATATACAGAAAAATAACTTTCATTTTAAAGGCTGTATCATAAAAGCATATATAAAAATAAACCAAGCTATCTAAATAGTACTTCAAAATAAATTTCTTCCTTTTTACTCATTTTTAAATATTTTCGGATCCCACCATTTTATTGAGGGCCTTCTGGTGAGGGTTAAAGGCTGGGAGGACAAACACATCGGACATCCTCGGCCTGGCCAGACTCTCCCAGCTTCGGAGCCACCAAAGCAATAAACTTCACTTGAATCTCGCATACCTTTTCTCCAATATGTCCAAGTCCCACTTCAAATGTGCAGCCACTTTCAGAGCAAGTAGCTTTAAAATGCGATTTCTCTTGTTATCCGGTGGAGGTTGAACTTGGTTTTGTTCATTAACTGAAGGTTTGGAAGCCTGTTCCAAAAACTGAACTATAAGTTGAACCGGTGCAGGATCTAGGATTGAAAAGAAAACAAACTCTTAAAATTAAGTTGTCAGTAGGAAGATGCAAAGGGATTGAGCGTTTTGGTTTACGGCAACAAAAGGAACCCAAGCAGCTGTGTAGTTGTAAAGACTAAGGAATACGATATGTAAGAACTGTGCCTGGGGAAAGGGGGAAGGTGAGGAAGAGGAGTAAAGAGGAAGGATAAAGACGAGTGTCCAGCCCTCGCCAGTTTGGCTCAGTGGATAGAGCGCCGGCCTATAGACCGAGGGGTCCCGAGTTCAATTCCAGTCGTGGGCTCCATCCCCATTTGGGGGCGTGCAGGAGGCAGCCAATCAATGATTCTCTCTCATCATTGATGTTTCTCTCTCTCTCCCTCTCTGAAATAAAATATATATATACTAGAGGCCCGGTGCACAAAAATTTGTGCACGGGG
>NW_005370223.1:980964-982272 GCF_000412655.1 Myotis brandtii | reverse complement strand
CTGAAGCTCCCAACCGCTCCTTTTTTTTCTCTTTTTTTTATTTTATTCTGGGCCAGCTTTAGCTCTGGCTCTAGCTGTGAGGCTTCCGCTGCTGAAAGCTGGTATCTGGTTTGTTTGCCGTTCTATAATCGAAACAATGTATAACTTCAGCTCTGAGATCCCGGCAGGCTGAAAGCTGGTTTCTGGGCTTTTGTTTAGCTTCTACATTTGCAACATAGTACATGGTTGCTTAGAGTTGCAACTCAGAGGCCGGCAAGTGAGGCGGGGAACGTTGGAGTCCTCAGCAAGCAAGCTTCCCTGCTCGCTTCAGTGCATGGCTGCCAGTTAATTTGCATATACTCACTGATTAGCCAATGAAAAGGGTAGCGGTCGTATGCCAATTACCATGTTTCTCTTTTATTAGTGTAGATGTATATATATTTAAAAAAATAGGAGTATTCACATGCAGAAGAAAGCGCATGGCAGGTAAGAAGAGCACGGCCACAGATTTCCAGCCCAGCAAATAACCAACGTCCACTGGAGGAACGGGATGAAACCACCAGCATGATTGTTTCAAAACTTAATTGGTCGCACTTGCATCAACTACCTCCCTACACCCGCACGGCGGAGATAACACCCCTTACCTCACAGGCCTATGATGAGGAACGAGTTCAATGAGATGAGCCCTGAAGCATTAAGCACAGAGCCTGACCCCCGGAAGGCACTTCACAAATGCTTGTCAAGAGCAACAGAGTTAAAAAGAACACAACACAGGCGGTGACATGACCAGGGAGGGCACACTCACGCCTCCCGCGGTAGTTTTCCAGCGGTGAAAGCCGGTCTCTTCGGCTGCCCGAACCACATCCGGATCCCCACCTGACCAGCAAAGCCCTGCCCAGGAGGTGCCTGTCCACCCCAGGGCCGTCCCAGGGAGGCCTGGACACCGCCTTCCTCCCCCAACAGCCCGCGGCCGGGGACGCCCATCACCGTCACCCTCAACAACAGCCTGCAGCCGCACGGCCTTCCCTGTCCTCCAGGACGTGCCCACTGTGGGGTGCGGCCCCGCTTTGCAATACACAATGAGACTTGGCAGAAACCCTCCCGTCCAGGAACAAAACAGTCAAGTGAGCACCGACGGCATCGCTGGCGTCAGGATTACACCGGAGCCGTTTCTTTCCCCCCAAACGCCCCCACCACTGATCACACGGCCGGGGTTCTGCGGGAAGCCAGCCCCCGCCAGGCAGCCATCTCCGGGGACCACCGTGCGGTGCTCAACCGCACGCAGTACAAGGACCGGGACACGGGGACCGAAGAGCCTGCCCCGCACCC
>NW_005370223.1:943817-980526 GCF_000412655.1 Myotis brandtii | reverse complement strand
TGGGGTTGGAGAGGAAGAAGGCGGGACCGACCCACAGACCACGCCCCCCGCGGGTTACCGTGGGAGATGATTGGGGGAAGCTGGGTCCCAGCGGGCTTTTCGCGTTTTTCTGGGAGTTTCTCAGCGAGTGAAAGAAACACCCTGATTAGGGTTGTGACGAGCCTAGACGTCTTCGTGGAAGACGGTGAGCGCGTCTCAGCGAGGGAGCAGGGGTAGCAGCTGCTCCGCGAGTTTCGCGGTGCTGCCCAAGGACAAGCAGGAGGAAGATGCTGGGAAGTCGGCCGAGAAAGACAAAGACCCAGAACAGCTCGGGGTGGTCCCGAGGCCAAGTGCAGGACGAGCTCAGCAGCCTAGTCCTGTTTGACAAAGCAACGCGTGCGCAGCTGTTGCCTCTGAGACTGAAGATCCTCGGTTCCTGGCCAGGGCAGCCCTCAGCTCCTTGGTGAAGGGCTTACTCAACTAGTATCAAAGCACAGAGCGCAGGTAATTGACACCAGGAACACCAAAGGCCTCGATGCCCCAGGTGTTGGCGAAGATGCATGAACAGGTCCCACCAGCTGCACGTTTTGAAAAATTAAACTTTATTAAATTAAAAAAAAAATAGTGAGCCAGGCAGTTTGTCTCGGGTGCTTTCAATTTCCGTTTCTGAGGTTTCCTCCCACCTGGGTCGTCCCGAAGGACTTGGCCCCCAGCGCCCTGGTCCCCTTCCTCTTCCTCCAGGGATGACAGCCTGCAGCGAGATGCAGACTTTGTCACTTCTCGGGTCTAGCTCTCAATATTTAGCTCCTATGTAAGCCTCTTGATGTCCCCGCTATGGGTATTGTTAACCCCATTTACAAAGTAAATATGTTCAAAATACATATAATCATGTATGTCATTAAGGTTTAAGAAATCAGTACAGCCCTGGCCAGTGTTGGTTGGGCGGCGTCCTGTGCACTGAAAGGTTGCCGGTTTTCGGGCACATCCCCAGTAGGTGTGCAGGAGGCAGCTGATCGATGTTTCTCTCTCATCGATGTTTCTAATTCTCTATCCCTCTCCCTTCCTCTCTGTAAAAAATCAATAAAATATATTTAAAAAAAAAAAAGGTTGCCGGTTCCATTCCCAGGCCATGGTGGTCAACAAGAACAAGTGCCTTAAGAAAGATGGCCAAAAGGGAGCCAAGAAAGTGGTTGATCCATTTTCTAAGAAAGATTGGTATGATGTGAAAGCACCAGCTATGTTCAATATAAGAAATACTACTATGTATTAGAAAAACACTAGTTGTGAGAACTCAAGGTTTATGTATAAATAAAAAATAACAAACATTTTCCAAGAATTTTATTATGGAAACACAAGGGAGTGTAATTAAGCATGAAATAATTTCATTCATGATAATAGAGACACATTATAAAAATGTGAAGTAAACTAGTTGACGCCCCAACTCTTTTAAAGGATTTATACTTACTGAAATTAATTTTTATTCTTTTGCAAAGACATAACCTTAGTTACAGGATGAGCACATTTAATCTAAATATTCAATGTAATAGATATAATTCATAAGTCAACATACATAAAACCAGTTGTATTCATCTTTGTTCAACAGCTGTACAAAGCTATTAACATAAAATATGAAAGGATTCTTTAGGAAATATTTCAAGCCATGTCTGGAATGCATGTTTCTTTCTGATACTATTATTCCACTAATTACAACGGTCAGATGTTCAGTGTATCTCCTATAGAACTGCACATAGGATTATATATACCGAGATTAAAATATTGCAAATTCTAAGGAACTTATAAACAGATTTGGTTCCAAGATGCCTTTATATTAAATGCAGCAAATCTTTTTTATTATGAAAAACAAGTTTAATGTTTAGAAACCTTAATGGATGAAACATAGTTGAATCAAATATATTCCTTTGCAATTTTGTCCTCTAATTTTATTTAAACTGTTAACTCTTCACATTAAAAAATTTAAGCCATTGTTTCAATAAGAAATTGTCAATTTCACTTGCAACTTTTTTAGAGCTGTACTTTTAATACATATTGGGATCTAAAACTATTAGCAAATAGCAAAAACTATTTTAAAAACTGGACCAATACAGAGAGAATATATTGATGCAAATCAGGAAGTAGTTATTTGCTTTCCAGAAGGTTCTTAAATATGCAGAATAATTCATAACATATGCCCTCTAAATATTTATGCACTTAAAATAAACGTACCAAAAAAAAAAAATCAACTGACATACAACTTTTAGAAACCCCACCAATTTTATAAAGAGAGGCACTAGTTTTACCCACAAAAGGCATCAAAATGTTTTAACAGTTCAAAATAGACGGGCCAAGTAACAATTTTTCAAAAACAAAACAGTTTAATCAGATTCACTGTGTCCTTCAAGAAATTCATAATTTTTAAAGCATATTTTTCAGCCCTAACTTGTAACACACTTTGACCTCCATTTCTGCTTTTTCTTGAATCAATCCGGACTGTGTGGAAGAGTGCCCCAACATAGAGGCACTGGCAATGTGGGTTCATATCCTGAAAAACATGCTGTCTACACACAAGTAATAAAGAAAAAAGTTCCAAAGTGCAATGCATACTCCTGAGGTTGTAAAACCCACCAGTCTAACAAAAAGCACCAAGATACAGATGCCAAAGGCAGAATAAACAGAAACCAGCAGAGAGTCAATGTCACAGACCTTATCAAGTAAGTTTTATTTGTTGGATTGTTTTGCATTTGGGAGCTAAATAAATGAATTTAGCAAGCTAGAAATCTCATCTCTGCCCTTAACAAAAATTTGCTTATTAGTGAAAGTAGAATAGTGAGGTTGTGCTTAATAATAAGGAAAAAGTTACCAAATTTTTCTTATGGAAAAAAAAAGGATAATATTTTTTCAAAAATATGAAGTAAACTTTGAAATAAAGACGTTAAGGCACTTATTTCAATGTTTTTAAGGGCAAAGTATGTTTTATATTTCTTGAAGAAATTCCTTCCACACAAATACAACAAATTTGCTCCTTACATAATAGATTTTTTTTTTAATCCTCACCTGAGGATATTTTTCCATAGATTTTTAGAGAGAGTGGAAGAGAAAGGGAAAGACAGACAGAAATGTCAATGTGACAGAAACACATTGATTGGTTGCCTGCTGCACATGCCCGACCAGGGCCAGGGCCAGGGAGGAGCCTGCAACCCAGGTATGTGCCCTTGACCAGCGAGGGCACATAATAGATCTTTATTGTCAAACCTAACAACTGTAAGTTACCCAAACAGGATTACTTACAGAATGCTTAATCATTTGTTACTCTACAAATATGTAAGGAAATTAATTAAATGCACTCAGTTTTCCAGTACTATTGTTTTAACTACAGTTAAAATAGAAACAAATAAGCTTACTTCTCATATCCAGTATTATTATTTCTTTTTTGAAGATCACTTTTCCTTTTTAACTGATGCTGAATGAAAAATTCATTATTTCGTTAGAAACATCGATCAGCTGCCTCCTGCACATCTCCCACTGGGGATGTGCCCGCAACCAAGGTACATGCCCTTGACCGGAATCGAACCTCGGACCTTTCAGTCCACAGGCCGACGCTCTATCCACTGAGCCAAACCGGTTAGGGCAAGTATTATTATTTCTATATTGAAGATCACTTTTCCTTTTTAACTGATGCTGAATGAAAAATTCATTATTTCAAAAATTCAATTAAAAGTTTCTCCAAATCTGTTTTATTTAAGAAATAAGTTGACAGAAGCAAAAGCAACTTACTAATATACCACAAACAAAAATAAAACAAAAAACACACAACAAACTAATTCTGCATATTTGATTATAATGTAAATCAATAAAAATTCAGTTAAATATTTCATGCTGCATAGAAAATAGGCTGTTCTATTTCCCTTTCAAAATATGCAAGCTGACTTTTAAATCACAATGTTTTACATGTTCTACGTACTTAGGTTAACTATGGAAATAAATATTTTTATAAGGCTTGAAGCTAAATATTAGTGACTCATTATTAAGATGTACAGAGAACCTGAAATACCCTGCCTACAGCTATCTTAATAGAATTGTTAAAAATTACATAAAAGCTTGAGAACTAATAAAATTAATGCACCAGATATGGCACAGCCATCAAACAATCCTTAAGCCCCAAAAGAGCAAAGCATCCTAGAGCTAGTCTAAGAATGACTGTGCCTGTGTACTTTTAAAATATATTACAGAAAATAAAGATAATGGAAAGATGCTCCCTTTTAATGTAGAGTAGTGAAACTGATTTTTACAGCACTTTGAAAACCTGGTCACTAAACAGATATACAAGATAAAAATAAACATGCATTCCCCCATCCTAGCCAAGTAAGTCATTTTAGATTTTCTTTTAATAAGTGATTAAAATATGAAAATATTTAACTTAGAGGAACTAAGTGCTGTGAATTTTATAATTGTCATTTGGTTCTTAATGTTGAAGACTGCCTCACAGTTTCACAAATAATAGCACTTTTGTTTTATAATACGCCTATCTGTAAACAGAGGTATATTTAACAGTATCTGCACATATCTCCAGAAACTGTAGCTCGTTTTAGTGTACATATTTTTATTGTGATAACAATTTTTTACCTAATATTTTTTAGTATAAAACATGTGAATAGGTTATAAATCCCATATCTGTATTTTTTAAAAACCTGATCAACATTATTATAAATGTCTGTTTTAAAAAATATGTAGGTACAGAGAGTTACTATTTTTGATGATTAAATTCATATCAAGTTTATGAGCATAAGTGACAAAAGCTAACCACTTAAAAGTCATAAAGTAATAAAATGCAATATCATGCACTATGTAAATTACTAAGAAAGTGCTCACTTATATAAGCAGCAGATGAGAACAGTATCATGGAAAATCTGGATATACCTTTATATATATCCTTAAAAATCACTTTCCTTTATGCCATTTCCACTTTAATTTAAATGCCACATATTTTCAGCTAACATTTACGTTAGCTATTTATTGTAATATGTCAGTCCTATTATAAAGCATAAAATACCTTTAGAAACTGCATTGAATGTAAGAATAATTCTTCTTCTATTCTATAATTATATCATATTAAGTATATATTAAACGTTATGTTTGAGAAATATACTCAGACCTTGAATATATTCAAATTCAAGATCAATGTTATGATAAAATAAAGATTTCTGAGGAAATTTTTATAATAGTTTGGAAGGTGAAATCTTGAAAGACCATGTAACAGTAAGAAGAATCCCTGGCTGGAATACTGCAGAGTGGTAAGCTATAACATTTACCAAAGGCCAGTGATGCTTAATCTTCTGTTCCCCATAGAACTCTGGGTCCAGTTAACGGCAGGAGAGGAAGAGCAGCAGCAACACTTCAAATGTCCAGATTCTGATTTCCAAAAAGACCCCCATTGGTAGAAGAAAATCAACATTTTACTTCAGATGGAATAAGTCTCTACTATTTTCAAGACTGAAAGGATATCACAGTGTTGATTTTATATACAAAGTAGGACCTGTTCCAATACACTCTAGTGAAATAATTCACATATGGAGAATAGTTAATTTTGACCTCATGACAAAATCGCCCATATTTTGAGTAGGTTAACTTGTCACCCTCTTCACAAACCACCTATCAAGAGATATGAAACATAATATTAAAAGCTTATTAGGTTATAGGATAAATAAAAGCAATGTACAAATGATTACATTCATATGGAAATATATTATGCTAAACATGAACTGTCTCACATTATTCAGTGAACATCTCATATTGTTTAGCGAATAGAAGCCTCTTCATTAAGAGAGTAAACCACATACACAAAACTTTTGAGCATCCCATTGAGATTGAGAAACCAGTATAAAGTGTTTCTAATTTTTAAAATATTTAATTCTAAAATGTAGAAGGCTATATCTCCATAGTCCATTAAGAACCTTATCATGGCTGAGAAATGAACATCAGGGTGGGGCAAAAGTAGATTTACAGTTGTTCATGTAGAAAACAATTTGCTAATAGAGAATACAAGAACACACTCTGTTTCCGCATACTCACAACTGTAAACCTACTTTTGCTTAACCCTGTATTTTTAAAATTTTGGTTTGAGAGAGAAACATCAATGTGAGAGAGAAACATCAATCAGCTACCACTCATATGCACCCAACTGGGGATTGGGCTGCAACCTGGGTATGTGCCCTGACCGAATATCGAACCCACCATGTTTTGGTGCACAGGGCAACACTAACCAACTGAGCCACATTGGCCAGGGATATATTCTTAATGTATATTCAAACATTTCTCCTGGTGTAGAACTGACTTACAATTATCTAGTAAACAAGTAAATTTTTATGACTTATCCAGTGCACACCTTTACATTCCCACCTTAATGATGTTCACTAAGATAGCTTAGCTGGCTTGAAGGATTTTCTATAATAAAACACTAAATGTTATTCTAATGCCAACAAAAAATGTCAGAGAGCCAACTTTAAGAGTAAAATGATAGATTAGCTTTAAGTCCATGCCTGGCATTATATGCAAGTAACCTGATCTTGGAGCATAAAGGTAGCCAAAAGCAGAATAAAAAGGCTCCAGATAGCAGATAGCAATACAGTAATTACTGAATAACTGTGATGTTTACTAAAATTCCATTTTGTCACCAATTAAGCAAAAGATCTCAGATATCAAGTACCAACAGAGAAAATTCAAAATACATGCAGCAGAAAACAGAATAGGTTTATATTACAAATTTAAGAGGTCATGAAGAAAGAGAAAGATGAAAATCATAAAAACTAATTTCTCACCTCCAAACTGGTCTGATAAGACAACTGATTATTTAGGAAAGAACGGAAAAAATATTGGCCGCAACCTGAATAGAATGTGCACTCCAACCTAGAATGATCTAATGACCTAATAAACTTTTCCTAAGGTCCTCTACACTCAACTTTCCCAGGAGTAAAGGTACCCATTCCAGACAACACTCCCCTGCCAGTCTTCTTAATTGCTACACAAACAGTATACACTACAGACTGAGAGGTAAGATAGTAGATATGTATCAAATTACAATAAATTTCTCAACATAAGAATATAACATTGCCCAGCTGGTGCTGCTCAGTGGTTGAGCATTGGCCCATGAACCAGGAGGTCACGATTCATTTCTCGTTCAGGGCCCATGTCAGGGTTTCAGGCTCAATCCCCAGTGGGGGACTTCCAGGAGGCAGTTGATCAATGTTTCTCTCTGATCAATGTTTCTATCTCTATCCCTCTCCCTTCCTCTCCAACACTCCCCTGCCAGTCTTCTTAATTGCTACACATACAGTATACACTACAGACTGAGAGGTAAGATAGTAGATATGTATCAAATTACAATCAATTTCTCAACATAAGAATATAACATTGCCCAGCTGGTGCTGCTCAGTGGTTGAGCATTGGCCCCTGAACCAGGAGGTCACGATTCATTTCTCATTCAGGGCCCATGTCAGGGTTTCAGGCTCAATGCCAGTGGGGGATTCCAGGAGGCAGTTGATGAATGTTTCTCTCTGATCAATGTTTCTATCTCTATCCCTCTCCCTTCCTCTCTAAAATCAACAAAAACATATTTTTAAAAAAAGGACATTGCAACCAGCTGCTCTTTAGATTATTATGAGTTAAAATCATTCAAATTACACCATCGTTTTATTTTTTAATGCTTTTTTTCAGTATTATTTTGTATCGGTTTCAGATGTATAGCATGGTAGTTAGACAATTATGTACTTTAAAAAGTATTCCCCCTGATATTTCTAGTACCCACCTGGCACTGTACATAGTTATCACAATATTACTGATTATATTCCTTATGCTGTACTTTATATCCCTGGCCATCTTTTGTTTATAAATGTTGAACATACATAAGTGTAGGTAATAAGTAAGAAATCCATGTAGCGGGAAAAAAATCCGCCCCCCAAAATATCCAAATTTTCTTTTGTATATTGAAAAAATACTTCAAACTACTTTTAGTAAGTTCTGCCCATTGTTAAATAACTTTTAATTATATTCTTAGCTAAGTTCCCAAACTAAGTTTGAAGATTACATGTTTAAATAAAGTCATTTTTCTCAAAAAGAATTCATTTCCAAATGGTTACTTACATGGCCATTTGCAATGTCTAATAAATCTTTAACCCTACAGCCTCTCATGGTTCCCACCTCATTGCAGATAGCATCCTCTACAATTAGGTAATTAGCTTTGTAAGATGTCAGTATTTTATAAATATCCTCAGCAGATCGCTTTGAATAGATTTGATAGATCTGAAAGAATATCATTAAAACAGTTATGTTAAAGGACATTTAAAACTTTTGTTAAGCAAAACTATACATTAAGCATCCATTATGCTCTTTCTTTCTCTATTATGTTCTTAGGACTGAGTACTATCTGTGGAAAATAAAGATATTCACTGAAACTTGATTCCTGCCTTCAGGAAGTTTATAAAAGTACTAGAGGCCCAATGCACGGATTCTTGCACCAGTGGGATCCCTCGGCCTGGCCTCTGGGGATCAGGCTGACACTGGCAGTCCGACATCCCCCAAGGGGTTTCGGAGTGCGAGAGGACACTCTGCAAAGTTGCTGTCACTCGGTAGCTCCTATGTTGAGCATCTGCCCCATGCTGGTTATTGCACGTCATAGCTACCAATGGGTCTACTGGTCAGCCAGTCGGCTGGTCACTTAGGCTTTTATATATATAGATTCCTATGCAATTAGCCATTTGTATATCATCTTTGGAGAAATGTACATTTAAGTCTTTTTTATATTCTTAATTTTTTATTTACTTACTGATTTTAGAAAGAGAGAAAGGAAGGAAGGGAACAAGGGAGGGGAAAGAGAGAAAGAGAGAGAGAAACATTGATTTGTTGTTCCACTTATTTATGCACTCATTGGTTGATTCTTGTATGTGCCCTGACCAGGATCAAAACCACAACCTTGGCATATAAGGATGATGCTCTAACCAACTGAGCTACCCATCCAGGGCTACATTCAAGTCCTTTGCCCATTTCCCCTCAGCTTTATTGAAATATAATTGACATATAACATCTTGTGCATTTAAAATATACAATGCACTGATTTAATATATTTAAATATGGCAAAATGATTATCACCATAATGTTAGCCTCCATTATGTCACATAATTACCATTTCTTTTTTGTGGTAAGAACATTTAAGATCTACTCCCTTAGCAACTTTCAAGTATAAAATACAGCATTAATAACTATAATCACCATTTCGTACATTAGATCCCCAGAACTTACTCATCCTATAACTCAAAGTTTGTATCCTTTGACCAACATCTCCCAATTTCCTACCCTGTAGACCCCGGTAAGCACTCAATGTTTTTATGAATTCAGCTTTTAAAAATTCAATATATAAGTGATATCATACAATATTATCTTTCTCTATCTGACTTATTTCCCTTAACATAGTGCACTCAAGATTCATCCCTGTTGTTGCAAATGGCCTTTGCCCATTTTTAAATTAATTTGTCTTTTTATCATTGAGTTGTGATAGCTCTTTTAATCTTTTATATTACCATGTATCAGAGTATTTTATACTCATTCTATACATAAAATAAATTCAGCAAGGTTAAAAATAACTTGACCATTGTCACAAAATATTGAATGAGCCAAGGATGCCTAAAATTCAAGTTTTGATTTCATGGGATTTTTCATTTCAATTTTTCTCTTTAATTTTTTAAAAAAATTGATTTTAGAGAGAGAGGAAGGGATAGACAGATAGATAGATAGGTAGGTAGGTAGGTAGATAGATAGATAGATAGACAGACAGACAGGTAGGTAGATAGATAGATAGATAGATAGATAGATAGATAGATAGATGACATCGATTTGTTCTTCCACTTATTTAGGCATTCATTGGTTGATTCTTGTATGGGCCCTGACTGGGGATCTGCCCTAACAATTAAGTCATGTCTCCAGACATTGCCAAATATCCCCTAGATGCATAATTGTCCCAGGTTTGAGAATCACTGGCATAGGAGAGCATACAAAAATCAGTCACATGTCATGAATTATAGATATGTGTCTAATACAAATGATATGGTCTCTGAACATTAAGTAACTAGATACCATTCTAATGTTATACTAAGTATAACAGCCCACAATGAAACATAAACCACAGTGTAATAGATTTTTAGCTTGGAAATACAAAGTGTATCAAGACATTAATTGACTTCTTCCTTCAATAATTTGAGAACAATGATATTATGTAGCTTTTTAAAAATTAAAGCTAATTAACTCTTTTAAAATTATTTGGATTTTCCCAGCTAATCAGGAACATATACATCATTACAAAACTATACTAAAATAGAGTGATGTTAAAAAAGATCCAAATATAGAATCTAAAATGCCTTACATTTTCGTTTCTCTTCAGAAGATCATCATCATTGTAAAGAGGCAAGCTTGTCACCATCCATCCAGTGCATAATTTAATCGCACCCATTAACTGTGGACTCCCTGCAAACACAGCTGCAACTGGAGCTTGCCTTCTGCAAAGAACCATAGAGATTAAGACACTGGAAAGGTAAATATACTATTTAGATCACTCATTTATATAAACTCTAAAATACCAAGCAACTTACAATATATTTTATACTTATGTTTCAATGTCAGCCTTCACTTCATTTTATTTATGGATCCATTCAAAAATAAACTGAGCACCTACTATGTATTAGGAATGATTCTGAGTGCAGAAGATATAGAAATTTTTTAAGGAGGGGGGTGGAGATAAGATCCTTGCTTGAAGACAATCTATATACACAAAAGCCAAGTGACCGGAACGACCAGAACGACCGATCACTATGACGCGCACTGTGGCCAGACAACCGGCCCAATCGGGGGCAGCCCCTCCCCGCCGCTGGCCCCGGCCGGATCAGGGGTGGGGCCAGCCGGACAACCTCCTGCGGCCCCTCACCTCCCTTGCCAGTCCGGCCCGATAGGCCCCCATGGGGGTGGGTCGGCTAGACCCCACCTGTGCATGAATTCGTGCACTGGGCCTCTCGTAAACATATAAATCAGGTGGCACATGGACAAGTCAATTCCATGCTCTCAGCTGATACCTACCCAAACCTAGACATGTGAGAGAGGCCATACCAGACTATCCAAACCCAGCTGAGCTGGCCTGGACCAGAAGAATCCTCCCCACTCCTAACCCTCAAAATGGGGCAAAATAGTAAGTTTATTGTTTGTAAGCCAGCCACTAAATATTGTGGTAGTTTACTATGCCATAAAACTAACCGACACAAAATAATTTTATTTTCAGAAATTACTAAAGGTCTAATTCTAGAGAGCTGGATTCTTACTGTTAGACTGTCTCCTCATGTGTTGTGTAATTTTACAGCTAATCTTCATGAAATGTTTTTGTGGAACCCTCTGGGTTGAGAATATGTCAGGTCTTCCAGACCAACCCAGAGCCACTTTTTATGTTGATTTCTTGATTTGGGGTTTCCTAGATTAGTCAAGTATAATTTCAAACTACAAACCCTTGTTAATGCAGATCCATTGCTACAAATTCAGAGAGATATTTTTTTGACCAAGAGCGGAGGTCAAAAAGGTCATGCTTTCTGATCATTCTTCTCTACCACTGGGTGGATCTTTTGCTAGTCTATTCTTTCACTGGCAGTGTTACCCTCTGAGAGCCCCTTGGTTGTATATGTGTATTTTGGGGGAGGGGAAAAGTTGTCTCAGTTATAATTCTCTGCTTCCATAGGCCTAAAATCCTATCTCTTATATTGGGTGGGCATTAAAATTGAAATAAAAAATCTTGGTAACCTTAATTACCAAGACTAGCAATCCACCATTTGTCCAACTCCAACCTAGGGCGAAAGAAACACCCTTTTGACTATTCAAATAAAAGGTATTTGTTCCTTTTTATTCCACATTTCTAGGTGTTTGATGGCAGAGAGTCTCAAATCTCAGACTTATCAATGCTATATCTTCAAAGGAGATGAGTTCATTTAGAAAATTAGAATTGTAAATCCAATAAAAAATTAAATACCCCTAAAAATACAATGTAAAATTTCATGAGAATTTGAAAAAACATTATTATTTACCCTGAATCCATAAGATAACACACAATGATTAATTAATAGTTTAACAACAGTATTGGGCAGTTCAGTTCTTACTTTATCCAGGTCATAAGTTCCACTGTATCTGGGTCATAGAATTCTTGTAGTTCAGTTAATTCTGTCATTAATCTTGGAAAAAACTAAAATGCAAAAACAAAACCCACCCAAAGAATAAGTATCTAGAAAGTCTAAAACTTTTCCAGAGTATTTGAAAAGAGACTTGTTTACAAACAATTTTAGAACACTGTTCTGACAATGACCTGCTCAGTCTTCTCAACCCAAATCAACTATTTTATGGTTAATTTACTGTCTAGACTCAATAAATAATTTTATAATTACCAAGCAATTACCAGTTGTGTCTTTTATGCACACACATCATAAATAATTTAAATGAATTAATTTGGGGTCAAGTAGTTCACATGTTTATTGGCGATTAGTTTCATGCTATATTTTAATTTATATTATTTTATAAATATTTACATTTTGGAGTTGCCAAAATACTTTTTAATATAAACACTGTTTATTCAGCAATTTCCTTTGCCAATTATAAATTGAATTAATGACAGTATTAGACAACAGAAAATTGCATCAGATGGTATTCTAAAAATATTTTAGCTTTTCTATCACGTTTTTAATGATAAAAAAATTATTACTAAGAATACCAGGCTTTATTTTGTTAGAACAGTATTTCAATATAAATATCCTACACACATATCTACCTTATAAAGTTTTAATACAAAAATCTGATTTTCATACCTCCTTCCATAAGCTGAGACCTATTATAGTGGGCACAGCCATACTCAGAATAAGAGCCTAAAACATGAAAGCAAAAGGGTTATGAGTAAATACATTTCAGATTGTACTTTAAAGTACTAGACACTGACTCTGTGACCAAGCATATATCAATAGTTACACAAATTTAAGTCAGCATGAAACCTAGCTCATGAAGTGAGATGGTTGAAGACCAATGATAAATTTAAGACATATTAAACTGGAGGTAAAGTGATACATATTTACTATATAATTATAAGGCAGAACATAAAAACAGTAACACACATGTATTTCAAATAGCAGATCAATATTTGACAATTTTGATAGGAATTTAAGTTATGAAGAGTACACAAAGGTTCCTGAACAGCTACCTAAAACACTAACAACAGTAACAAAAACACAATGGAATAACATAGGCAAAATAGCTAATATACATCAATATACTAGCATGCTAAAATAAAAATGTATAAATTCCTTGGGAAAAAACTGGCAAAATACAACATGACTAATATTAAAGGTAATTATTCATCATCGTTCTTCCCAAGTCTTTCTCCTTATTGTCCCGTGTTCATTGGTGACCCCACGATCCACAGTCATATAAACCAGAAACATAGAAAACAACAATGATTTCTCCCTTTTTCACACTTAACAGGCACCAAGTCTTATTAATCTTCTAACTATTCTTTTCACTCCAGTAAAGCACAGTATGAATTGAATGGGCTTTGCAATAAGAAAAACCTAGGTGTGAATCTTGATGTCCAGCCATATAAGCTATGTGATCTCAGGAAAATTATTTGACCGGTGTAGGCTTTAGTTGTTTTTTGTCTATAAAATACTGATAATAAAACTTAGCCAATAGGTGTTTGTAGGGGTTGAGTAGCATGTGAAATGCTTTGAAAAATACCTGACACATGTTGAGCACTCAATGAATTAAAGCTTTTGCTACTTTCATCTACCATGGCCTGTACCTGAGTGACAGCATCTTTCCTGGCTCCAGTCTGTCACCATAAGTCTATCATTCTCGGAACTGTAAGGGTGAGCTGAGATAAAACTGTACGTCTGTCTCTCACACCCCTGCCTGCAATCTCCATGCCTTCCTACTGCCTCTAGGGTAAGACCAAGTGCCATAGTAGGACACTGAGAGGCCTCTGTGACCTTATCCTCTTCAACTTCTCCAGTCTCATTTCTTGACCAGCCCTACCTCGCCTCACATTTTATGTGCTAACAAAACTAAATGTATCATGCTTTTTCTTTTCCTCTGTTTTTATACCCTTTGACTACATCATTCTTTGCCTATCTGTGTTTATTCCTTCTACCACAAATACCCTTTTTTTCCCCTTCATTTGACTAATAACTTAGCATCTTTCAAATGTCATACTGGAAAGTCTTAAAAACTGAATTAGGTATCTCTTCTCTGTGTTCCAATAGCATCAATACTTTTTAAAAAAATATGTTTTTATTGATTTTTAGATAGAGAGGAAGGAAAAAGGAGAGAGAGATAGGAAAATTGATGAGAGGGAGACATCAATCAGCTGCCTCCTGCATGTCCCTACTGGGGATCGAGCCCACAACCCAGGTATGTGCTCTTGACTGGGAATCAAACCCGGGATCTCTTGGTCCATGGGATGACACTCAACCCACCGAGCTATACCAGCCAGGCGCATCAGTATTTTTTATTAGCTACTTTTATGATCAGGAGACCATAATCTACATGATGAAATTAATCATGTTTTATTTATCTGTGTACTCCAAGCACATTGCACACAGCAGGCAGTATAAGTGCTCCATTCACACTGAAAATATACCAGAAATCTCAATCAAATCAGAGATATAAAAAATTCTTGATAGTCTCTCACATTACTGATTCACTTTCTTTACCTTTTATGTTTTAAGTTGTCTGCATTAAAATGCATTTCTTTTACACTTAGAAATTATTAAAAATGTTTTTCACAGGATCTCTTTTTCTACCCGTAAGTTATAATGTGACTTATTCATGCTATTTCAGTGGTATTCAATGTGGTTTCCATTTACATTAACTAGAAGAGAAACAAGTACTTAACCTAAAATAACAATGACTCACCAACAACACTGGGTGTACAGTTCGTAATCGAAGCCACTTGAAAAGTGTCGTCCAAAGTTCAGGAGAACAAACACCAAATGCTGCTAACATGCACACATAAGGAGTCCAGAGGTATTTCAAGCTGGAAAAGACAAAAGGAGTCACATATGAGATATCCTATGAACATCAATACTACAATCTGGTTTATAACTCCAGGAGATATCATACACACTGAATTATATTATAGAATATCCCCTCGAACGCAAACTCTCTGCTCTAGAGATTAGACCATTATGCAAATCCACGGATTTCTCTGTATTCAACCATTGCTCGCTATTTTATTGCAAGAGCCTATAAATTAACATCTCTACCTTTAGACTCTCCTCCAGCTCAACCAAATGCCAAATGAATCTTCTTCACACATAACTATAAGACACTTTCTGTTCAAAATTCTAATGGCTCCCCATGCCTACTGAAATAAGTGAAAACTCATCTAAATAGTTTTCAGGACCCTCTAAAATATGGCCTTGACTTGCCTTTCCAGTTTTTTCTCCTACTACATCTCTAAATATGATTAGTGTTCCAGACAGTTTGCAGAACAATCTCAATGCTGCCATCCCATAATGCATATGTTTTTCCCTCCCAGTACAAATGTACCCCTCTGCCTTAGACTCTGATTCCCATTACAGCCAGACTCCTTGA
Organism: Myotis brandtii; assembly: GCF_000412655.1. Lineage (NCBI taxonomy): Eukaryota > Metazoa > Chordata > Mammalia > Chiroptera > Vespertilionidae > Myotis > Myotis brandtii. Next base: position 964,899 of record NW_005370223.1, on the reverse strand, counting down.
AGTCCACACTCATCTTTCTTTCCTCACCTTCTACTCTATCTGATCACATCTTCCTTTAAAAAGTCCTCCTTTGGCTCTGAGTTACAGCTCTTCCTACGGTCCCTCCACCACAGTCCCTACTACTACTCATGCAGTTTCCAATTCCTAAATATTTTAGTTTTAGCCCCTTTCCTCCATCTCCATTGCTACTCTCCTCTAAATTCTACTGTGACACCTTCTTAATGGCTTATTTTCTTCTAATCTTGTTTTGCTCAGATCTTTCTCAATTTTTGCTACCAGAGAGATCTTACTAAAAAGCAATCTGATCCTGTCAAATTTTGGCATTAAACCACCTAATCTGGTCCCTGTTTATTTTTCTAAACATTATCTCTTGCTACTTCCCGCTTATAGTTCCCAAAAAATACTTCTTCCCAAATTACATATACACCAGAAACGTGACAGCCAGGCCAATCTCTATTTCTCTCTCAATACTGTCACCCCATTTAGGAAATGTTCCTTAAACTGCACTCTCCTACCCACCTCCACAACTACTAGTAAATGCCTTTGTAAACTCCAGTTAGGTTAAAAAAATTTATAGACTTTGAGTTTATTATATAAAGTTTTACACATGTATTCTTGAAAGTATCCACCAATTACAATTAGAAAGGACACTTCTTTACTTAAGAAAATAGGTCAGCCCTGGATGGTGTGGCACAGTTGATTGGGCGTCATCCATGTACTGGAAGTTGCCGGTTTTATTCCTGGTCAGGGCACATGCCCAGATTGCAGGCTCGATCCCCGGTAAGGGGCATACAGGAGGCAGCCAAACAATGTTTTGCTTTCACATCAATGTTTCTTCTTTCTCTCTCTCTCTCTCTCTCTCTCTCTCTCTCGCTCTCCCTCTCCTCTTCCTCTCTCTCTAAAAACTCAATAAAAATATTTTTTAAAAACTTTTAAAATATATCATCGATTGGCTGCCTCCTGCATGCCTCCTCCTGGGGATCAAGCCAGCAACCAGGGCATGTGCCCTGACCAGGAATAAAACCAAGACCTCCTGGTTCACAGGTTGATGCTCAACCACTGAGTCATACCGGCCAGGCAATAAAAAAATATATTTTTTAAATAGGTCAAATAAAGTACACTTACCCTTCTATAATCATTGCAAGAGAACCAAAAAAAATAGTGTGAATCACATGATAAATTATTTCTGGCCTTTCTCCAATTCGTCCATCTTCAAGAGTAACAGTTTCTTTTAGGGACTCACCACTACAGAAAGGAAATATGTTTTTTACTAAAATAAATATTTGAAAAATAAAAGATCTTAAATTTCCTCATAAAAAGAAATATCAGTAGTTCTGATCATTTGAAAGTATATTCTGCTAGTCCAATACTAACTTTCCTATCTCCAAGTCTTTGAAAATGGCTTTTAGAACCTAAATGTAACTGACTCAGTGAAGACTAAAAATGAAAGTTCAGAAATATAATTTAAAAAGTGTTTTAGGATCCTTTCCAAGATCAATTATCACTCACTAGTAATTGCTAAATCAATATAGTTAAATCATAATTTAAACAACTAAGCTCTCAAAATCAAGATGCCACACACAATCCCTTTTCAAACATGATAAACATTTAAAAAAATAATCAAACTTTATAATTAAAATCACTGATACTACTAGCTTCATTGAGGTTAAATAGAAAAAATTATTCTTATGTTAAGTAAAAATCTGAGTAAATTATCAAGTTTGTGAAAGCTTACCTGATTACTTAAATATTACTCCTAAACTAAATCTGGATATTACATGTTTAAATTTATAAACTTAAATTTTATCTGGTTAACTTGTATTTTTTACATACTGATGAAGAGAGAATGAAATTAGAAGCTCTAAAACAAGTACACAAATATTGGAGGAATATTAAAAATAAGTATTTTATATACTATATTTCCATAATATATTAGAAATGTGATTGAGTTTCATTGGTACTTACTTAATTCTCCTAAAAATAACTTGCATCATAGAAAGAAAACAAATAATTAACACTAAAATATAGAAAGGTAGTAAAGAAGACTGTGTCAATCGCAAAAAAAATTCTTGAGATGGTGCCTGTAGGGATTCTTGACATAGGAGCCAATTCATTGTGAAATTCCTACAGAAGACAAAAAGCATTTTAAAATAACAGGTGTTTTAAACTACTGACCATAAGAGTATTTTTTTAATCTCAGTAGAAACTTAGATAAAACAAAACACATTTCTTAAATCCATTCACTTATAACTGCCAGACCCCACCCTTTACAAGTGAAGACAATAGCATTTATGACATCTTCTCAACAAACTGCTCCAGTAAATGTGAAACTGCGGCTTTCTGTTACCAAGGAATGCTACCATCTCTAGAGCCCAATACAGTTTTAAGGGAGTTCCACTTTCTATTTGTGTCTGGAAGACAATAAAAAATTCAGCTGTCCAACCTCTACATCTGCACTATCCACTACGTTAACTACTAGGTACAAGTGGCTATTAGCTCTTGAAATGTGGCCAATATATACCCTGGATTTCAAAGATAAAAAAAGCATTTAAAAATACAAGATATGTTCATTTTTAATTGTTTATACATTAAAATAATATTTTTGATCTGTTGGATTAAATAAAATACATTACTAAAATTAAATTTACTTTTTTCTCTTTACTTTTTTAATATGGCTACTAGAAAATTATTTATGTGGCTCACATTATTATTAGATAGCCCTGATTTTAATAAATGTAACTCAACTGGTACCTCTTTTTTAAAAAAAAATATTTTATTGATTTTTACAGAGAGGAAGAGAGAGCGATAGGTAGAAACATCGATGAGAGAGAAACATCCATCAGCTGCCTCCTGCACAGCCCCTACTGGGGATGTGCCCACAACCAAGGTACATGCCCTTGACCAAATCGAACCTGGGACCCTTCAGTCCGCAGGCTGGTGCTCTATCCACTGAGCCAAACCGGTTAGGGCTGGGACCTCTTTTAAAAAGAGATATGTAATTACTAGGACAGAAACCATAAAATTTGATATGTAAACCTTTTGAGCTATGAGAAACAGGATAACCTTTTTTTTACCCTAAGCTAAATATGAGCAACAAGACGCCCAATTATATGTAGTTTTATCTGCATTCCCATTCCCAATCCATCAAGTTGTGTGTGTTTTTTTAATTCCATTTTATAATTAAAATCACTGATACTACTAGCTTCATTGAGGTTAAATAGAAAAAATTATTCTTATGTTAAGTAAAAATCTGAGTAAATTATCAAGTTTGTGAAAGCTTACCTGATTACTTAAATATTACTCCTAAACTAAATCTGGATATTACATGTTTAGATTTATAAACTTAAATTTTATCTGGTTAACTTGTATTTTTTAAATACTGATGAAGAGAGAATGAAATTAGAAGCTCTAAAACAAGTACACAAATATTGGAGGAATATTAAAAATAAGTATTTTATATACTATATTTCCATAATATATTAGAAATGTGATTGAGTTTCATTGGTACTTACTTAATTCTCCTAAAAATAACTTGCATCATAGAAAGAAAACAAATAATTAACACTAAAATATAGAAAGGTAGTAAAGAAGACTGTGTCAATCGCAAAAAAAATTCTTGAGATGGTGCCTGTAGGGATTCTTGACATAGGAGCCAATTCATTGTGAAATTCCTACAGAAGACAAAAAGCATTTTAAAATAACAGGTGTTTTAAACTACTGACCATAAGAGTATTTTTTTAATCTCAGTAGAAACTTAGATAAAACAAAACACATTTCTTAAATCCATTCACTTATAAGGGCCAGACCCCACCCTTTACAAGTGAAGACAATAGCATTTATGACATCTCCTCAACAAACTGCTCCAGTAAATGTGAAACTGCGGCTTTCTGTTACCAAGGAATGCTACCATCTCTAGAGCCCAATACAGTTTTAAGGGAGTTCCACTTTCTATTTGTATCTGGAAGACAATAAAAAATTCAGCTATCCAACCTCTACATCTGCACTATCCACTATGTTAACTATTAGGTACATGTGGCTATTAGCTCTTGAAATGTGGCCAATATATACCCTGGATTTCAAAGATAAAAAAAGCATTTAAAAATACAAGATATGTTCATTTTTAATTGTTTATACATTAAAATAATATTTTTGATCTGTTGGATTAAATAAAATACATTACTAAAATTAAATTTACTTTTTTCTCTTTACTTTTTTAATATGGCTACTAGAAAATTATTTATGTGGCTCACATTATTATTAGATAGCCCTGATTTTAATAAATGTAATTCAACTGGTACCTCTTTTTTAAAAAAAAATATTTTATTGATTTTTACAGAGAGGAAGAGAGAGCGATAGGTAGAAACATCGATGAGAGAGAAACATCCATCAGCTGCCTCCTGCACAGCCCCTACTGGGGATGTGCCCACAACCAAGGTACATGCCCTTGACCAAATCGAACCTGGGACCCTTCAGTCTGCAGGCCGGTGCTCTATCCACTGAGCCAAACCGGTTAGGGCTGGGACCTCTTTTAAAAAGAGATATGTAATTACTAGGACAGAAACCATAAAATTTGATATGTAAACCTTTTGAGCTATGAGAAACAGGATAACCTTTTTTTTACCCTAAGCTAAATATGAGCAACAAGACGCCCAATTATATGTAGTTTTATCTGCATTCCCATTCCCAATCCATCAAGTTGTGTGTGTTTTTTTAATTCCATTTTATCCTTAATCCCTAGCCCTGGGGAAGGAGGTAAGAGATGAAGTGATGTTCAGAAGTGCTCATGGACTCATGGAGAATGCCTGCTTCAAAAATCACTGGATTTAGAATTATAGGTTAATGCTTCACAATATGTTAAACAGCAATACAGCTGTATCAAAGAAGCTGCCATCAAAATATCTTGCACTTACAATAAATGCGCATTTTTAAAATCTGCCTATTAAAGTTATTAATTCTATAATGGTCCAATTCAAATCCCAATTTAATGAGTATTCGTTCCATACCCCCAGTCTCAGCCTTTCCTTCTCAATATTCCCACAGCACTTTCCTTATCCCTCAATGATCGTCCTTAATGCAATCTGCCATGTTAGATTGCAGTCATTTTTTTAACCCCCAGAGTACCTGGCCTAGTTCCTGCATGTCCAATAAATATTTATTAACATTTCATTAGTGGTTCCTGAAAGTCTGTCTCAACAGAAATGTTTCCTAAAATACTGGTGAACTCCAAATCCTAATATCCAATTGGCACACTTCAGCATAGGGCATTTACTGCTTATACCAGCCATGTTATTATTTGTACAAAAACTATTTAATGAAAAAGAAGAAAAGAAAGTATTTAATGAGATGGCAATATTCTTAAGGACAGGAACCATATCTTATTCTTTTTTAAAAAATGTATATATTTTTACTAGAGGCCGGTGCATGGATTCGTGCACCGGTGGGGTTCCTTGGCTGGCCTGCGCCCTCTTGCAGAATTGAACCTGGGACCCTTCAGTCTGCAGGCCAACACTCTATCCACTGAGCCAAACCAGCTAAGGCCATGTCTTATTCTTAAAACACATAATACATTACCTTGTGAAATAAGTCTAGATGCTGACATGCTGAATAAAGGGGCTGACATAATATCAACTAAGAAACAAGAATAAAAGCAGCCCTTAATCCTAGGCTCATTCTAGAGTCTTCCAAGGTTAAAGGGAAAGAAAGTCAGTGAAAAGGGCAGAAAATTACAAATGTCTACAACCATTTTTTACTAATTGCTTGCTATGTATAAGGCCTACATATACCAATATCAATCAGGGCTTTCTAATATAGAACATGGCCTTCTAAAGGATCATTTTATCTTAGACATACATATATGGCTTACACTTCAGAAGACTTCTCCATTGTTTAAACCATGCCAAATATTTTGTTAACTGTGATATATCACAACCTGAAATTACATGCACAGTATCTAAAATCCCATGTATTGCAGCAAATGATAATAGGGTTCTGAGGTATATTATATGAATTAGAGAAATGTGCAGGTAAAATATATTTCCTGTTGTGCAAGTAGACTCTGTCAGTATGTAAAATCATGTATTTCATTTTAGGCTTTAAAAATGTATTTAACAAACAAACAAACAAAAAAGGCAAAGCACTATACTTGAATTTTAAAAAACGTCAGCTTCTAAGCTGTCCTCTTAGTGCAGCAGGCAGTGTGTCAGTCTCATAAAAAGTCAGCTTCTTCTCCAATCACCATTGTAACCCCAAGATGAGATTCTTCGCTATGAAATAAATATCTTACTGCCTAACCCCTTTTTTGTGCCCATATCCTTTTAAAAAATATGTCTTTTTTATTGATTTCAGAGAGGAAGGGAGAGGGGGAAAGAGATAGAAATATCAATGATAAGAGAGAATCATTGATCGGCTGCCTCCTGCACACCCCACACTGGAGATTGAGCCCGCAACCCGGCCTGCACGCTAACTGGTTCATAGGTCGATGCTCAACCACTGAGCCATGCTGGCTGGGCCCCATACCCTTTTTCATGTAAGCATTTTGCCAGTGTAGTGGTTAAAATTACTGTGGTTCTTTATTCATTTTAAATCTTTCATTTATTCTGACCTTAGATTAGACCATTATTCCTTATCAAGGGAGAAAGTAACCTCTAAATACTTTGATGCTACTAAGGTTTAAGTATATCTAATTTCAAGAAGACCTAAATTTTTTTAATGAGAGAAAACATTAATGTCAGATTTTTTCTAGATATAATATCCCAAATTACTTATTTTCTAAGTGGTATTTAGATAGGTGTGTACTTCCTTCTTTGATTATTTTTGTTCTTTATCTTCTAAGTCAGCGGTTCTCAACCTGTGGGTTGCGACCCCTTTGGGGGTCAAACGAACCTTTCACAGGGGTCGCCTAAGACCATCAGAAAACACATATATAATTACATATTGTTTTTGTGACTAATCACTATGCTTTAATTATGTTCAATTTGTAACAATGAAATTGGGGGTCACCACAACATGAGGAACTGTATTAAAGGGTTTCAGCATTAGGAAGGTTGAGAACCACTGTTCTAAGTGGTATAGAGTTAGGTAAACTTCAATAATCTAAAACTTACTTAGTCATATTTAGTCCAAGTTTCACTTCAAGGAATTTCAGCATGTGCCCATTTTCTTTGTGTGGGACAAATGTCTGGAGGAGAAAAACACAAGTTACCACAAAAAACGATTTGCTATACTTACAGCAATATGCTATTGTCCAATACTATAAACAGAAAACACAGCAAGACTACAAAACAAAAAATATGAATGAAATAATACATGGTGTAACTGTGAAGCAAGGAGATCTATACGCATAAGTCCATCACATTACTTTACACTCAAGCCTAAAACTATAATGGGGTAGTAAGATTTCATCCTTATCCCACCTAGCTTAAGTAACCTACCTACTCTTCCAAATACTTCTGACTCATCTCAGTTGATTCCATGTATTACTTAATGTTAACTGCATAACAATGACTCTTTAAATTAAATGGAAAATAAAGCAGATGTATTTTTAAAGTATATCCAGAAAAGAACCATAATCCTATTTTCTAACTTAATATGCTACGTATGATCATTGGTCAACTCAAAATTTTACTGTACAAACTATTATCTTGCTATCGCATTACCCTCATTAAAATTTAGTCCACTCTATTTCATTATTTCATTTGTTCTGCTACATAAAGACACAGAGGTACTTACCTTCATTATAATATTCAATGTCACTGTCAGAGTACACACCAAATAAAAATTAATAAATTTCATTATTTTAGCTACGAAAGTTCTTTTCTTCACATTTAGCTGTGGGGGGAGGAAGGGAATAAAATGAACAAAGAAGTGAGGCATAAAAAACTAACAATTTAAAAATTCACCATAAGAATGATAAAAAGGCAATTCTAATTACCTGAAGGCACTTAACAAGCATTAAGGCTACTACTAAACTTAATAAAGGAGACACCAATAAAGCTGAATTCTCGAACTGCAGTAAATATCCCAGAAACAGAGAAAATATATAGATTTTATAAACTTCATGAACCTGTAGGGAGAAAAATAAAATGAATAAGAATAAAATGAATTTTATTGTACATATTTTCATTAGTTTTGTTTAGATTTTACTATAATTACAAGATAAATGCTCTATTATCATTTAGGACAATATTGTGCAAATGTTCAATCCGTTTTTTAATGTTATGCTATGTAATTAATTTAGCACATCCTTCTTAGAAAGAATTCTTGCAAACAAAGCTAAAAGTTTTAAAACTAAGGACATCTAAGTCTGCTGGAAGAACCTTCTGTAGTCCCAGGCTCTGGCTTAATTTCACTTGGCTTACCTTGTTGTTAAAATGTGTCTATGAAACATCAAACTGCATAAACCTTTAGCAGCAGTTCCCGAAATCTACCCAATGAAAATATACTGCCATAGCATGTAGGAACAGAGAAAAGTATTTTTGCATTTGGTCTATTTAACAATGAGCATAAGGAAGTTAAATTCAGTGTCTTAATAGAAGATCTCCCAGGAAAGTTATGTCTTAGTAGATTTATTTTTTAAAATTCAATAGTATAATAATTTAACCTATCCAAAAGTTAATTCATTTTATTATTATTTTAATCCTCACACAAGGATATTTTTTTCCATTGATTTTTAGAGACAGGAAAGGAGGGAAAGAGGGAAAGACAGAGAAATATCCATGTGAGAGAAGCTGATCGATTGGTTGCCTCCTGCACACACCCTGACAAGGGCCCAGGCCTGGGAGGAGCTTGCAACCAAGGTACATGCCCTGGTCTGGAATTGAACCCGGGATCCTTCAGTCCACAGGCCGACACTCTATCCACTGAGCCAAACCAGCTAGGGTGTAAAGTTAATTCATTTTAGAAAGGGAAAATTAAGACAAAGCATAGGGCCCAGCCGTGGCTCAGTGGCTGAGAGTCGACCTATGAACAAGGAGATCATGGTTTGATTCCTGGTCAGGGCACATGCCCAGGTTGCAGGCTCAATCCCCAGTGTAGGGCATGTAAGAGGCAGCCAACCAATGATTCACTCTCATCGTTGATGTTTCTACCTCTCTCTCCCTCTCCCTTCCTCTCTGAAATCAATATATATATATATGACAAAGCATAGGTGTTTAGGGTGGGGATGGGAAATAAAAAGGCAGAGTGTTAAAAGTAAAAAAATAAAAAACAAAAAAACAGCAAGAAAAAAAATCCCTGCCCTAGCCAGTTTGGCTCAATGGATAGAGCACTGGCCTGAGGACCGAAGGGTCCCGGGTTCGTTTCTGGTCAAGGGCACACACCTTGGGTGTAAGCTCGATCCCCAGGGCACGTGCAGGAGGCAACCAATCGATGTGTTTTTCTCACATCGATATTTCTCTTTGTTTTTCCCTTTCTTTTCCACTCTCTCGAAAAATCAATGGAAAAATATCCTCGGTGAGGATTAAAAAAAAAAAAAAAAGAATGCTTATAGCAGCACATGAACTGAAAAAAACCCCTGAAATTTCCATCAACAATAGAATATATAAATAAATATAAATGAATAAAATATAGCTCAGTACATCACCATGGATGAATCTCAAAGGCAAATCAGATAAAAATACACAATGAGTTACAGCTTATTTTTTTAGGAACACATAGCTAGGTGGTAAAAACCAAAAGAAAAAGAGGAAAGAATTAACAAGATTCAGGACAGTTAGCTTCTGTTGGGGAGGGAACTGGATAGGATTGGGGAAGAGTTAGAAAGGGGCTTCTAGGCTATTCAAATACTCGACTTCCAGGCCTGGGTGGTCAAATACCCATATTATATTCTAATACTGTATATACACCAGACATATTCTATTTTGTACATGTCCTATATTTCACTTTTCTTTCTTTTTAAATAAACAAAAACAGAAGAAGGAGAAATGGCTAGAAATGGAGAGGAAGCACAGGGTGACTTTGTTTAAGCAGATCGTGTTTAAAGGAATTTCAAAGTGCATCTAAAAGGATAGAGGAGATGAATTTAGCAATCTTTGGAGAAGTATAAAATCAGAGCCTATTAAAACATTTTAAAATAAAGCTTAAAAGTTAGATGGTTTTAGATACAACACTATAAAAACATTTATTTCTCTGATTTTAAAGTCACAATTTCAAATACCATTAATACCTTATCACTTTGCTCCAGTGAAAAATTATCTAGCAAAAACAGAGATATTGCTTGAAGAAACAAGAGGTAGTGGCTGTACTCCCACATCATCATAAACATGTAAGTTGAAGCACTCATCAATAAGTAGCAAAACCTCTAGGGAAAACAAAAGAAAGAAACTAAATATCAATAGCATTATTACTATAAATATCTATGAGGTTGTTACCTCAAAGTGGCAGTTCTGTTATTGGTTCAACTTTAAGCTAATTCTTAAAATTTTGTTTCTAAACAACAAAATTATTAGTAAATCCTGACATAAACAGTAAGATCTTAAAGCACTCTAGAGAGAAATCAATGACATCCTTCAAAGTTCAACATCACACTGAGAATTTCAGAAGACAAAGGGAAAAATAAAATAAAATTCAGTACAATTTTCTTTCATCACCAAAGAGGTAAAGTAATATAAGAAAACTGTGGCCCTTACTAGACCTGGCTCTGGTGGGCTTTTCTTATTGCGGAAGTAACTCTTTTCACCCTAGAAAATATTTTCACTTCCATCCTGCTTCATATTTTCCTTAATTAGTATGTTGGCGTCTCACTCAGCCTATTGCACAGCTCGTGGAAAAAGCACACTGCTATTTAAATTTCTTCTCAGCAAAAGCGTACTGTCAACCACATAAAACTCTTAGGTGTTTCCCTTGACTGAAGAACTAAACACAAGGATCTCATTGCCCTTGCGTGAAATATGCCTGGCTAAAATCAATTCTGTCCTTCCAGTGTCATCTCCCAAATGAACCTTAGTGAGCAACCAAGTCTGTGAGAAATTTACTGTCCATTAGCATATTTCTAACAACAGTCTCTACTTCCAGGGATCTACTCTTTCATTCCCAATTCTTCCGTCAGCGTCAGCAATGGTGTCAAATGACTGTGTTCCCATAAGAACAGTGAAGGAGAAGGTCAAGTCAAGAAACCTAAACCACCCAGATTCAGCTGACTATACTCAGTGATATATTCCACAGCCAGAAATACCTCAGGCCATCAGCAGATATAAGAATTTTTCAGCATCCGGAAGAAGATTAAGACCAGAAGACAAAATGTACTAGTAAGAGATGAAAAATTTCCACCAGTTGTTCAAAGAATACCAACTGCAAGGCCCAGAAGGACTCAGTGTTGTAGAACACATGGGCTTCTGATCTTCCTATCACAACAGCTATAAGAGAAGGTGTTTTGGAAATCTTCTAATGTGGAACCACCAGAACTGCAATAACCAGGCCTGAAACCACCATTCCCAGAGAATCCAGTTAGAGAAAACAATGAAAAATGTACAAATCTGAAATGTGTTAGTGTTCACCATTCCCAGAGAATCCAGTTAGAGAAAACAATGAAGGCTCAGATCTAGACCCAGCCGACCTACTGGCCATTTGGAGAATGCTTTGGGGAAGCTGGAGAGGAGCAACACTGTACTGACACCCCTGCTAATTTTATTCTCAAACTACTTAAGCACATGTAGTGAAAATAAGACAGAAATACGTATCAAACACAATCCGGACAATTAACTAAGTTATTCCTTTCTCTGAACATTTTCAAAACTCTGTGCACTCTTATATACTACTCCTTACCTTCTCACTTCCTTTTCAACTATGCCTTTATTATGAACCTTTTTATATGTAACGTAAGTGACACACTAAATGCATTTCAGTAATCAACCATAGGCATCTCTGGGTGGCTTCAGGTAACTGTACAAGCTATCTGCGCTTGGATAGCCTGAGCAACGGGACCATGAGATCTAGCCTCCAGAGTGAGAAATACGCTACTGCCAGCAATGAAAAGGAGCAAGCTACTGACATGCAACGTCTTGGGAGGATATTAAGAGCATTAGGCTGAGGGAAAAAGACAATCTTGAAGGATACCATATAATTCCATTATTCCCAGAGAATCCAGTTAGAGAAAACAATGAAAAATGTACAAATCTGAAATGTGTTAGTGTTATTCTATATAATAAAGAGCTAATATGCTAATTAGGCTGAACGGCAGAACGACCTTCTGGACGACCTTCTGGGGCTGCGGCTGTGGCTGAGGCCCTTGTACAAATTTTGTGCATCAGGCCCCTAATTTTACATAAAAAAGAAAATACTATAGCTATTAAAAATGAAGGTCGATCCCCAGTAGGGGATGTGCAGGAGGCAGCCAATCAATGATTCTCTCTCATTGATGTTTCTATCTCTCTCTCCCTTTCCCTTCCTTTCTGAAATCAATAAAAAATATATTTTTTAAAAATTGCTGGAAGAGGTTTGGGAGGGGAAGGAGTACCTACATAATACTTTCAACAATAAAAATTTAAACATAAATTAATTAATTAATTAATTAAATAAATACCATAAAAAAAGAAAGAAAATATTCTTGTTCAGAGAGCTATTTATACAAACACAGCAAAACAAAATGTACAAATCTGAAATGTGTTAGTGTTATCTATACTAATAAAAGGGTAATATGCTAATTAGGCCAAACGGCAAAACAACCTTCTGGACGACCTTCAGGATGAAGCTGGGGCTGCGGCTACAGCTGAGGCCCTTGTACAAATTTTGTGCATCAGGCCTCTAGTTTTACATAAAAAAAAAATACTATAGCTATAAAAAATGAAATTAAAAGTTTCCTATGCTCAGAGCATTTGTCATCACTGAAAGTAGAAGAGAACACAGTACATTTTTCTGAGATTTCAAAAAGAAACCTTATTTCTTTTTGAAATCTTAGAGTGCATCTTATTTCCCAGCCAATCAGGTTCAATAGAGGCCTTTCCTTGTTCCTTATGATTTTTTTTCCAGGTAGGAATTTTAACCCAAGATAGGCAGATTGTCAAAAGATTGCTACATTTCAGTTTATGCATTTAAAATCTTTATTCTGAGTGAGTCTGTAAGCTTCATCTGACTACCAAAAGGATTTATGGCAACAACAACAAAAGAAAAAATCTGAACTATCTGGGACAGTCTCCTGAAACTCACTAACCTACCTACACCTCATCACAGAAAACAAAGGTAAACAGAAAGATATGCAGTGCTACCATAACAGTTAATGTTGCTGTCATTTGTAGACACTTCTTATATTTCATTAATATTTCTTTAACTTGTGATGACTAAAGGCCATCAGTGCTACAGAAGTGAGAGAAATGGCAAAATAACAATGAGATTAATTTTTAAAATAAGATATTATTCATATATTTGTCAAGTAACTGTACTAAAACAATATATCTCCTTTCTCCTAAAAATAATTTATTGTCAATTAGAATGCAGAATAACTTGTTATTTATATCAGGACTCCCTAACTATATCATTTATTATGTAGTAACTAAGCTTCATTGAATTAAATTCATTATTAGCTTTAAAAGTATGTACAAATTTGTAATATGTCAGAATTGTGAGAAATAAATTTGTATCTTACCCCCAAAAATTATTTGTATGATTAATGAAAATAAATCCCAACTTATGACCAAAACAACAAAATTCTATCTTACCTCTCCATAAGTATTTAAGTTGCTTTTTAAATAGCCGGTAAGTGCAGCAATTTGGCATGCAAAATATGGTAGTGCCCAGTTTTCTCTTAAAGGAATGGAGTATTCAATTCTTGTTGTATCCATCCTAAAATAAACCACAGAAAGAGCAAAATAGCAAGACATTATATTTGTGTAACACTATACTTATCAAAACACTTTCCCACACATCTCATTGTTCTCCATAAAAATCCTGTGACGTAGACATAGACAGAGCCAACCACTCCATCAGCCCAGAATTGGGGAGCTTAATCCAGCAATCCCTGTTCCAAAGGTTCTAGCACTGTCCAACTCACAAATTAGTGCAGTAAGATCTTTAAAACTCTGCTCCAGAAACACTTTCTGGGGAGGCGATGAAGGGATCCTTCTCCTCTAGTCACGATAACACAAACTGAGTAGACTCTCTGCCAATCATTCTCTACTCCTGCACAAGCCTCCTCACTGCTACCTTCCTGAACACCTGTGCTACTCACTCTCTTCCCCTCCCCATGCTTGCGGTGAGGACCAGAAGGCTAACAGTGGGATGTGACAAAATCAAATGAAACCCACTTGTTCTCCCCAGTGACTGAGTCTAGCAGATAGCAGCACAAAACAGCAGTTCAAAATATTTGTTAGGTCAAGTGGGGTTCATAGACCTGCAGACACATTCACAGAGATCGGCATGCTCTGAGTTCAATTTTGTGTCTAAAGAAACTCCAAAAGTGCAATTCCAACAGCCAAGGCGAGAAAGAAATGTATACACTGGGAGTCACTAATTTTCTCATGCCAGGAGAGCCTGCTGCTCCATTTAACACAATTTACGCCAAACCTGCACGCATACAGGCAGATGGAGTGATGAGGGCCCATCTGCAGCGGCTGAGGCGAGGGCCTGGCTGAGACTGAGGGAGTTTTTGCCCTCAGGACGATACACCCAGCAAGTGGCGGACGTGCTTTGTGAGGAGACAGTTCATGAGCAGGAGTCGCTCAGGACCTGGACAGTAAGGACAGCTGGGCAGACACTGTTCCCACAGCCATGGGCAGCATTTTACAGCAAGACGTACACAGTTCTTCGCCTTTATTTTATAAACTTTTATACAGAAGAGAGAATGTATCTTTACTTGAAAAGTTCATTATCAAGAATTTGGGGGGGGGTGGAGAATGAACTGTCAAAGGGTGATTTGAAATTTTCTGCAATATTAAGCTGGTGCTTAGTAAGTAGTAATAAAGACATTTTTAAAATTTTGTCAGGAAACAAACAAACAAATACCCTGTGTAGTCACTTTCCACAGTGTACCAGTTAGTCTATGTGATGAATAGTACAGGGGTGGGTAAAAGTAGTGAGTATGTGAAAGTTTATTCTTGTATTATTATTTATTCTTATATTATACTAGAGGCCTGGTGCACGAAATTCGTGCACTGGGGGGGGGGGCCCCTCAGCCTGGCCTGGCCTACACCCTCTCACAATCCAGGACCCCTCAGAGGATATCCAACTGCCAGTTTAGGCCCCGATCCTGCAGAGATCCCTGCGGGATCGGGGTCTAAACTGGCAATGGGACATCCCTCTCACAATCCGGGACCACTGGCTCCTAACCGCTCGCCCTCCTGCCTGCCTGCCTGATCACCCCTAACTGCCTCTGCCTCAGCCCCCACCACTGCGACTTCATCCGGAATGACGTTCGGAAGGTCGTTCAGCTATTTGGTCTAATTAGCATATTATGCTTTTATTATTATAGATATTTTACCATACGTACAACTTTTGCCCACCCCTGTATATGGCAGAGTGATGGCATATCATTTCTGAGATTAAGTTATGAAACGTATCTGGATTCCACTATGGCACACTCAATGCACACTCGTTGGATCATTCACTCTAAGGAAGCCAGCAGCCAAGTTGTGACTAGCCCTGTGGAGGGGCCATGTGATGAGAAACGAAGGCCTTCTAGGCCAGCAAGGAAGTGAGGCTTCTTATAAACAGCCACAGGAGTGAAACTGGAAGTAAATGGTCCAGGCCAGTCAAGCTGTCAGATAACTGCAGCCCCAACCAACTCCTGACTGCAAACTCATCAGAGGCCAAGAACCAGAACCACCCAGCTAAGCCACTCCAGATTCCTGAGCCTCAGAAATTGTATAAGAATAGCCCTGGCTGGTTTGGCTCAGTGGATAGAGCATCAGCCTAAGGACTGAAGGGCCCTGGGTTCGACTCCGATGAAGGGCACATGCCTGGGTTGTGGGCTCAATCCCTAGTGGGGGGTATATAGGAGGCAGCCGATCCATGATTCTCTCTCATCATTGATGTTTCTATCTCTCTCTCCCTCTCCCTTCCTCTCTGAAATCAATAAAAATATATATTTTTAAAAAAGAAGAAATTGTGTAAGATAATGTTCATTGTTTTAAACTGTTAAGTTTGGGGATGATTTGTTAATACAGCAATAACTAATAAATTACATAATCAAGAAAATTTTTTAGGAGGTCTACATTAAAAATAATGCTTATTGCTCTGACTGGTTTGGCTCAGTGGATAGAGCGTCAGCCTGCGAACTGAAAGGTCCCAGGTTCGATTCCGGTCAAGGGCATGTACCTTGGTTGCAAGCACATCCCCAGTGGGGGGTGTACAGGAGGCAGCCGATCAATGTTTCTCTCTCATCGATGTTTCTGACTCTCTATCCCTCTCCCTTCCTCTCTGTAAAAAATCAATAAAATATATTTTTTTTAAAAAAATTTTTAAATAAAAAAAAATAATAATGCTTATTTTGTAATAAAAACCATTTCACTCTAAAAAGCAAGACTTTCTAGACTTAGTCTTTGAGTACTGAAATGTCTTTCTGTGAGTTGGCTATTACATTTCTAAAAATGAATCGCAACAGAATTTTAGAAAAGTACATGGCAACTTAAAATATTCTCGCCTGGCCAGCATGGCTCAGTGGTGAGCATCGACCCATGAACCAAGAGGTCGCAAGTTTGATTCCTGGTCAGGGCACATGCCCAGGTTGTGGGCTCCATCCCCAGTGGGAATGCATGCAGGAAGCAGCCAATCGATGTTCTCTCACATGTTTCTCCTTCCCTCTCTCTATTCTTCTCCCTTCCTCTCTCTCTAAAATAAATAAAAAACATCAAGAAATTTATATATTCTCTAACAGGTACTTTCTGACATAACAAGAAATCATTTTATCCCCCTAGCATCCACACCAAATTCTCTAGTACTATTCTTCTTTTTTTTTTCTAGTACTGTTCTATACTAAAAGCAAACAGAGCTATCCTTAGAGAAATAGCTAATTCCAAATCTTTCACAGGGGATATACAAGGTCAGCCTGCTTGTTTAGTCAAAAAGCAAGAAAGCTTGCAAAGATTAATGAAGATGTGTCAAAAGAACTCAGAAGTCAGCCTGAAAAGACTCCTATTGACCAAAGTTGTGACAATTTGAGCAACTAAAAGAACAATCATGGTAATGTATTTAGTCCTATTGAGCCAATGAAAATTCCTAAGTAGAGAAAGATATTTAAAAAGAGAATACTGCCTTAGCCAGTTTTGCTCTGTGGTTAGAGCATTAGCCCTCGGACGGAAGGGTCTTGGGTTTGATTCTGATCAAGAGCATGTCCCTCAGTTGCAGGCTCCATCCCCGGCCCCAGTCAGGAGCCTGCGGGAGGCAACCAATCAATGTGTCTCTTTCACATGGATGTTTTTCTCTTTTTGACTCTCCCCCTCCCTTCCACTCTCTCTAAAAATCATTGGAAAACATCCTCAGGTGAGAATTAACCAAAAAAAGAGAGAGGGAGAACAGCAGAAACGTTTCTTTTCACAATTGGAGATAGCTACAAACACATGTAGAAATTGGTCAAGTGAAGTTAACCATTTGTCTGACTTTCAAATAGTAAGTGAATTTAAAGATAGATAAAGAACCCTGGCTAATAAAGAAAAACTCTACCTTTGGAGAATGAAGAAAATGCCCTAGCTGGTTTGGCTCAGTGGATAGAGCGTCGGCTTGCAGAACAAAGGGTCCCGGGTTTGATTCTAGTCAAGGGCATGTATCTTGGTTGGAGGCTCCTCCCCGGCCTAGGCCCTGGTCGGGCTCGTACAGGAGGCAACCAATCGATGTGTTTCTCTCACATCAATGTTTCTTTCTCCTTCCCTCTCTCTTCCAATCTCCTTAAAAATCAATGGAAAAATATCCTCGGGTGAGGACTAACAAAACAAGACAAATAAAAAGAATAATGAAGAATGTAGCTAATGAAAATAGAAAAATATAATTTTATAACCCGAATTAAATCACTCATTTTGGCAAAGATTACTAACTGGAGCTACAACCCTTAAGTAAATGGTTAATGGTGAAAAGGAAATTCATTTGGTACCCCAAAACAATGCACAGATTATTTTCTAGTCTTAAGAGGAAAACAATGGAGAGATCAGACTGTCATCCCCTAAACTAGCAATCAATCTCAGTTTTACTCAACCAACGAATGCATAAATAAGTAGAACAACAAATCAGTGTTTCTCCCTCTTTCTAAAACCAATAAAAAAATAAAATAAAAACCAAAGCGCACTGCCATCGATTAATATTGAATAGTTATCTGTGGTAGTTAACTTAATAGTGATGTATCTGATGCCTCTTCTTTTCATGAAGCTTATGTCATCAACCTTAAATAGAAGAGGTATATCTATATATGCCAATGTCATTATATCTGAAAAAAGAGATACAAGGTGGGTATATTATTTTCCAATTGCTGCATGACAAATGACCACAAATGTAGTGGCTTAAAACATATCTCGAAACCAAAAGGTCGCTGGTTTGATTCCAGGTCAGGACACATGCACAGGTTTTGGGCCCAATAGCCAGTAGGGGTCATGCAAAAGGCAGCCGATCGATGTTCCATTCTCATATCAATGTTTCTATCTCTCTCTCCCTCTCCCTTCCTCAATCTCTAAAAATCCATTTAAAAAAAATCTTTAAAGAAACAAAACAACACAGCACAGATTTATTAGGTCACAAATCCAGCAGTTGGCTAGATTCTCTGCTCAGAGACTCCCTAAGCTAAAATCAAAGCATCAGCTAGGGCTGCAGTTCTCATCTGTATTTGCAGTCCTTTTATGAGCTCAATAGTTATTGGGAAAAGTCATTGCCTCCTCACTTCAATCCAGCAACAGAACAGCAAACCCTTCTCATGCTTCAAACTATCTCTGCACTAGTTGGAAAAAGCTCTCCACTTTTAGGGGCTCACCCTTTTAGATCAGGCCCACTGGGTAATCTTCCTACTTAAGGTCAACAGTGCCATATAAAACATGAGAGTCAGGGGGAGAGCATTTTTAGAACTGACTACCACAGACACAGAAAGTTGTAAAACTTAATTAAAAACACCTTTCTTACCTGTTAATAATGAACCATGCAACAGTAAGCATTCCTGCTAGCCAGGTTCCACTCATAAGCCAACTTGTAACAAATAAAGCAGTAACATATATTCCTTGCAATCCAAAAACAATACCAATATAGAAATATACTGGCTCAATAATCTCCTAATTGAAAAAAATAGAGAGATAAGGAGATAATAGAATTACATCAAGTAACTTTGAGGATTCATAAGTATGTGAGATAATAAATATTATAATAAAAAGAAAAACACATACGTTGCTACCAGTTGCTTGATATAAAACACTGGCTATAAGTTCTGGATATAGAGACATTTGTTGCACTGCATTTATAGTCTTCAGAGATACAGTTTTGTTATTATGTGTCAGTTCATAAACACCTAAAGACAGAAATATTTTTCTCTAGGTTATTTATTCTGCTTTTATGATAACTAAACATGTCATTCAGAAGTCATTGAATATTTTAAGTTAATATCAAGAAAAATCCCTAAATAATACTGTGTCTCATTTTTCCAATTATTTTATTAAGTATAAGGAAGAACAATATCTATATTCTGAGACAAATCTCTACAATCAAAGGCTACGATACAGAAGAACAATGTTTTATTTTATATTTATTTATTTAACTTTACCTGAGGACATGCTTAGAGAGAAGAAGAGGGAAGAGAGAGAGAGAGAGATATGAGAGATAACACCAAGTGGTTGCCTTCTGTACGTGCCCCGACTTGGGACCAAACCCAAAACCTGGGTATGTGCCCTGACCAGGAATTGAACCGGCAACCCTTTGGTCAGGACGATGATGCTCAACCAACTGAGCCATTTGGCTGGGAAAAAATGTTTTATTTTAAAATAAAAATATTATTATTAAAAATATAAATGTACGTATCATACCTCTTTCAAATGAAGGTGCCTTTAACATATCTTTATAATAAGAGTAATAAATGGCACTGTCACCCTGGAATGTGATTTCTCGTTCAAGCTCCTAAAAGAAAATATAATGATTATTTAAATACCAGTGTCCTAAATTTCAACTGCTATCTTCCATCACTCTCATCTTCTAAACCAGTGGTTCTCAACCTTCCTAATGCCGCGACCCTTAATACAGTTCCTCATGTTGTGGTGACCCCCAACCATAAAACTATTTTCGTTGCTACTTCATAACTGTAATTTTGCTACTGTTATGAATCGTAATGTAAATATCTGATATGCAGGATGTATTTTCATTGTTACAAATTGAACATAATTAAAGGATAGTGATTCATCACAAAAACAATATGTAATTATATATGTGTTTTCCGATGGTCTTAGGCGACCCCTGTGAAAGGGTCGTTCGACCCCCAAAGGGGTTGCAACCCACAGGTTTAGAACCGCTGTTCTAAACTAATACTACTTATTTATCCATTTATTCAAAGATATGTTTGAATTTTCCTTTAAGTAGGTCGAAGTTTTGGGGTTTTTAAAAAATGTTTTTATTGATTTCAGAGTGAGGAAGGGAGAGGAGGAGTGGGATAGAAACATCAATGATGAGAATCACTGATGGGCTCCCCCTACAGGGGATCTAGCTGGCAACCTGGGCCTGTTCCCTGACCAGGAATCGAATCGTGACCTCTTGGTTCATGGGTCCACGCTCAACCACTGACCCACACTGGCCAGGCTAAAAATATATTTTGATCCTTAAATTTTCAGATTGTTTCTGAAAACTAAAAAGCTGAGTAAACTCCTCATCATTTCACTGCCACCAAAAGTCCCTGATAAATTAATTGCATGAAGGAAAGCATCCTCATATTTCTATTCTATGGCCTTAAAATATATACATTAAAATTTTCAAGGTTGATACTATGAGTGTTCTCAAAACAGCTTTTACACCATTTTGTTTCTAATGGCTATAAATAAGAAAACACTTGCCCTAGCCCAGTGGTTGGCAAACGGTGGCTCGTGAGCCACATGCGTCTCTTTGTCCCCTTGAGTGTGGCTCTTCCACAAAATACCACGTGCGGGCGCGCACAGACAGTGCGATTGAAACTTTGTGGCCCATGCGCAGAAGTCGGTTTTCGTCCTGG
>NW_005370223.1:942204-943467 GCF_000412655.1 Myotis brandtii | reverse complement strand
GGCACATCTCCAGTAGGGGGTGTGCAGGAGGCAGCTGATCGATGCTTCTCTCTCATCAATGTTTCTAACTCTCTATCCCTCTCCCTTCCTCTCTGTAAAAAATCAATAAAATATATATATTTTTAAAAATAAGAAAACACTTGTCATACTTATTACACTATTTGGGCTCCCTGGAAAAGCAAATTAGTTAAATTAATATTAAGTACTAAAAAAACTCTCATATGCTCGAAAGTCTTTCTTCTTACCTGCCTGTTGGAAAACCAGAATTTCCGCTCATGGTACGCTGACAAATAGAGAGCATACATCATACCGCTAGTAACTGCTGCAAGACAGCCAATGAAAATCTTTGCAAAGCGCTGAAATAATACATCTGAAAAAGCATATTAAAAGTAATTAGATGTAGATGATATCTATATTTATGAACTTCAATTAAAAAAGAAAAAGTAATCAAAAGTTATGATATGATGTGGATATGATGTGATGAAAATGGCATTCTAACTCTATGGTCTTTCTTCCCAAAACCCATTGCCCCAGTGTAATTCTGAGAAAAACAGCAGACAAATTCCAACAGAGGGGCATCCTATAATATACCTGAACACTATTCCTCTAAACTGTCAAGGCCCTCAAAAACAAAGCCTGCAAAACAGTCACAGCCAAGAGGAGTCTAAGGAGACATGACAACTGAATGTAATATATCCTAGATGGTATCCTGGAACAGAAAGAGGACATTAGGCAAAAACCAAAAAAATCTGAATAAAATATGGACTTTAGTTTAAAATAATGTATCAATACTGGTTCATTAATTGTAACCAACATACATTACTAATATCCTATATAATAAAAAGCTAATATGCTAATTAGACCAAACAGCCGAATGACCTTCTGGACGTCCTTCCGGATGAAGCTGCAGCGACAGGGGCCAAGGCAGAGGCGATTAGGGGCAATCAGGCAGGCAGGCGAGCAGTTAGGGGCAATCAGGCAGGCAGGCAGAGTGGTCAGGGGCAATCAGGCAGGCAGGCGAGCAGTTAGGGGCATTGGGCAGGCAGGCGAGCAGTTAGGGGCATTGGGCAGGCAGACAGAGTAGTTAGGGGCAACCAGGCAGAGGGGTTAGGGGGGATTAGGCAGGCAGGCGAGTGGTTAGGGGCAATGAGGCAGGCAGAGTGGTTAGGGGCTATCAGGCAGGCAGGCAGGCCAGCAGTTAGGAGCCAGGGGTCCCAGATTGCGAGAGGGATGTCCCAGATTGCGAGAAGGTACAGGCCGGGC
>NW_005370223.1:933909-942130 GCF_000412655.1 Myotis brandtii | reverse complement strand
AGAAAAAAAAAAGCCCCGCGGGGGGGGGGGGGGATGGTAACTTGGGAATTCTGTACTATCTGCTCATTTCTTCTATAAATGAAACATATTTTTAAAAAATCTATTCATTTTAAAAAGGAATAAGTAGAATGTACTATAATACCAAATATCTAAAGAAAAAATAGGTTCAATCAGAATTACTTCTGATATTTTTTTCTTATCCAGGAATCTTTTTCTTTATTGAGGAACAGTTTACTATAAACTACAGCTATTTAAAATGTACAATTTGTCCAGCCAGCGTGGCTCAGTGGTTGAGCATCAACCTATGAACCAGGAGGTCATGGTTCAATTCCTGGTCAGGGAACATGCCCGGGTTGCAGGCTCGATCCCTGGTATGGGGCAAGCAGGAGGCAGCCGATCAATGATTCTCTCTCATCTTTGATGTTTCTATCTTTCTCTCACTCTTTTTTCCTCTTTGAAATCAATAAAAACATAAAATAAATAAAATAGCCCTAGCTGCTTTGGCTCAGTGGATAAAGTGATGTCCTGCAGACCAAAGGGTCCTGGATTCGATTCCGGTGAAGGTCAAGTGTCTCGGTTGCAGGCTCTTTCCTGGCCCAGGGCCCTGGTCAGGGCTCGTGCAGGAGGCAACCAATCAATGTGTTTCTATGACATCGATCTTTCTCTGCCTTTCCCTCTCTCTTCCACTCTCTCTAAAAATCAATGAAAAAAAAAAAATATATATACAAAAATAAAATAAAATGTACAATTCAATGACTTTTGATGATTATGTATTTAAAACTTCATATACAACTGTTATGTATATGTAACAATTTCTTGATGAACTAACATAAAACATACTTGGATTTTCTACACACAGGATGATTTAGTCCTGCTATAACTATTAAGATTAAATATAAGCATGGGTCTAAAGGCCCAAAGCCTAGTGTTCTGCTACTGAATGACTGGAAGTTTATAAAAATCAACTTGTTGATTTATTTGTTTAGATAAACTAAAATCTTAGCTATTTTTATTATATTATTTCATAAATGTTAGTTTGCACAGCATATTAGAGACATTAAAGCCTACTTAGATATCACTAAATTAATATGAATTATAATCAAAATGCTTGAAAAACCCTACTCAGTAAATCAAATAGTATCTGTATGATAAAATTATTTTAAAATTACTGTTTCCAATAGCATGTGTAAAGCATCTGGCCTGGCAGATAGTAAGAGCTCAGTAAAAACAAAATAAGAAAACTTATTTATGGCAGCAGTTTGGCAAAAGTTCTTCAAAGTTTCTAAACATGGATCTTTTCCTGTGTGTGTGTGTTTCATTAAGTCTTACACAATAGCAAGCTAATCCTAATTATCAAATGCTATTAGAAAAAAATATATTCAACCAAATCTTATACAGACAACTCCCCAACTTACAGTGTTTCTACTTTAAATTTCCTGACTTTAGAATGGTATTAAAGTGTGTTATAAATAAGTGAAATTTAGAGGTGGTTCTATAGCAAAACCTAATGGAAGTTGTCTGGTACCACCACATCTTAAACACAAAATATGTATCTACATTTAAAGTATTAATATAAAATATACTACCTAGCATAACTGTATTTTTGCAGTAGCACAAAAACTCCAAATCTATCTAACTTACGTTTTGGAGCTCTTTCAGGAACTGGAGTGTCATCAATTTTCTCTTCTTTGGCAGATTCTTTATTTTCTGAAGATTTTGGCTTTTTTCTTTGGCGCAGTTCTATAGATGGTCCTTAAAATATTTGAAAAGTTATTGCAATGTGTATCAAATCATTCTGTCTGTATCCCAAATGATTAACTTTTATTATACTAAGGTAAAAGTCACACAAAGACCTATTAATATCAAAGATAACTTTTTTCATAATTATTTTAGCACTCATCACAAAACTGTCTTTCCTACAAACAAAAAAGACAATATCGGTTCCACCTTCAACATGTGCTTTCAGAGTCTTATTGATAAACTAATGAGTTCTTCTCCGGAGATGAAGGTATTTTCACAATATCCCAAAATAAGTACATTTTTTTCATGATTGGGAAACAAACTGTTATGTAAAAAATTAGCTTATTATTCTAGTTACCTATTAGTTACATGCATAATACATGGATTAATGATTTTAATCAAAATATAATAAAATACATTGACCATAAAAATATACCTCATTATTTATTTATTTATTTTTATTATGTATTTTTATTGACTTCAGAGAGGAAGGAAGAGGGAGAGAGAGACAGAAACATCAATGATGAGAGAGAATCATTGATCGGCTGCCTCCTGCATGCCCCACACTGGGAATTGAGCCTACAACCCAGGCATGTGCCCTGACCAGGAATCGAACCGTGACCTCCTGGTTCATAAGTCGATGCTCAACCACTGAGCCATTCCGATCAGGCATCTCATTTTTTACTTTTTATTGATTGATTTCTAGGGCGAGAAATGTGGAATTGTTGTTCCACTTATGTATTCATTGGTTGCTTTCTTATATGTACCCTGAATGGGAAACAAACCCACAACCCTGGCGTATCAGGACAATGCTCTAACCAACAGAGCCACCGGACCAGGGTTATTCTTCATTTTTTAAATAATCCTGAAAGTTCTGCAGAATTTCACAATGCTGTAGTATCATTATCCTTCAATAGTCTTATAGACTTAGGTATTAGAAAATAGCCTGAACCTATAAATATCCCTGTATTTGGAAAATCTCAGAAAATTCCCCAATATTAGATTATCTACCTTTTATATATCTAATCCAAAAAAAGGCATAATGCAGAAAAAGTTCTTTCAAACAAGTAAACTAAATCCCAAATT
The DNA here is from genome assembly GCF_000412655.1 of Myotis brandtii. NCBI lineage: Eukaryota > Metazoa > Chordata > Mammalia > Chiroptera > Vespertilionidae > Myotis > Myotis brandtii. The sequence continues at coordinate 939,304 of NW_005370223.1, read as the reverse complement.
AAAAAGAAATTTACTATATTCAATGTAAATACTGTTCCTCATTAGAACTAATTAACTTATGGGGTAAGCTTTGCCCTTATGAAGTTAGAGTGTCCTGTCAAGTTTATAAGCTGGTTTAAGAATTTGTCTCCTCCTAAAAAAAAAAAAAAATAGAATTTGTCTCCTCCTTATAGAGATTTTTCTTTTCTTTTTGTGATGACTTTAGGCTATGAAATATAAGCCTAAAGAGAGGAGTCAAAAAAGGAGAAATGAATCAGCTACTGTTGCTGATTAGATGGATTATTCTCTAACTTTACTGTAGAAAATGAATAAAGTAAATGTATTTTACTTTTTTTAAAGAACACACACACACACACATATACACACATAAATGTATATATATTTCAGAGAGAAAGGGAGAGAGAGAGAGATAGCAACATCAATAATGAGAGAGAATCAGCGATAGGCTGCCTCCTGCACGCTCCCCGACAGAATGGAGCTCGCAATCTGAGCATATGCCCAACCAGGAATCAAACTGTGACCTCCTGGTTCATGGGTCTACATTCAACCACTGAGCCACATCGGACAGGCTAAAATAAGTGTATTTTAAAATAGCGTCAAAGTAAATTCATGTTTGCCAAAATATCTTTAAATACTGTCATAGTGAGGAAAAAAACTGTATGTTTTGTGAATTCAGTTTGACTAGCCTAATTTTTAACCATTTCTATACTATTTTTTGTGTTACCACGTTAGTGAAGCCAATGAATACATAAGAAAATGACATTAGAAAAGCCATACTGTGAATTTTGAAATTTTGTGCATACAAATCTGGGTCAACTAATAAATATTATATTCCTCCTTCATGATGCCCTTTTAATTTTCCCCTTATATGAGTTAGAGCAAAAGTTAGAAGTGGTCAACTAGAATAAAGTTTTATGTAAAGCCAATAAAGTCTTCAGATGCAAGTTATTAAATTTTATTTTAAAAGCATACAAGGAAAAAACACACAAAAAGTTTATTTAGTAGCTATACATGCATATTAAACACATTAATAGTTTTAGATTTTTAAAAAAATTTTAATTGGATACTCTCTGAAATCAAATTAACAAATATATTGAGGTTGTTAACAAATGTGTGTGACCAATGGGTGTTTGTGACCAAGGTAGGTGTTTTTATTAGACAGTGTCTAAAAGCACACATTTAAGATAAAGATAAATTGGGAAGGGAGTGTTCACATAAAAAAGTGTTCTTTACCAAAAGCTACAATTTTCTTTTTTCAAAAAAAAATCTTTATAAAATAAATCACTTTACTAGGGTCTTTAATAAAGTGTTCTCTGTGCACATAAATGGATTTTTATTTATGAAAGTACAATTTATACAAAAATTTTGCAGTTTCCAAAATAATTTATGAAGCATACAAATCTTAACAGTCATCTCTCAAGAATCTATATTAGTAATGATAGATCATACAAATCAATATACTAAAAGGATCTATATTGCTTTATTTTCTTAATTCTAAAATGCCATTCATTTAAAGATATTATTTAATAAGTTTTTCAAGGGGGAAAACCATGAGCATATTAAATATATGCACTGATTTTAGAACATGACAATTACAGTGGCATTAAATTGTGGGAACAAAAAGTACAACTTGGGAAATACAGTATTCATTTTAGCCAATCTCTTCAACCTTGTTCTTTTTTATTTATTTAATTTTTTAAAATATATTTTATTGACTTTTTACAGAGAGAAAGGGAGAGGGATAGAGAGTTAGAAACATCGATGAGAGAGAAACATCGATCAGCTGCCTCCTGCACACCCGCTTCCGGGGATGTGACCGCAACCAAGGTGCATGCCCTTGACTGGAATCAAACCTGGGACCCTTCAGTCTGCAGGTTGACGCTCTATCCACTGAGCCAAGCCGGCTAGGGCTTCAGCCTTGTTCTTAAAACTAATTTTCTAACTGTCACCATGTAACAAATCTGATTAGATGCAAATCTCACCTGTTTTCTCTATATTGATCTAACTTAATAACTGATAAAGCCAAGAATCTCTCAGTGGTAAGTAATAAAGGCCAAAGCAGTGAACTAACTAGATTATGAATTCTAATAGAAAAGCTCTAGGATAGAATTCAAGTTTCCTTTCACTATTTTACCTATTTAGCACTGCAAAGAAAAAAAAATGAAAATAACATAGCCACAAAAACAACCTGCTATTTCTGGTCCAGTGATCTTTACATGAGATAATAGGAATACAAAGAGGTCTGCAAATGTCCATACAGAATATAGCAACTTCCAAGTGAAGTGTTAATACTGCTCTACTCAAGGTTGTCACTTCTTTCTTTGCTCTAACATTTTGTTCGGGAAGCATAAACACCCTGACCCCTAGCATCAAAGAAGACATCTTTTGGAAGATGAGATTCCTAAATAATATTTATTTAGAGAAAAAGTGGGACAACGAAGAGGATCCAAGTGAATAAGCAAAAAAAAAAAAAAAGATATAGAGTACATGGGGATACAAGTAAAATTAGTCTAATTTTAACACAGTGAATACAACATGTGTTTTGTGGGGGGAAAGTATTGAGTCCTAAGTAAATGTAAAACACTCAGAATGCCTGGCACACAGACATGCTTGCTATAAATATCATTACTAGCATTACTATATAAGTAAGAATTTAATTATTCACTGTTGACCATTACATCCCAGCACCTACCACAGTAGGGATCCAAATATTTATGTAACTTAAAAATGTGTTGAGTGAAAATATATTTTAAATAAACTGCAATTGATTATGTTTCATATAAGATGTTTTTAACTGCTTTGAAATATCTAATCCTACAACCAAAAATCATTTTTCACTTTATATCATATAGTGTAGTCTTTTTTTTTTTAAATTAATTTCAGAGAGGGAGAGGGAGAGATAGAAACATCAATGATTACAGAGAATCATTAATCAGCGGCCTCCTGCATGCCCCCAACTGGGGAATCCAGCCCACAACCCGGGCATGTGCCCTGACGGGGAATCAAAAGGTGACCTCCTGCTTCATAGGTCCATGCCCAACCATTGGGCCACACCAGCAGGGCGGTATGGTCTTTTTAACTGTGTAACTATAATGTCATTTTATATGATGCCTAATATTAAAGACTTTTAGTACCCAGTATTAAATTTTTAAATTTATCTTTATTGTTGAAAGTATTAACAGATTCTCCCCCTATTCCTCCCGTTGACCCCTTCCCTCCCACCCTTCTCCCCAGTATTAACTCAGCGATATTCAACCCTTTTTACCTCATGCCGCACATAAACTAATTACTAAAATTCTGTGGCACACACACAAAAATATTTTTTTGGCTGATCTGACCAAAAAAATAGGTATAATTTTGATTCATTCAACCAGACGGCTATTGTTGTGTTGGCTGTTGTCATTCTTTTTCCTTGACAATTTAAGGCAAAAGAGGTCAGTGCCGCTGACTGAAAAAGTCAGTTATTGCATGTCTTAAAAATTCTTGCAGCATACCGGGTGAAAACTGCTGCTTTAACTTGAGCTTGAAAGTGCTCAAGGAAACTTACAAACTAGCTCAGCAACCTACCCCCACACATTTGCAATGAGTCAGAAAAGGAAAAGAAAAAAAAAATCAAGAAATGTTTTAAAAATATACTGCAGCCAAAGATAAAAACCAAGGCAACAAATGAAATTAGATTCTTCCTCACCAACCACAAATAGTGTTGTTTTTTGAAGCTGTTTTTAGGTAGAGTGATTTACATTTAGATCAGTTTTAACACTCTGGGAACTCAAGGAAGAGAAAGCAAAGATGAAGCCAGTGTGAGCATAGGGACCAGACAGCAAGTCACAGGACAGCAGAGTTGCCTCACAATTTACGTTTTAAAAATCGCTTTCCTGCCCTGCCTGGTTTGGCTCAGTGGACAGAGCATTGGCCTGCAGACTGAACGGCCCCAGGTTCGATTCCGGTCAAGGGCACATGCTCGGGGTTGCAGGCTCCATCCTCAGTAGCCGACAAGCAGCAGGCAACCGATCAATGACTCTCTCTCATCATTGAAGTTTCTATCTCTCTCTCCCTCTCCCTTCTTCTCTGAAATCAATTTTAAAAAATACATTTTTTTTTTTAAATCTTTTTCCACTGAATTCTTGAAACGCTCTCCTTGCACTTCTTGGGTCAATAAGATTGAACTCTAAATAGATCACAATACAAACTCCAGTCAATAGGGTAAAAAAAAAAAAAAAGTGATGTTTTCCAGCAAAATAAAAACCGCTCAGTCCTGGGACATCATACCTGTTCCTGAAGCTGATATGGCACCGTGAAGCTATTGTGGCACGCATGTTTCCTATCATAGCTATCACTCGCCAAGTGCCTCCCAGTCCCCCATTTTTCTCATACCTGTCCTTCTCTTTCTTTTTAAAAAAAATATATTTTATTGATTTTTTTACAGAGAGGAAGGGAGAGGGATAGAGAGTTAGAACCATGGATGGATGAGAGAGAAACAATGATCAGCTGCCTCCTGCACACCCCCTACTGGGGATGTGCCCGCAACCAAGGTACATGCCCTTGACCGGAATCGAACCTGGGACCCTTCAGTCCGCAGGCCGACGCTCTATCCACTGAGCCAAACCGGCCAGAGCTCATACCTGTCCTTTCCTAGGACTCGAGAGGGCAGCGAGAATGAACTCCCTGGCATTCACCCTGCGGGGGCACGGGGCGCTGCCTCCGCTCACCCACTCCCACCTCCACGGCTCTCCTGGCCTCCTAATCCCCAACGACTTCCAGTCCTTCCACATTTGCCACCTCCTCCTGCCCTGCGGGTGAACTTCTTCAGTTTCTGCTTGTTCATCTCCTCCCAAACCCCGTCTCTTTTGGGGGCCCTGGGCGGAGGCCCCCCCTCCCCCACCCCCTTACGCAGCGCACCTGGTTCAAGAACTACCACTTTCAAACAGCCACTGAGTGCCTACCTACCCCTTTTTGTATTTTTTATACAGGACATGGCTGTGCTATTTTTTTTAACGCCACTGTCTTTTTTAAAATATATATATTTTTTATTGATTTCAGAGAGGGGGAGAGAAAGAAACATCAATGATGAGCACCACTGACCGGCTGCCCCCTGCACGCCCCCGACTGTGGATGGAGCCCGCAACCCGGGCATGTGCCCTGACCGGGAATCGAACCGGGACCCCCTTGTTCATAGGTCCCCGCTCCTAAGCTTCTAAAACAAACCATTTAAAGGTATTATTTCCTAAGACCCGAGGGTTATCTGCTCACAGCCCGCGCTCTCGGCCACTCCCCCCACAGCTTCTGCTGTTCCTACTCGATTCCCAACTTTCAGCGCCACCTCGGCGTCCCACCTCGGTCCACAGAACTTGGGGCCATTCACTCCGCTCCCTCGGGAACCTCCCCGCGCCCGCAG
>NW_005370223.1:879475-933534 GCF_000412655.1 Myotis brandtii | reverse complement strand
GGCCCAGGCTGGTGGCCCCGCGACAGCCCCTCCCCGTCGCCGTCCGGACCGAGAAAGCGGGAGGTGGAGCTCCTTTCCGGGACTTTTGAGGTTCCATTCAGGGAGTTAGAGGGTGCAGTCGGGTACACCTTCCAGATCCGGCCGGTCCCGTCCCCGCCCCATTTTGCAGAAGGGAAACAGGTCCCGCCCGGTGGGGGGGGGGGGGGGGGGGGGGAGCAGATGGGGAGAGCTGGGCAGAGCGAGCCCTGGGCCCCGAGCTCGGAGCCTGTCTGCAGGCTCGGGTTTTCCGGGCGCACAGGACACCCACCACGGGTGAGACCTTGGGTGTAGTAGGCCTCCTGACCAGGACAAGAAAGAAGCTTGTACTTGGAGCTCCGTGTGTTTAACCACCCAAACTTGTTAACCAAGTAAATCTGCATTTCATGATATTCTTTTTTAATATATATATTTTTTTATTTCAGAGAAGGGAGAGAGAAACATCAATGATGAGAATGATTGATCAGCTGCCTCCTGCACGCCCCCTACTGGGGACCTAGGCAGCAACCCAGGCATGTGCCCTGACCAGGGATGGAACTGTGGTTCATAGGTGGATGCTCAATCACTGAGCCACTGGCGAGGTTCATAATATTCTTTTTAAAAACAATAATACTATCCTCTATGCAGGAGACAGGATGCACTTGGAAGGTATTCCACAACAATGGAACATACTTTTAACTCGTCAAGCTGTGTATGTCTTCAATTTTGTTAGATATACTAGAGGCCGGTCCCTCCGCATCCAACATACCCCTAGGGATGTAGTAGTGTGCCAATCTGCAGGTGGCCTGGGAGGAGCCTCTGCGCTCATCCTGCCCTGCTCATCCAGGTCAGCTGAGCAGCGCTCCCACTGCGGGAGGCACTGACCACCAGGGGGCAGCTCCTGCATTGAGTGTCTGCCCCCTGGTGGTCAGTGCACGTCATAGGGACCAGTCCACCATTCGGTAGTTTGGTCGCTTAGGCTTTTATATATAGATGACATTCTTATAAACAAATACCAGGGCCTTTCCTCTAACAGTACTTCTAAATAAATTTAGAAACTGACCAAATGCCCATTTTTAGAACAAGAGCAAAACAGGATTAGAACTCACTGAAGTCTAGGGTAATTATGGGTGCCCCGTTCTTAGCAGGCAGCAAGAGTCCCCTAATAGCACCTTTGTCAAGTGAGGATGTTTGGGGAGCAGCTGTCAGTTTTCAATACTGTGCAAAAACAGTTCCAGGAACTCTTTATGCTTTTGGTTGCCTCTACATAGGTCTTGCTGACAAGCAACATTGGACACGAGTTCGAAATACCATGGCAGGTACTAGTGGGCCAGAAGAGACCTGGGTCAAAGCAGAGAAAACACAATGTATGGACCTTGAAAACTGCAAGATATGGCAGAAGATACCAGTGTCCTGATTACTAGAGGAGCTTCTGCAAAAGCTCCACTTCATGGGAGAACAATACAGTGACCAATGAGGACCACTGTTTTCCAAGTTGAGGGTCTTGAGGTGATGTCCATTCCTTCTGTTGTTCCTTCACCATCACCAGGGTGACTGATGGACTTAATTATAAATTTGTCTGCTCTATACAGTAGTGGATAAAGAGAAGAAATAGCTTCTTACAACAATATGAAAGAGATATTATTCAATCTTTAGGCAAAAAACGTTAAACACACACACACACACACACACACACACACGCAACATATAAAATCTTCCTGTTTCTCTAGTGTTAGGGCTTAAAAAAAAACTTGATTCTTCTTTTATGAGAATACTGCTTTTTAAGGAGACTTCATAGTCTGTTACGGTCACCACAGATTTCTACTCCTTCCTGAGGAAAAAATGGTCAATGTTTCTGTTTCAGTAAATTCATTTTTAAAAATATATATATATTTTTTTTCATTGATTTCAGAGAGGAAAGGAGAGGGAGAGTGAGAAACATCACTGATGAGAGAATCATTGATTGGCTGCCTCCTGCACACCCCCGACCCGGGACGGAGCCCGCAACCTGGGCGTGTGCCCTTGACCGGAATTGAACCTGGGACCCTTCATTCCACAGGCTGACGCTCTCCCCACTGAGCCAAACCAGCTAGGGTGTAAATTCATTTCTTGATTATTACACATTATCTTTCCCCACTTAACACCTTCTTAGAAACTTGATTGTTGAATGCATTTTTCATTTAGCAAAAAAAAAATCCAATGAGGCTTTGCGTGGGATGTGTGTCAGAAACGGCAGTGTATCTTTAATTTTGAGAGGGAAATTGCATTAATGTAGAGAGATGCAGACATTCCAGGAAGAACAAGTGTAGGAGACTAAAATAGGGTGTGCACAGAGTTCAGAAGGCCAGTATATACTACTTGATTTTGAATTTTGTGACTGTCATCCACCAAAAACTGTAGCATAGTCCACAATATAAATCTCCACAAAAAGAAGTTTGGTTGGGCACTGCAAAATGATGGCGTTGGCTTCATTTTGTTCCGAGTATATCACAACACACAAGAGCAGCATGAGTCATCTGCAGTGGGCAGTAACCTGTGCACAATCATGTGTGGGCATTTCTGCAAATGCTCTGTCCACCTAGGCTCTGAAAGGAGAAAATTAGCATCCTATTAAAATACACTTCCATCTGCCCTGGCCAGTGTGGCCTAGTGGGAGTGTTGTCCCATACAGTGAAAGGTGGTGGGTTCAGTGTTCAGGGTGCATGCGGGAGGCAGCTAATCTGTTTCTCTCTTACATTAATATTTCTCTCTCTCTCTAAAATTAAAAAGATTTTTTTTCCCTAAAAATAAAATAAAAACACACTCCATTTCTAACTCACCAAAGACCCAAGGTCTCCTTAGCTCCGTAATTAGCAAGGCCGAAATGAAGTTTATTCCAGATTATCTGGAAGCTGGTTCGCTGGGACCTTTCAGCAAAGAGAGCAGCAAGACTACCAGGTTATGCCTTGATGATCTTCACATTGACTACAGGGTGGTCCTAGGAGTTTGTTTCTATCATTCCTACTCAATTCACCACTATATATATAAAATTTGTTGATTTCAGAGAGGGAGAGGGAGAGATAGAAGCATCAGTGATGAGAGCAAATCATTGATCGGCTGCATCCTGCATGCCCCCCACTGGGGATTGAGCCTGCAACCTGGGTATCTGCCCTTGACCGGAATCGAACCTGGGACCCTTCAGTCCACAGGCCGGCACTCTATCCATTGAGCCGAACCAGCCAGGGCCAATTCACCATTCTTCTACGCTGACATTCATGGCCAAAAAATGTGACCAGGAATAAATTGTGTAATTAACTATAAGCCTAAGAGATGGATTTTTAATTTTGTTAATCCCCACCCAAGGATATTTTTCCCATTGTTTTTTAGAGAGTGGGAGGGGGAGAGACACATCAATTGGTTGCCTCCCTGGCCTGGGATCAAGCCTGCAACCCAGGAACATGCACTTGATTGGAATTGAACCCAAGACCCTTCAGTCTGCAGGCTGACGCTCTACCCACTGAGTCAAACCGGCTAGGTCTAAGAGCTGGATCTTGAAAGTCTTTTATATAGTCTGATCCTCTTTACTCTCATTCTCTTTTCCTTCCCCATTACCCTTACTCAACAGCCTCCTGACTGCCCATTATTCTTTTCTTCCATGAGAAGAGCAGCTACCGAAGTTCTATTTCAGGGAGCTAAATAGGAAAACCAGTTTAACTCAGGCAACTGTTTTTGGTGAAGGCAGGGAAGAGCCGGGACATTAAATGCCTGCAGGGGTCAGCTCAGCTTGCCTATCGAACTCTGCCACCTCCTTGCAGATAACGGCAGAGACCCAAAGCTGAAATACAAACCTGAAAGCAATGGTCCCATTTTTGTAAATGACATTGGCTAAGACTGGGAATGAAAAACTTTCCCGGGTAAATTAAACTCTATTCAGTGAGTGCTTAATAACGGCAAACCGAGTGAACAGAAATGTGCTAGACATTTGAGTGACATACAGGTATACTTCCTGCCCTTGTGGTTATAATAGAAATTCAGAATTGATACACTTGAGCTCTTTAACAAGATTATATGTCAAATAAGTGATGGCAATATATATAGCTCTGAAATGGAAGAAGTCGGTCAAGACTGTACCATAGCCCCCCAAAATGGATAGAATTTGGACTAGACAATATTGGAGAACTTAGCATCAGCAAGAAGAGTGATTAAAAAAATAAGTATGTGAAATTCAGAAACACTAAAGTTCTAGATTGTATTACTTTTATGTGGCTTAAACAGGTTTTCAAGTCAAGCAACTAGAGCTCCAGTAAATGCAAGGACCAAATATTAATATCTCTGACTTCCACAACAGTTAAATATCACCAAGGCCCTGGCCGGTTTGGCTCAGTGCATAGAGTGTCTGTCTGCGGACTGAAGGGTCCCAGGTTTGATTCCGGGCTAAGGGCACATACCTGGGTTGCAGGCTCAATCCCCAGTAGGTGGCGTGCAGGAGGCAGCCAATCAATGATTCCCTTTCATCATTGATGTTTCAAACTCTATCCCTCTCCCTTCCTCTCTAAAATCAATAAAAATATATTTTTTTAAAAAGTCACCAAGTTTCAATAATTAACTCTCTAGGGATGGTTGTACTGTATCTGGAGTGCATTTATCATTAATAGTTTTTAAAAAATATATATTTTATTGATTTTTTACAGAGGAAGGGAGAGAGATAGAGAGTTAGAAACATCGACCAGCTGCCTCCTGCACACCCCCTACTGGGGATGTGCCCGCAACCAAGGTACATGCCCTTGACTGGAATAGAACCTGGGACCCTTCAGTCCACAGGCCGACGCCCTATCCACTGAGGTTTTTATAAATACTTATGGTAAACTTAGGGAAAAATCTTACCACCTCAGGAAAAGATGGCTGACCCAATGCCCAAAGGTATAAAGTAATGATACATGCTACAACATAGATGAACCTCAAAAACATGTGAAGTGAAAGAAGCCAGGTACAAAATATAATTCCATTTATACGAAAAAAAAAAAGAATGGAAACATTGAGATTAAACAGGTGAGTTTTATTATCAAATGTAAATATTCTACAAAAACTCAGTAGTAGTATTGTAGCATTACTTGCCTATCAGTCTTTCAGAACTTTGGGCAGACTGCATCTTAAGGCATCAAGTATAAAGAACCGTTTTCTGATCTTAAGTGCCAGTTATCACCAATATTCACACAAAATGGTTTTGTTTTTTATTTTTATTTTTTCTTACTGCAGTTAAAGGGCTATTCCTGGTCAGCTGAAGAAGGGATGTTTGGTTCTCCAAGCGTGAGTCAACATAATGCAAAGTAAATAAAAATTAGCAGCCACAAAAATCTGCATGGCATTGCATTCAAGCAAAGGACAACGTGAGTAACTTAAAGAAACGAGCACTGAGTTAATCAAATCCTGTTTTCCTCTTTGGAGTTCCATGAGGCAGCAGTACTAGCTAGCTAGTGTCTAATATTGCACTTTGGTAGCTAGCATAAACACAGCTAAACACATAGTGCTAAATACTGACAGCATCAGTACCTGCTCTAACCACACCAGTGTTTACCTCTCAGTCTAGCATGCTGACTATAATCCTAGGCTTTAAAAGTTTTATTGTTTGATAGTTAAGGCATTAGAGAAGGTTTAAGGCTATCTTAATATATACAAGCATTCACTTCAGTGAGTACATTGCTTTCCAGAACACACTGTCCAAATATTCTCATTTTCGTCATATTTAAAACTATGAAATTACTCTTATTCAAGTCCAAACCATCAACAATGGGAAAAGTACAATATAAAATAATACATATAAAGCCACAATGTTCAGTTACAGATCAAACTAGAAATTACCAACTACAGGTAGCTGCTTCATTTTTGGTTTTGCATTTTGGCCCCTAGAGTTCATTCTTATTTACAACTGGTATCTGCTGGGAAAAAAAGATCCCACTTTTAAACTATGTATGTTTTGTGGTGGCTGCGCTATTTCTGATTTATCCCAAGGTATTTTAAAATTGTTTTCATTGTGTTTGTTTTTTTTTAACTATGAGATATCATCATGGCCAGGAAACTAAGAAAATATCAGTTTTATTTCTAAGTTTGTGATTTAAGTATTCCAAGACCGTTTTCTTGAATTACTTAGTAAGAGGACATGATTGTGTAGAAGGTAGGGAGATGGAGAGAAGAGTGGGAACACACAAAAATGAAGTTTGCATAACAGAGTTTTTGGTGGAGATAGTAGACATGTAAGTGGAGTATTTTTCCTCCCAAGGCATGAAACTTAAGAAACACCTATGATGCCGCGTTGGCTGGAAGTAATGGAGACATCCAATTTCCATTTCACATTTTAAATGCAATCAGCAAGGAGCCAGGCATTCTGCTTCTAGAAGGATTTGGCTTCACTGGCTCAAATTTTCCACTCCACCAAAAGATAGGGCACAGGCCCACTGTCCAATCATGTTTGCTGAAAATACTGCAGCCTGAGTGTAGACAAACTTCCCCTGAAGTTGCTTGAAGTTGATGAGGTGTCTGATGGTTTCAGGATCACCATACATCTTTCAAACACTGGGGGGGAAAATGAATAAAAGGAAATATTATAGTCTCTAAAATTTTTAATTCTTAGCAAGCTATAAAAACATAATAATTTTCAATTCTAAAAGCTCTAAAAAAGCCTTAAGGTAGTTCACATAGTTGGCATTTATACAGCAAATTCTTGGGGAGTACAGCATAGGCAAATGAAGGTTATGTGATAATTTGCATTTCAGCAATTTCCTACCCTTTGTATTATCATGCATAGAATACTGTGTATGTTTCCATCTCCCTACTTGACTCCACTCCTTTGTGGGGAGACTATTCTATTCACTCCTTAGCCGGGGTCCCCAAGTTATGACGGCATCCCTCTGATTTTAGACATTTAATATCATTATTAAAAGAAATAAAACCATTAATTTCAAACAAAAATATTTGAATCAATAAGAAGCACGGAGGCATGACACAGCAGCAAACATGAGCTCTACATGCCAAAGACTAGCATGTAGTTGATTAGGAACCTTTAGTTGGGTTATTTCACCCTCACAACTACCCTATTAGATTACCATGTTTTCCCTATTTCACAGATGAGAAAATTGAGGCACACAACAATTAATCCTATAGATGCTGAATAATTGGCAGATTGAGAATCTGAACACAATATTGGTTCCACTATGATATTTCAGTTATACACCACACAAAAACTTTAAAATAAAACCACTGCGTAGCCGGTATGGCTCAGTTGGTGAGAGCATCCTCCTATACACCAAAAGTCAATTTAGAACATTTCTAATGTAACATCAAAAAGTTCCTTTTATAATCATTTCTTATTCAATATACTAATTTTACAAGAGATAGTATGTTTACCATATTCATAGACAGCATTAAAGGCTTGAATAAAGAACATTTGGAAAGACAAAGTATGAACCAAAATGAATATCCACAGGCTAGACTAATGGGTTCCTACCACTATGAACTACACTAGAAAATCCTCCATAGTCCCACTGCTAAGTATTTGGGCATGATGCTTTCTGAAACCTCTTTGAAAATGGCAGAGAATCTATCACTTCCAACTTAGAACTGGAGTCTCTACAACCTCAGAATAAGAGGATAAGTCCCCAATTGTGACTTCTCAAGGATAACATTTTATTGGCAACCCCAATTTCAATTTAGAATCCATATGGTTGAAGCCCACAGGGTCCTTAACCATGAAAATGTTGACAAAATTTGAAAACAACATGTCAGCAAGCCAATTTCAGCAAACCTAATAATAAAGAAATAAACCACACCATTGCCTGAGCATGTTCCTACAACTCCACCTCTTGAGGAGCCTCACCCAGAATGCATCATCCTTTAAGAAAAGGCTATAATTAACAGGAAAAGGGAAAAAAAAAAAAAAAAAACCCAACCCAACTAATTTCAAAGAAACTTTATCAGGGTTCCTTCCCTCTAGATTTAGTTTTAGAAAAGGAAAAAGATATGCAACAAAAACCTTGCAATCATTTTGGAATAAATCACATTTAAATTATAACTAGATGAACCTTAAAAATATTATGCTAAGTGAAAAGCGAGTCATGAAAGGACAGATATTATGTCATTCCACTTATGAAGTAACCAGAACAGTCAAATGCATTAAAACAGAAAGAAGAATGGGAGAAGCCAGGGGCTGGGGAAAGAGAGAAATGGAAATTTATTATTTAAGGTAAACAGAGTTGGAGAAAAGAAAAAAGTTCTGCAGTTACATAGTAGCGATGTTTACACAACAATGTGAAATGTACTTAATGCCACTGAACTGTAAACTTAAAAAATGATAAATTTTATGTTATGTATATTTTACCACAATTTTTAAAAAAGGAAACTGGGAAAAAAGTATATCTAACTTAATAGAATGCCTCAGTGATTCCACTCATAGATACATAAGTCCCAAAATGAAAAGCAAGTACTTAAATATGTGTACATAAATGCTAACATCAGTGCTAGTATTCACAATAGCCAGAAAATGGAAACAGCACAAATGTCCATCAGTGGATAAATGCATAAACAAAATGTGTTATATCTGTACAATGAAATATTATTCAGCCACAAAAAGGTATAAAGTAATGATACATGCTACAACATAGATGTGAAGTGAAAGAAGCCAGGTACAAAATATAATTCTATTTATACGAAATATCCAGAATAGGCGAATCCTAACCAATAGTCCACATGAGATATAGCAAGACAATTTCCAAATGGAAAGGTTTCCCCTTATCCCAAACTAGAGGTCCAGTGCACAAAATTCATGCACTCGGGGACTCCCTCAGCCCAGCCTGCACCCTCTCGCAGTCTGGGAGCCCTCGGGGGATGTACAACTGACAGCTTAAGCCGGTAGTCAGACATCCTTAGCGCTGCCGCGAGGCGGGAAAGGCTCACTGAGGAGAGCGCACTGACCACGGGGGTGGGGGGGAGCTCCTGAGTTGAGCGTCTGCCCCCTGGTGGTCAGTGCAATCATAGCAACCGGTCATTCCGCCATTCAGTCAATTTGCATATTACCCTTTTATTATATAGGAGGGTAAGATACTATTATCCATAAATGTTGCTTAGATACTACCTACTGAGATGACAATCTTAGCTGCAGTCTCCATCCCTTCCACTGTTTCTGACACACTTACATCATACTAGACAAAAGAGGAAACTTCTCACCTGATTCCTAAGAAAACACTTTCTGATTATTGACCTCTATTTGTTTAGCCCTTTATAATTTACCTTTCATATCACAGAGCCTTACCTTCTTTTCTGAGGGTGGTCTAACTGCTGGGACCCTTAAATACAAACCCATTCTTTGGGTAGAGTCCTGGCCTGGTCATTTGTGTGTACAAGTCCATCCTCGGTTGCATACTAAAATGCAAGTTAAAACAAACAGGATCAAAAGATGGACAAACTGTCACTACGAATGGTTAGTATTTCAACTGAATAGATCTACCAACCAATTATCGGGCATTTAGACTATAGAAAACAAGTTAAAACTGGTACAAGCCATATACATAACTGTTAATCCCAAGTCTTCATTTGTTACTTAACACGTCTGAATATCTTAAAAATCCCTTCTGGGAGGGAAGTTTGATTAAACACATAGATTAAACACACACACACACCACCACCACCACCACCATTCCACAGTAAACATCACCAAATACTTCAGGGCCTGCTAACAGTACAGTTTCCATGATACCACAGGTATGACTAGATAGCAAATATTTGAGCACCAACTATTTGCAAGGTATTCTAAAATAAGCCAAATATGTCCTAACAACCCTGTCAACTTTAAATAGTACTGGATGTATTTTCAATACTGCTCTAATCTCTCAGTAAGACAGCAAGTAAAAATCTTACAGTGAAAGGCCCAAAGAGATCATGAATAAAGGCTAGCACTTGCTGAAAATGCAAAATCATCGACAGTAAAAGATCATGCAAAGAGCAAATGAAAAACTTAAAAGGAATTAATATGAGGATTCTCAAGAGTCTATTCAGAATAACAGACCCATCAACTACAATATAAATACAGGCTTATTTTCATGACCAGAATGACATTCTCATCATCAAATGTTTTATTGGTGGTTTATCTTCAGTAAATGCAGTCCTCATTCTATTAATCTCATTCCTCAAAATGGGCCTAACTCAGGTACTTTAACTTTATTAGACTCAGCTTTCCTAGCAGAACCCATGCCCTGCATTTTGCTGAGGCCATCAGAATTCCCCCTGTTGTGGAAATCCTGCCATTTCCAGCCTCACCCTTAATGAAGTATGGAAAACTTAAGTTGGAGTTGTTTTATAGAAGGAATTTTGCTGAGTGGGGGAAACATAATTCCAAAAACTGTATTTAAAAATAACATATGAATAGAGAATAATATATGCCATCATTATATCAAGATATATGTATTTTCAAAAACATATATACATATTTTAAATATATTTTTATTGATTTCAGAGAGGAAGGAAGAGGGAGAGAAATATTAACGATGAGAATCATTGATTGGCTGCCTCCTGCACACATGCCCCCTACCGGGGATCGAGCCAGCAACCTGGGCATGTGCCCTTGGCCAGAATCGAACCTGGGACCCTTCAATCTCCAGGCCGGTGCTCTATCCACTGAGCAACACAGGCTAGGGCTGAAAAAATATTTTTACTGGTTTTAGAGAGAGAGGAAGGGAGAGCGATAGAGAGAAACATTAATCAGCTGCACAGCCCCCACTGGGGATTGAGCCCACAACCGAAACCTGGGCATGTGCCCTGGCCGGGAATAAAACCAGAGACCTCTTGGTTTATGGGTCGACAACTCAACCACCGAACAACACCGGCCGGGCAAGATATATGTATTTTTAAAAGCCAGAATTAAACTATGGAGAGACTTCATTCTCTCAACCAATTATTACCAAGTATTTGCTTAATATAAGTAAATTATATAATTACATAAAACAAATGCTAAATAACCAGAAATCAAATGAAAAACTATTAAATCAGCAAACAGCAATAAATACACCGTAAGTAAAGATTTAAAAAGTCCTCCTCTGATTGATTGGTCTTGTGACAAAATGGTATCTAAAGAATCTGGAATCCCAGAGCTAGTGGCTGTTACTTTCTTTCTTTTTTAGGATCAGTCTCTTTTATGGAGGGCCTTCATAGGAGGGTCAAATCACTGGAAGGATAACAAGATCCTATATCCTCGGCCCAGACAGATCTCCCAAGCTTCACAGCTGCTGAAAAGCATGGCTGTTATTTTCTGTTCTTAATATAACTGAGATAAAAATAATTTATTTTAAAAAATTATGAAGTCTTAGAGAAAGTAGAAAATATGAGCTTTTATGTGAGAGTGATAAGAACTTAGGATAGAAAAGATTTTGAATGATGTATTGTAACTATCTTAAAGCTCAAATTACTGAAGGAAAACATTGCAATAATTTGATATACTGAATTGAAAAATCGAGGTTCCCTACATACTCCTAATTCATTGGGCCAGGTCATAAATTCCAGGCACTTCAGAAATGGAAGGCCAAATGCCTAGAGATGAAATCATTTTGCACAACCTTCCTGCTTCTGATATCAGATAACTCTACCCCAATCTTGATGATAAACTGCTGCAGACTGAAGTTATTTTATCACAACTCAGCACACCAATATTTTAGCCACAAATCTAAAAATGATTATTACTTATTTGTGGTAGAATAAATACCCACAAAAGCCAGCCATCGCACACTTCATAATAGCAGCAATTTTGCTTAATCTCAAACCAACGTATGTGTACGACTGCTTAATTCTATACAGTGTGAATGTAAAAGTTGATCAGTCAAAATTAAAAACAAATTAATTCAGCTGACCACTAAAACCTAAAACTTTGCTTATACTTTCTAGAATTAAAAAACAATGGAGGAAATTACAAAACTCAAATGTTTACTCCATGAGATTAAGCAAACTTTTTTTTTTTTTTACTTTTTATCTGAGGATTTTCCATTGCTTTTAGACGGAATGGAAGGGAATGGGAAAAGAGAAAGATAGAGAGAGAGAGAAAGAGACATGGATTGGTTGCCTCCTGCACGCGCCTTGATTGCAGCCTGGGAATGAACCTGCAACCCAGGTACTTGCCCTTGACTGGGAACCGATCCCGAGACCTTTTGGTGCGTGGGCTGAAGCTCTAACCATTGAGCACCACCAGCCAGGGCTAAGCAACCTTTCAATAACCTTTGATAAAATTCTCTATTCTTTTCATAACCTAATGACTCAGATATGAAGCTTAGAAAGTAACTTTAAAAAGATATGTAGATATTTTTATTGATTTCAGAGAGGAAGGAAGAGGGGGAGAGAGAGAGAGAAACATCAGTGATGAGAGAGAATCATTGATCGGCTGCCTCCTGCACGCCCCCCTGCAGGGGATCGATCCCTGACCTCCTGGTTCATAGGTTGAAGCTCAACTACTGAGTCATCTCTGCAAGGGCTTCTTCTGTTAGGCAGCTTAATTGTTTAGGGGAAAAGCAAAGTATCTACTGCTATCTGGAAAAAAAAACCACCCACAAAATTTAGTTAAGTTCCACAATCTTCCATGATTCATGAACACCAAGCTTGTAAGTCCATTCTAATAGTGAAAACAGCTTCTGCGGGCAAAATCCTTAAAATGTTGTACTATAAACGATTAAGAGCTATTTTAGGATTTGACCATTATGCCTATAAAGCAGTGGTTCTCAACCTTCTGGCCCTTTAAATACAGTTCCTCATGTTGTGACCCAACCATAAAATTATTTTCATTGCTACTTCATAACTGGAATGTTGCTACTGTTATGAATCGTAATGTAAATATCTGATATGCAGGATGGTCTTAGGCGACCCCTGTGAAAGGGTCGTTCGACCGCCAAAGGGGTCGCGACCCACAGGTTGAGAACCGCTGCTATAAAGGTTTCCCAACTGTAAAGACTCAAGCCAAGTTCAGCTCCAAGAAGAAAGACAATTCTTGCTATTAATGCAATTAAAAAGCTGTATGATAATGATTTTTAGTTATTGAAAGAAAGAAGAGTTCGGTTCTAGGTATTATGTGATTTAAGGAAAGGTGTCTGCTCAGATGAGATGGCAATGAGGGGATTTTGCTCATTGTTAAAGAGAGCTTACCAAGAAAAGTCTCATTCTTTATCTGAAGTCGGAAAACAACTGATGGACACAGGCAGTGGTAGAGTGACAAGAGTAATACCAGTTTCACAAGAATTAATTGTGGATCATTACATAAAAGGCTCAATGAATATCCTATAGCTCATTTTAAAGGAGTTCGTAACTAAAGATTCATTGAGTTTCTTTTTTTTTTTTCCTTCAGGATAGGCATAGAGCCCTCTGACAACTTTGTAAATATTCAATTTCAACACCACCTTTAAGTATTTTTTTGTTAGTCAAGAATTTGACTTTGGCCCCGCCAGGTGGCTCAGCTGGTTATAGTGTCCTCCTGTACACCAAAAGGTTGCAGGTTCAATCCCCAGAAGGAGGCAACCAATCCTCGATTCTCTCTCTCCTATAAAAACAAAGAATTGAACAAATAAACGATATAGCCTCAGGTGAGGATTTAAAAAAAAGAAAAAAGAATTTGACTTTGAGGAAAACTCTTTAGCCAGTCCTATTCTAGAAAGACCCACACTGCTATGTGCCCTAAAGAGCTTTTCCAAAAAAAGCACCAACAGATTAAATATAAGTAATAAACATAGCGTGGAAAAGCCCTGATCTCGTCAAAGGGATGAGCTAGAAGTTAGCACTCACACTGGTCCTCCTGACTGACTGACTCGGGTTCTTTCTGCCTCCGTAAGCCATCTAGTAGCGCTTGTACACACATGAGTTTCAGAGAATCGGTTTCTTTCCTGGCTGCATTCTTTAGGCAAATCAACTTAAGTATTAAGGGCACTGAATAGTTTTCTTCTTCAAGCTACTGACCTGGTAACCTTGGAAGAAGTTAAGAATTTCCTTAACTCCAGTATTGTAGGCCAGGCCCTGCATTCTGACCACCGTGCCAGGCTGTGGTGGGACACCGCTAAGATTAGCAGCTGTAGGGAAGTAGCCAAGATTATTGGGCGAACCTGGGGGGCTAAAGGAAGAGAAAGTACAGTGAACCAATAGGAATAGACAACGTCGAATGTTTACTCTAAAAACATTAGTTACTTAAGGTAACAGACTCTCTCAGGGTGATCTCAGAATCATCCGAGGTATCACTCCCAAGCCACGTAAGAACACCACATTTCCAGAAAAGCCTAAAGTTAAAAGGGAGAAGGGTTAATGCAGAGTTAAGTGCAGGGCTTCCTCAAAGATTCAGTTCTCGCTGAGATTCTTAGAGGGACAGGAAGGAGAGAATTAAGCCTTTCAGGGCACTCAACCACAAAGCACCACTTGCACAGCCCAGCTCATTGATGATTAACTGGCTCGCCATCAGGAATACTAAGGCATGAATACGAAGGACTAATAGGAGCCATCGCCACCGACACCGAAAGAAAGCATTTGAAGGGATTTCCCCAAGGAACAGACTGTTTTACCCATGCCCACAAGCAAAGGTACAGCATAGTAAGTGGAGCACAATAATACAAAAATATTGTTATCCCTTCCAACTCGACTAAAAAGCAAGAGGAGGAGGTGGCGGGTAAATTGGAAAAGATTCACAGCAAATTAAAATCAACCACCATTATTAACACAACGGGAAAGCTGATGCATGAGTCCCTCTTGGTACACCTACAGCAATCACCCCCAAGGAGCACACACCAAGTGAATACCTAATTCTTCTTTACATGGCAGCTTAAGTAATTACCATATTATAAAATAAGTTTCATCCTATTCACCACCCAATAGGTTTTCCACCACAATTAGTGGCCAGAAACCCGTAACTGAAAATATTGGGAAAATTTTAAAATAGGTTATTAGCTTAAAGAGCAATAAAGACCCACAGTTTTAGATTATTAACCTTCATAAATCTTTCTAAGTAGGTGATTATCCCATTTCAAAAACGAGCAAACACAAAAATGAAAGGGACTACAAATCTTTAAGATTCTGTAGCCGACATAATCCTGATGGTTAGTAGGAATGATGCCAGGTGTGCATCCAGTTCCAGACTCCATTTTTTTATTGGCACAGTAGCCCTGAGCAAGTCACTTAATTTCTTTTAACTTCAATTACATCATTTGGTAGATGGGGATGATAGCACCTCTCAAGTTTCCCAGAACTGTTCAGCAGATTCAATGATTAAACATACCAAGTTATTCCATAAACCATAGAATGCAATAATTTGTTATTTCACTTTTGCTATTTCCATAACCATCATTCTATTTCACTATTTTGAAAATATGGGAGAGCCTGAAAGCATTACTTGACATCAAGCTGCCTTTAACCACTTCAGTTTCTAAAGCGATGATCCTCAACTTGTTTGCATATTAGAGTCACCTGGGAGAGATTGCTTCACAGGTGAATTTTACCAAACATTGAAAAAAAGAATATGTGTTGTTGTTTTTTGGCCAGCGTGGCTCAGTGGTTGAGCGTCCACCTATGAACCAGGAGGTCACGGTTCGATTCCCAGTCAGGGCACATGCCTGGGTGGCAAGCTCGATCCCCAGTGGGTGGCGTGCAGGAGGCAACTGAAAAATGATTCTCTCTCATCACTGTTTTTCTGTCTCTCTCCCCCTCTCTCTTCCTTTCTCTGTAATCAATAAAATTAAAAAAGAAAAAACAGATAAGAGCTGTCCATCAAAGCCAGACTATATCAGAAACTCATCCTAATCTTTATGCTCAATTGTCAGTCACTGTTTTTGGTCCTTACTCACATCCATTGTATTTTTAGTTAGGTTTCAGATTCTCAAGTGTCAATATTTATCAGTGTTTCTTGTGCACATAGTGTTAATAATGTCACTTCCACAAGTCAATACAGCAATGAATTCAAAGGTCTAGAGTGCTGGAAGATCGTACCACATCATGTAAATGAACAAGGGACTGCACTTGAGCTGGGTCAGAAACCTTTCGGAGCTGCCCGAACAAAGAACTGAGGTGGGGGTGAGAGGAAATGAATCAAAAAGAAAAACATCAGGAGAGGGGCTTTACCAAAGGTTTACGCTAGAGACCATGGAGCATTGTTGCTGCACAGACAGTACTTATGACCATGGCTGAGGCTCCTTCACAAGTCACATGTGTTAAGAAATAGCTGAATTTAGCACACAAATGCACGTATCATAAAGTTGATCCCGATTTCCTCCACTGCAGTACTCCATGTCCTTTCTACATATTTAGGTAAAAAAATTTTTAAACCCAATGTAGAGAAAAACTGTTTCCCTCAGAGTCTGACCTCCTTTCCTTTGAAGTTTTGAGGTTTCTAATTCTAATTTAGTTGCTTGAGATTCTGTTGTGAGACTATTCAAACACTGCTTCCTATCCCACATTTTCCCAAATACTAACTTATATCATTTAATTTCATAATGTTCAGTGTATCCTAATAGTCATTCAAAATTCTGTGTAGAACAGGTGTGTGTGTGTGTGTGTGCATTTATGAAAATACTGGGGGCCAGGATGCCTACCCCATGACACCCATAATATACACTCTGGCGAAAACAAGTGTTACATACCCTTTACTCATTTATTTAATATTACACATTACTAAACATCGGTGACACTGATTAATGTTATCGGTGGCATTCTAAAATATAAAGTCATAGTATGACAGTATTTATCATTTGAGGACTTGCCATATTTCTCTAAAGGAGAGAGGACCACAGCATTATCTATCAGGTAAAGAAATAGGTTAAGTGAAAAGATTAGAGAACTGAATTCTCCCCAATGGATGTGCACAACACATTAGCATAGGAAACATGAGAAGTCCTGCAGAAAGACAACTGGTTCCCACTGCCTGACAAAATTACTACACAGATCCTTTTGGACTAACATTCATTAAATCCCCGAGTGTTATAAAGACCTTTTATTTGGAAAGTGACTGTTTTCATGTAGGAAATTAAAAATTTTTCATTATAATTTTTAAATTTCAGATAGGAAGGGAGGAGAGAGGTAGAAACATCAATAATGAGAGCGAATCACTGATTGGCTGCCTCCTGCAAGTCCCCCACTGGGGATCAAGCCCGCAACCCAGGCATGTGCCCTTACTGGTATCAAATCCTGATCTCCTGATTCATAAATAAGACGCTCAACCACTGACCCACACCGGCTGGATGTTATATAGGAAATTTTTGAACTAACTTTAAGTTTTCATCTGAAATCAACCATTTCAGCAAGGTTAACTTTTCAGTACTCTTTGGAAATCTAATTCCCTGACTGCTCATGGATCCTGGATTTGTTAGCTCGTTTGAAAGGCTATATTCGGTCATGTTCTGCTTAACTCTGAGTAATGCATCCTTAGGTAATTTCATCATTGATTGAACATCATTGAGTGAGTGCACTTATACAGACCTAAATGGTATAGCTTACTATTTTTTAGAGGAGGAAAAATAATTTTCTTCTCTCCTAGGTTCTTGGCTGTATTAAAAGACAGATTAGCCTAGCTGGTGTGGCTCAGTGGTTGAGCATTGTCCTATGAACTAGGTCACAGTTCGATTCCAGGACAGGTTATGTGCCTGGGTTGCGGGCTCATCCCCCAGTAGGGGGCGTGCAGGAGGCAAATGATCAATGATTCTGTCTCATCATTGATGTTTCCCTCTCTCCCCTCCCTCTCTGAAATCAATAAAAATATATTAAAAAATAAAAAAAGACAGATTAGCAGGAGAAAAACAAAAGTTTAATGACATGTATACTTTCTGTAAGCAAGGGGGAGATTTAGGAGATCTGAGTAACTCCCCAGAATGGCTGAAGCCACCATCTTAACTACCACAAGGGGGGGTGGGGAGTTGCGGGGGGAGGGGCAGAGGTTACCAGGAAAAGGAAAGTAAACAAGGTTAAGGTTGTTGTGCAGATTTAAGATTGTTGTTTTCAGCACTAAGAGTTTCTAGTGATAAAAATCATTCTCTTCTTCACAGGAAGGGGATATTCTTACTAATAGATTTTCCTAACGAAGGTAAATATCTTTTACAAAGAGTAACTTCAACTTGCTTTTCAGAGCATCTTCCTGTGTGCTGTTTCTTTTCCTTTTTTAAACAATTAGCAATAATCGCGCCTCGGATAAACCTCATTGGCTACCATACCGCCACTGCGCAAAGCTTGTGTGCCGTTTCTTAATCAGGCTAAAATAATCCTAATGCCAAAGACATATTTGGGGGTAACATTCTGTTCCCATACAGCTCCTATGCTACCAACCTGTGTAGGTGGCTATTTTACTGAATACTACCAGGGGTGGGGAACCTTTTTTCTGCCAAGGGCCATTTGGACATGTATAACATCATCTGAGGGCCATACAACATGACCAACTGAAAAATTGGCCTGCTATATTTGGTCAAACATTTAATTACTCCTAATGCCTTGGCAGGGCCAGACCAAGTGATTTCATGCACCTTATATGGTCCGTGGGCTGGATGTTCCCCACCCCTGCTGTAGACAATTGTGACACAATGACAAGAATTTGCAATGAGGTTATGATGGCTATCAGGTGTTAGGAAATTTTCAGCGCTCTTATAACTTGTGGATCCACCTTTCTATATGCAATCCATCACTGACACTTCTCACTGAAACATCCTTATGGGGCGCCATGACTGTATACACCTCTTTATGCATGTGTATCTACCTTTCAAAGAAAAGTTAAGTAACCAACGGATATGAAAACACTTCGGAATGCTTTAAGACATCTTCCAAGAATCTATTTCAGCTAATTTATGTTCTGTCAAAATAGTTTGGTAACTAAACTTAAATTTAATCCAAAGGGTATGTTAAAGGGTATAAAATATAACCCGCCACTACAGTTATCATGTTTCAAGTACATGGTTACTCAAAGCAAGGAGAGCCTCCAGAAAGCCCCATTAAAAAAAAAAAAATTCCTCAGCCGAGGATATGTTTTTACTCACTTTAGAGAGAGGAAGGGGGAGAAAAAGAGAGAGAGAAAGAGAATCATGGACCCTGTGCTCTCCTGACAGGAGATCGAATCAGAAACCCTTTTTGTCAGGGACAATACTCCAACCAACTGAGCCACCAGGCTGGGGCAAGCCCCATGTTTAATTTGAAAACTGGATCCTACACTCGATATTATTTTGAAAGTAATCTTGTTGTTTGACTGAAAGCACAAAATCATAACACAACTGATCCTCTTACATGTTTAAAAAAATGCATTTTAAAAAGTAATATAATGCTAAATAACAGAACGAAGAAACAAGCAAAACACACTGTGATACATGGGAATTTGTGATTCTTGGCAAAGCAGCAGAAGACAATGTCCATTCACAAGTTACTTTTGAAAAAAATGTTTGGTCATTTAAAAAATAAAGTTTTGTCTTTTTTTAAAAAATATATATTTTTTTATTGATTTCAGAGAGAAAGGGAGAAGGAGAGAGAGAAACATCAATGATGAGCGAGAATCATTGATCGGCTGCCTCCTGCACACCCCCAAATGGGGATTAAGCCTGCAACCCAGGACCCTTCAGTCCGCAGGTGATGCTTTATCCACTGAGCCAAGCTGGCTAGGGCAGTTTTGTCTTTTTGAATAGGAATACTGTACAATAGGGAAGGTACAAATATGACTCCATCATACCCTTTCCCCCAACAAATCTGAACCACTCTGTAGAAGCAACCTGTTATAGCTTCTTGGTTATTTATTGTCTATGTTTCCAGAGATACCTTATTGATTATTTTGTATGTAAGTGGAAAACGTTTGCTAATACAACATTTTGCTTTCAGTGAAAAAATTTTTAAAAAGAGGTAGTGTAAGAAACTACTTAACTCATAAAGAAAATCACAAATCAGCCTATATTATTAAGTAAAATTCATATACAAATGTCAGTTCTTCCATTGGGCCTACTTTAGTGTAGTCCAGCCGTGGGCAAACTACGGCCCGCGGGCCGGATCCGGCCCGTTTGAAATGAATAAAACTAAAAAAAAAAAAGACCGTACCCTTTTATGTAATGATGTTTACTTTGAATTTATATTAGTTCACACAAACACTCCATCCATGCTTTTGTTCCGGCCCTCCGGTCCAGTTTAAGAACCCATTGTGGCCCTCGAGTCAAAAAGTTTGCCCACCCCTGGTGTAGTCCCTTAAAGATATACCAAGGAAATGCTTAAATAGGTCAGTAGATGCAAAATAGGGTTATTTTATTTTTAATGTTTTTTATTTATTTTATTTTTTATTTGTTGGTTTTTTTGGGGGGGTGGGGGAGGGAGAGAAGGGGAGAGAGAGAGACATCAATATGGATTGTTTGCCTCCCACACATGCCCCAACCAGGGAATTGAACCTGCGACCTTTCAGCATACAGGAGGTCACTACAACTGTGCCACACCAGCCATGGCAGGGTTATTTTCTTTATCAAGGTTGGCGCATGTATTTTAGTCAAGTTCTATTTCTTTTAACTAGAGTGATAGAGAGTTAGAAACATCGATGAGAGAGAAACATCGATCAGCTGCCTCCTGCACATCTCCCACTGGGGATGTGCCCGCAACCCAGGTACATGCCCTTCACCGGAATCGAACCTGGGACCTTTCAGTCCGCAGGCCGACGCTCTATCCACTGAGCCAAACCGGCTTCGGCACTTAACTCACTCTTAAAGCATTATATTTAAAAATATATTTGACACATCATAAATAGCAATAGAAAGAAGCAATCCCTAGCTTTTGTAGTGTTCTGGTAGTAAGGCAAACAGTGTTAATAGATGAAACAAAATTGGCAAAATATTGATACAACTGGGTAATAGGCATTCGCAACTTACGTTTATTTGCATATTTACAGATTTTTAAACTTATTCTTGAAAATAACATGATCCCAATTTTAAGAAAAATCCTTAGAAAAACAAATCTATAAATTGAAACCAATCTTATTAGGTTTTTGGGGCAATTATTTTTTTCTTGAGATTCCCTGTGCTTCATAATTTTCTGTAATGCTAAAAATAATTGTAAGTATATTTGCATTTTAATTCCCTGAACTGCTCATTATATGTATTAGGTCTTTGGACTAGCAAATGACTACTTCTTCCATGAAAGCTAGAATGAATTCTCACTGATAGTAGAGAAAAAATTGCCCACAGCAGTTCTTGTTTAAATCATTTAGAAATATCATCCAAACTGAAAAAAAACTGAGATAATCATTTCCAGCAACAAAAATTATCTGGCGCTTCTTCATTATTACACTATTGCTTTTATTGCACTATTACAACATTCTAGTGTCATTATATTGTACACTGAATTCCGGTTTGCATTTGTGGAACCAATGGGTCCATGTATTATTAATCTTACTAGTCCCAACGTCACACTCAAGAGGTACTAAATAAGTTTGCTCAGTAAAATTAAAAGTTAAAAATGCTTAACTTTTTTTGAGGGACATGCTTTTAGAAATCCACAAAATACATTAGAATCGTGATGTTTTAAAGCAATGAATACATTGCATTAATCTGAAATCAAACTGACATATATCATTTTTTAAAATGGAGGGAATTACAAAAAATGTTACTTTCAGAGACAAACTCCAAATCTTCTGATTTAATAACTTTTTTAGCTTAGAGTGTGAGATCTCAAACTTGCCTACTTATCAAAGACATGTACACAACAAAGTTTTCCATTAGCCTCAAATGCCTTAATAATCATGTGAGGTTAGAAATTAATGATGTTCTACCAAAACTGTAAAATATCTTGTTTTGGGAATTTGCTTATTTTATTTCTATAGGTTATTATTCCTACAAATTATTTTTATTTTATAAGTTATCATTAAATTGTCCTACAGAAATATAAGTACATAAAGATCAACAGAAACTTTTATTTACTAGAGAAAATAAAATTAGATGTCTACAAATAAATTGTTAAATTACAATTACATTAACATCATGTGGAAGTTAGAAGAATGAGATAAATAGGAAGAACTCCATGACATATTGGAAAGTTTCTATATAACAGAACAAATAGGCAGCACAGGTTTAAGTATGCCACATTATTTAGAAGCTCATACAAATGTGTATGTTACCAAATTAATAACAGTGATTCATCTAGACTTTGAAGTGTGTAAATGGGAATATCCTTTTCCTTACTATACTTTATACTTTTAAGAGTTAACAATGAGGATATCACAAACTTTAAAACTAGTAAAGGGAAAAAAAAAAATTAACATATAGTCAGGGGCCCAAAATTACAGGAGCTATTAAGCCATACATGTCAGTTCCTCCTGCTTTTGGGGTTTCAATTCAAGAGTTTTCCATCTCACTGTGGTGGAAAATTATTTCTAAGAGATTCCTTCTTTTAATAGCGCCCAGAGAGCAAGTCAATGGGGGAACTGCATATTCTGCAAATAAATGTATTGCAGGCATGAGAAACTGCACAAGGTATGCAGTGAAACAATGCATTCCACTCCTAACATTCTAATGATGTAAGAAAGGTAAACAAAGACCTCTGTTATAACCACTGCCAGCAAGTGATTGTCACAGAGTCCACAGAAGGTGACAGATTGGAGTTGGGAGAGGTGCCCGACACAGTACTCAATGATGAAAACTTAATTACACACGCTTCTGCGTCTTTTCAACCCTTTAAAAGCTGGCCAGCTTACAATTATCATGGCTATCTCCTGATTCTTTTTTTCCCCAGTAGAGTAAAGAATAGTTTCAATAATGTGGCTACAAGCTTCACTGCTACTAGAT
This sequence comes from Myotis brandtii, assembly GCF_000412655.1. Taxonomy (NCBI): domain Eukaryota; kingdom Metazoa; phylum Chordata; class Mammalia; order Chiroptera; family Vespertilionidae; genus Myotis; species Myotis brandtii. The sequence continues at coordinate 910,771 of NW_005370223.1, read as the reverse complement.
TCCAAAGTTCTTCCTTCCTACTAAAATATTAGAGATGGAGAGGAAAGAAAAATACAATGCAATATAGCAACTGTAGGAATCAGATGTGTTAGTTCCAGGACACTTTCTTAAAAAGTCACATATTGGTGGATGTACTCAAAACATTTAGACTAAATATCTGGGGAAGAAAAAAAGACCTGATAAAAGTTTTTAAATTTTGAGCAGTATTGCTTGTTAAAGTAAATTTTTATTTTAATAAATTGAACTGGTTATTGGATTAACAAAGATTTTTAATAAATTTTATAAAAAGAAAATTAAGAATGAGAGGTCCTTATGTATTCAAGTGAGAATCATGGGCAATTAGACCTGGCAGGGACCCTAAAAACTCTATAAAAGAATTAAACATAATGGATCATCCCAATACCCCAAGGTTGCTTTTTTGATCCCTAGTCAGGGCACATATAAGAATGCATACAACAAATCAATGTTTATCTCTCTCTCTCAAATCAATAATAATTAAAATAAAACAACAATAGTACCAGTGATCTATAATATAAGGTAGTGGAAAACACCCAATTGGAATATCAAAAGAGAAAAAGGAATAATTTACATAATGAGAATAATTTAAGGGACTTTGGGGAAAACATCAAGTGTGCCAACATTCACATCAAAGGAGTAGTAAAAGGACCTAAATATATAAAACGAGTATTGAATGACATGATAAAAGCAGTCTCTTCAATAAATGATGTTGGGAAAACTAGACAGATACAAACAAAAAAAGGAACTGAAACACTTTCTTACGTCATATGCAAGAATAAACTCAAAATGGATTAAAGATTTAAATATAATACCTGAAACCATAACACTCTTAGAAGAAAACATATGCAGGAAAATCTATAACATCCCTCACCCCTCATAGCAATATTTTTTGGGATATGTCTCCCAGGGAAAGGGAACAGAAGAAAAAACTGGGAATACATCAAAATAAAGAGCTTTTGCACAAGGAAGGAAACCAGCAACAAAACAAAAAGATAATCTACTGAATGAAGATATTCACCAATGATACATTTAATAAAGGGTTACTATCCAAAATTTCTATTTAAAAAACATTATAAAGAACTCATATAACTCAACATCAAAAACAAACAATCCAATTAAAAAATGGGACAGCCTTGCTGGTGTGACTCGGTGGTTGATCATCTACCTATGAACCTGGAGGTTATGATTCGATTCCCAATCAGGGTACATGCCCAGGTTCTGGGCTCAATCCCGAGTGTGTGTGTTGGGGGGGGGAGGGGGGATGACTCTCCCTCATCATTGATGTTTCTCTATCTCTCCCTCTCCCTTCCTCTATAAAATCAATAAAAAAAATATATTTTAAAAAATGGACAGATGACCTGAACAAACATTTCTCCAAAGAGGACATACCGATGGCGAATAGATATATGAAAAGATGCTCACCATCACTAACCAGCAGGTAAATACAAATTAAAACCACAATTGGTCATCACCTCACATCTATGAGAATGGTTATTATCAATAAACCAACAAACAACAAGTGTTGATGAGAATTTGGAGGAAAAGGAACCCTCATGAATTCTTGGTGGGATTACAAGTTGGTGGTATCACTATGGAAAACAGTATGGAGGTTCTTCAAAATATTAAAAATAGAGCTACCATATACCCAAGCAATTCCACTTCTGGATATTTATCCAAAGAAAAGGAAAACACTAATTCAAAAAGATATATGCACCCCTAGGTTCACTCCAGCATTATTTACAAGAGCCAAGATATGGAAGTAACCCAAATGCCCATCAACAGACAACTGGATAAAAAAGTTGTGGTTCATATATACAATAAAATAGTACTTGACCATAAAAAGGAAATACCTTGCCACTTATAATAGCATGGATGGTTGAAATTATGCCATATTTGTCTTTGTCTAACTTATTTCACTTAGCATAAGACAAATATGGCATGATTTCATTTATATGTGGAATCTAAAAAACAAAATAAATGATCAAACAAAACAAAAACTAACTCACAGATACAGAGAACAAATTGATGGTTACCAGATGGGAGGAAGTTTGAAGGGGGGGTGAAAAATATGAAGGAATTAGGAAGTACATGTTGGCAGTTATAATATAGTCAATAAAATTGTACTAATTACGTATTTATCAGGTGGGTACTAGACATATCGGGATGATCACTTTGTAAGTTGTATAAATGTCTAATAACTATGTTGTACATAAGAAATGAATAATATTGTATATCAACTATAATTTTTAAAAAAATTTTCCCTAGAATCCAGAAAAAAAAATAAAAAATTTGATTCTAAGAAAGTTCTAAATAAATCTCATTTTGGACTTGTTGGTAAAGACTTAGGGGTGAAAGAATACAAGTTGTGTACAGTTTAAAAGAACTGTTTTTATTTATTGTGGGGTAACAGGAATTAATGCTATTTAAAAATATAATTGTTGTGTTTAAGGATTTTCTTGGTGTTTGCTTTTTTTTAATTCATTCACAAGATATTGCCACCCTATTGCAATGATCACAGTGCCCCTCACTTAGGGCCCTAAGAGAGGAGAAAGGAAAAAAGCGAAGTTGTATACAAAAATAGCCTAAAAGATGTTGTTAATATATGGTTTAAAAAAACACACACAACTTATTTTGCTTTGTCTTGAAACGACCTTCTTGCTTAGAGATGACCAGAAGCTATTGCCTACCATGGTAACCTTCAACGTGGCAGACAATAGTCTTTTGTGAACTCAGGCACTGGCCATCAAAGGAGTCATTTGTTTCTGTCCCTCATTTCCACTTCCATCAGAGCCTTACCTGGGATAGTAAGCTGTGTAGTTCATGAAGAGCTGAGTGCCCGCTGGGTAGTATGCTGTGGAGGGCTGCAGTGCTCGTGGATTCAAAAGCAGAGAGGGCTGATAAATGGCAGCTTCCGTAGGAATCACAGCTGCAGGAGCTGGAAATGTGTAGGAAGGAGGAGACAGGCCTACATAAGCAGAGAGAGACACTTTGAGACATTTGTAACAGCTGACGCATGTGTGCTTAGCACTCAAGCCATAAGGTTACTATTGCGCATATATATATTCCTTTAAAGTAAGAGAGCAAATCTTTATACTACCCCATGCAACTTCCTTTGGTTATACAGACAAAACTTAGAAGTAATCTCAATTCTCATACTCCATCAACCTACAGAACCGTTCTTGGTCTAAAAGTTGGGAAAAACCAGTATCGTCAAACATCAGCTCAACCATTTCTTGCATGTGATTTTCCCTCCCTACTATTGAGTGCCAGTTACCACAAAAACTTTGAGGAAAGAAACATAGGGCTGACATTTAGTATAATTTCCAACTAAAAGCTGGATTAACTTTGCATTATTTCCACCTAAAGGTAACCCAGATGATGGGATTTGAAGCTAATCTACACCTTCAAACTTGTAAAAAAACAAAAACAAAAAACAACAACCTGGGCACAGGCAATGTGGCTCTGGGGTTGAGCATCAGTCACCCTATGAACAAAGAAGACACAGATAGATTCCTGGTCAGGGCACATGCCTGGTTTGTGGCCTCAATCCCTGGTAGGGGGCGTGCAGGAGGCAGCCAATCGATTGATGTTTCTCTCTCATCAATGTTTCTATCTGTCTATCCCTCTCTCTTCTCTCAAATCAATAAAAACATGTTTTAAAAAATCCAACCTGGGAATTAGCCCTGAGAAATAGAAGTGTAAGTCTTCCTGAGACTCAGCGGTAAATTGTATACTCAGATTATATAGAAAATAGAAAGAATGAAATTCCTTTGTTTTCTGGTTCCCCAACTCACTAAGTGAGATGAACACTATCCAGGCCATCTGTACCCAACAATGAGGTAACTGAGAGGTTGCCTGAATTTAGGGTTCCTAACTTTGTTTTTTTGTGAATCCTCACGAGGATATTTTTCCATTGATTTGTAAAGAAAGTGGAAGGGAGGGGGAGAGACTGAGACACGCCAACTGGTCACCTACCGCAGTACAGGTCACCTAACCAGGGCCGGGGGTCGAGCCTGCAACTGAGACACATGCCCTTGACTGGAATCGAACCTGGGACCCTTCAGTCCTCGGGCCAATGTTCTATCCACTAAGCCAAACCGGCTAGGGCAGGGTTCCTAACTGTAATTTGAACACCTGGAACGACCTATTCTATTTTGCAAATTTCAGAGGCATAAGGGATAACTTTTTCACATGAAAATCTCTCCCGTCTTCTGCAAGTCTTGTGTGTTTCTACATGTGTATGGAGAGGAGTAGGGCGGTCAGCTGCATACGGGTACACATATTGACCTCGGATTCACCTTTTAGATACCTCGTTCATACTCACTGAAAATCGAGCTACATGTAGATGAATTTTAAAATTATGATTCCTGGCCTTAAAAGGGCAATCAGGACAAGTTAAGGCACTAGTCACATAAAAAATTATAAAGCCTGTGTGTATTTCCTGCTTTCAAAACTATCAAGCAATTCATTAATGACAGTGTCTTAAACCAAGAAGACAGATATATATAGTAGGTATAAGTCTTTTCTGCCTTAAAACAAAGAAAAGTAGTAATTTTTAATAACTAAACATATTAGTCTACTCAGATTTGGGTATTCCTCAAATGAAAGGACAGCTATTCTCATATTCCTAAAAGAGAATAAGGAGTATACTTTCATAGACTAGAAAAATGGAGGTGAAATTAAAATGCTCAACTTTTTGAAAAGTTAAATTTTTATAAACAAATTAAAGTTTACAACTTTAAAACAATGATACTTTAGCAGCACTTCTTTCCCAAATTCAGTAACAAACTCCTCAGTGAGTCATAACTAATCACTATTTTAACTGTATTAGTCCTTGAGATTATATAAAAAACAATGCAATTTCTGTAAATTTTTTGGTTGTTGTATAAATAGGCAATCACCTAAAGTGAGTCGGAAGGAAAAGAACAGTCCAGTAGAACAGGCATAATATTAGCACAAACTGGAATTCTGACTTAAACTAAAAAATAAGTGAACTCTTTCACTAAAATGGCAAATGGCCAAATTTTAGTTAAAATTTTGGGAAAGTATTAATAGTAAAAATGTGTAAATATATTTTTATGTGAAAAATACATTTATCATGTTTATTATTTTAGGGCTTGTGAGGGAGAAAGGGAAGAAATGAAAAGTCTTATGAAAAAAGTGTAATGACCAGTTTTGCACCAGGAAGAGAGAAATAAAATGATATCACAGCAGAATTTGGGTTACACATGAAGGAGAAATTTCCTTATCTCATAATGCTCTATAGATTATCACTAAGAGAAATCATAAAAGTTACTGACATAATCAGTGGCTTATGGACAGAATACATGTGACTAAGATTACTTTAAGATAACTACTTAGCCCTAGCTGGTTTGGCTCAGTGGATAGAGCATTGGCCTGCGGACTGAAGGGGCCCGGGTTCGATTCTGGTCAAGAGCACATGCTTGGGTTGCAGGCTTGGTCTCCAGTGTGGGTTGTGCAGGAGGCAGCCAATCAATGATTCTCTTTCATCATTGATGTTTCTCTCTCTCTCTCCCTCTCCCTTCCCCTCTGAAATCAATAAAAACATATTTAAAATATATATATATATATGTATATATATATAACTACTTAAACCCAATCATAAACTTTCAAAACTTGATGCTCATTAGATCAACTCTTAGATATTCACCAACAGCAAGCAGCAGGTAAATGGAATATTAGCATTTAGGAATTCCAAGGGGAAAAAAAGGATTAAGCCCCACTGAATATTCTCTGAATTAACACTTATTGAAATAGGTTTCTTGATATAGATTTCTCTGTATTAGAAAGTAATGTTCTCTAACACTCCCCATTTTATTGGAATCAAGCACATCATCCAGTTTGCTGTCTCCGTTATCTCTGGACTGTATTCCAAGTGCTACATGCTTCAAACATACCCAACATGCCTCCTGACAGGTATGTTTTATTCAAAAGTGAAAACTGTCCAAAGATTCAAGTTTTAACACTCGTGACTAACCAGAACTTGGTCTTCAGACTAAAGGGCTTATTCCTCTCAAACGGGATTCCAGAGGGCTTGCACCCAGGGGCCAATGCGCAAGAGCATGTCTTGAAATTAAGCACTGATCCTGCGATCCAATGGAAACTTTGGCTAATTTATTTACGCATTTATATATATATATTTTTTACTAACTTGCTCATTCCAGATATCCTGCAGAGCAAGAGAAATGCTCCCCAGGTTATCCTATCCAAAAATAGTTAATGCTCAGTAACTTAGAAATGCAAAATGGGCATCCAATGACCCTTCTACAGAAAGCTTCCTGGGTTACAGGAGAAAAAAAATAAAGATCCAGCCATACTTATTTTACCTTTAAATGCGTATTAAAATATCTACAATAGCCAGGTTGCCTCCCAGAGTCAGTGCTTATCTTGAGCACACTAAGCTTCAGAAATCAAGGGCTTATCACTGGAAAAGCGAGAATATAATTGGAAAGGAGGTATTTGTAGCATCTCTAATTATGGGGGTGTCCGCAACCAAGGTCTTCAATGATTCCCAGATACTACCGATTTCAGATGGGAAAGCCTACGTAACCACCTTGCCTGCCTCAGAAAGAACCAGGAACACAGAAAGCAGCTTAAGCACCTACCAGCATATAGCGTAGAAGAGCGCCAAGACCCAAGAAAAACTTACATGGTAACTTACATGGCGGCGGGGATAAGCCATTTCGATTTAAAGTGCCCCCCATTAACACAAAGTTCATCTCCTCAGCTGAACACTGAAAGACTTCAACATATCTGTCCTTCATGGTTTTTTTATGACACTTCTGTGCAGCCAAATATGCTCTGTCCGCAGACTTCATCTGGATAAAGGCATCTCCTGATGGGCGGCCCTGAGCGTGTGGGGGAAGAATAAACAACAAAAGGAGACCGTCTCCTTCAATGAGGAAATGGTTGCTTTCAAAACATGCAAAATGACAATCACCCACAGCACAAACACTGTAGGCACAAAATCTGGGTGACAGTGTGCTGTACTGAAATCTGACTGGCGTTTCATCCCCCAATTACCAGAATGGCCCGCAAAACACGGAAGAAACAGTTTTGAGGGTTCATGGGAGAAAGTGACCCTTCTTGGTTTCTATCAGTTATCAGATTTACAAAGGGTTGACGAGGTCTCCTTGTGACTGTGGTTTCAAAGTATAGGATTGTGTATTGGTATTGGGTCTTGCACTTCTGAAAAATCCAATTATAACGTTTGATTGAGAAAAGCTGATAATAGAACGCGTACTAGAGCCTTATGTATCCTCCTGTAAGAAACTGGGTGAACGAGTGTTCTCTTTCGGCTCTCAGCTCTGTCCATCACTGACCTGCAACATCCCTTCCCCTTCTCCCTGCAGCCTGGGTTGGAATGTGGCCTGGGGCAAGGAAGGGAGACAGGAAATGGGCAGTGGCCAAGCACAGTTCAGGTTGGGGACAGCAGTGCTACCAGCCTTGCCTGGAAGCCCTTCTCTCGCCTCTGCCCATGAATCTCCATCTTAAATCTTAGTCAAACAGGTGCTGATAGTAATTTTCTCTGTGACAAATAGCTTGCTAAAAATCTCCTATTTAGAACTAAGCTGATAGATGTGTTCCACAGAACTGGAATGCCTTAGTTATATTTAGCATGGACATTTTATGGGGGGGAGAACAAGATACAATCAGCTTATAGGAATTCTTTCATAGTTATGGATTTCTTTAAAAGTCTCTCAGGGACTATTTAGCGCAAATGATTACCATGCAAGTTACCATACGAGTTGCCAAACCAGGGAAATCAGGGATACCAGGGAAACCCAGTCCAAGAGGGAAACCTAACATCTTTGAGGCAGCTAGTCCATCATCTAAGAAGCATTTCTCCCAAGTGCAATCACAATAGGTCATGTGGGTCAATGATAGGTCAATCTGTCTACTGTTATTAGTTAAAAAGTAATAATAGTCCCTAGGTTATTAGAAATGGTGACTCAAAGAAAAACCAAACCAATCCCTGGTGAGGATTGTGGGGAATTTTCTTCAAAAGGACTCTCACCAGTGAGGCACACTGAGAAGGGACCTAGCATGTGCTGGTGTGGAAACCCAAGCAGGGGTTCAGGTTGCCTGTACCCAGTGACATGCACTTCCCAGTGAGGCAGGATTATGGTTTCAAATATGACCAAATCTCCATGTGAAAAGAGAAAGTGGAACACTAGCAGTTTAGAAAAACGTTGGTATTTCCAATACAAACCTATATTCAACCCATCATTGATCAGAAACATCTCATTTTCAAAGATTAATACAACTTTGCTTTTAGTAACGAGTTGCAAAATTTTTAATTAGGACTACTGGGTTTATAGGTTTTGAGGATTCTGTCCTGCTTATGACAGCACAAAATACTGGCATATTGTCCAGCAACAAAGATGATTAATTTTATTTAAACCAAAAATTAAGGGACACTAAGCCAGGAATGATTTTTAATACGCTTAGAGTGTATACTTGCATACCATAGAATTTGGTTAGATTTTGATAGGTTTCTATGAAATAATTCATTAATACATTTGCGTGCCTATTATGACCACATCCTATTCTAGGTGGTACAGATACTAGTCTTTATTGAGTTTGTACTTTACTGAATGTAATTTGATATATAACACACATACACGTTTTCTAAACAGTCTATGGATACAAAATACTCTTGAACAGACAAGCTCATGGGCACATACTGTCCACGATTGCTTTCACACTATGACAGCAGAGTTGCGGAGCTCAGTAGCTGCAACAATAAAATGTTGTATTAGACTGATATGTACTATGTGATGCTACTGAGAATTGGATGGGTATACGTGATGACAGAATCAAACCCAAATTTGTATTTACCATAATGATGACAGCATTCTTTCTGGAGTTCGTCCTAAAGACCTCTCGCATTTATAGTTACACCTTCCCTGCAAGGCTAACTATAACACTGACAAACATTTGCACTCTTTTATGGGGAGAGACCCTTTGATGATAATAATAAGCAAATCAGTTTTCTTCGAGCTAAGTGACTTTCTTACCTGGTGATTCAATACCATGTGAACTCCATGAGTTCGAATATCTGTGGAAAACTCCCCGAGAAAGTCCAGGATGTCCTCGATCGTGGCTGCATAGGGAAGACCTCGAAGGCGTATACAGTCTCTAACGTTTGTAGGGGGCACAAACTGCTGAGGTAGCACTGGAATAATGGGCGGGGTCGGAAGTGGAATGAGAGGAGGAGCGGAGGAGAATCGATTCAGCACCTGGACTCGAAGCAAAACAGAAGGGACTCAGTCTTGCCTCAGACCAGCACTGGCATCACTGGGGGAGGAGCCTGTGAGAAATGCATCATCTCGGCTCCACCCCAAACCTACTAAGTATAAACCTGCATTTTAACAAGGCCCCCGGGTAATGCAGAGCATATGAAAGTTTGAGACACACTCACGGAGAAAGGGCTTCATGCTTTGCATCAGGGCAAGCGTGAGACCCACTTTTGCAAAGGTGTGCTGAGGTATATACCACACACAGCACAAATCTGCTTCGATTAAGCACTCGTCTACTCGACAAACACGTCATTATCTGCCTTGGGACAACTATCCTTAAAGTCTATCACTTTCATAAATATCTGGCATGGCTAATCATGGACTACTGTAGGAATCTATTAGTTTCATTTTATTTAAGTACAATATTCCCTTTAATATTGCTTCACATTGCTCCAAACCCAAGAAGTATAAAGAGAATAACCCAGTAATGGAACCACAGGTAAAACAGTATGACTCTGGATTATATTAAAATACAATGCCACATTCACAAAGCAAATAATATGTAAAGCAAAAAGACAGAACGGCAATGTAAAACTGAAAAAAAAATAATTTAGTGACCATAAAAATAACCACTTAGCTTCCACATGAACTTTAGACACTGGGAAGACAGAGGATCTTGACTTTTAAATACATGAAATTTAGCTATCTTGAGAATGAATCAGGTCAAGTTCATTTTGGAGAAAAAAACTGGTCCCATGCAAAATTCAAAGCTCTTGCAGATTTTTGTCTTAGTTTAGAACATGCTCACTATTTGATAATACTGTGCAAATGCCATGTGTGGCATCCCTGGGTTTTCTGAACAATTTACCATTGCAAACTTAATCATCCTATAAACTGAAAATATAACAATCAAGAGACTCCTGAAAATTTGCCCTAATTTCCTCACTCACCCCCGTCACAGTTGCTCTCTTGAGTAAGAGGTGACAAACAAACAAAAATCAAAGAATAAACACAGCAAAAGATCAGCTGCCTCCTGCCCAGCCCCTACCCGGGACTGACCCTGGAACCCAAAAAGATCAGCTGCCTCCTGCCCAGCCCCTACCCGGGATGACCCTGCAACCCGGGCATGTGCCCTGCCCAGGAATCGAACCGATGATCTCTTGGTGCATGGGTTGATGCTCAACCACTGAACCACACCGACTGGGCCAGATAAATACTTTTGAAACAGAATACAGAAGAATATCTATAGCAGTACTCCAGTTATATAAAAACACCTGGTATTTTTGAATGTGTGTACACAAGCTAACCGTGGCTATCATTTCGTTACAGAGTAAGATTTTATTTTAACAATGAATAGTGTAGGGTTGGTTCCAGAAATAAATAGAAATAATGCAAAACCACCAACATGCTGTTAAAAACCAACCTGCTGAACTTCAGCTGCTGTGCTCCTGAAGAGTTCAATGTATCTTTTACCCAACAAGTCCTTATGCTTCCTCAGTGCGTTCTGTGCATACTCCTCGCAAGCAAAGAGGACGAAAGCATCCCCTGTTGGCCTGCCATCTGGGTAGGTAACAAAGAGGATGCCTTCCTTCCCCCCAGTGATGGGGCAATGCTGTCCAAAGAAGGCCACCACTTCGTCAGCCGTGGCTGTGAACGGGAGCCCTCGCATGCGGACAATGACTTGATTTTCCTTGGAGAGAAATTGGGCTACCTCGTTGGATGTACCTAGGAAACACAAATATTAGGAAGCAGGGGGAGAAATGATTAAGACATCAACTTCACCAAGTTTGAAATGGTAAAATTCTTGGCAATGTCTTGAATTTGTAAGGAAGACCCACACTCCCAACTGAGTTTCTTAATAACAACCCAGGAAAAAAGAATTCTCTTCCCACAGTCTTAAAACTTTCCCCCTACCATTTTCATAAGACACTTCTCAATTAGGAGGATAACCAGACAATTCAATTATGGACTAGCCACCATATTCTTCTCATGGAGAAGCAATTAATCATCATGATGGTTAAGGGCACAGGTCCTGGAGCTAGAATGCCTGGGTTCAATCTTGGCTTTACTATTTTACTAGGGTACACAGGACTTAGAAAAATTTAACCTCTGTGATTTAGTTTACTCATCTGTAAAATGAGGGTAAAACTACCTATCTCATAAATTATAAGTTATTATATATAAAGTACTTTAGTGATTTTTGTTATTATTTTCTGATTACTTCTTATTAAGAAAGATTAAAACATACTCAAGTACAGCAAGTAGTATAATAAATATACTTGGCAGTTAGTTTCAACATTTATTAAGATTCTGCCTAGCATAAAGCATTTTGTACAGTATGGCCATATAGCAAATACTCAAATGCACATCATTCAAGCTCTACACTAGCAACATTTTCCCTTACTTATACTGCTCACATACCAGGAAATACTAGGTATTCACTTGAACATTAATAACTTTGCCACCTGCAACTTACAATGTTATCTATCATAGGACCTCAGAATCATAGCAATTCAAAATACACTCTATCGCCAACCAATATCAAACATTACTTTGGAAACACTATTAAACTTGAAGCTCTAAATTTGGAAGCCGTGGTTTATCTCAAGAAATAAGTTCGAGAATAGAATTATGCCAGCAAATTGTGTAAACCAGAAGCTGCTACTACAAGTTCTACAATTGCAAAAATTTTTGCCAGAGCTACTAATGCAGGGATACAAATGTCCTCTGTATTTAAGTGAAAGTTACCCTAGTATATTTTGGCAATAGGTATCAAAGGTCTCTTCAAAGACCCACCCACATTCTTTGATTCAGCTAACCTACTTTTAGACATTCATCCTAATGAGTGGCACATACATAGATACAAAAATATTCACTGTAACATACTTAAGAGTGAAGAGTTGGACATAAGCTCTAGATGCCCATCAGGGATGTTTAATAAAAATGTACGGTACATATAATACTGAATAGTAATGAACATTTAAGAAAACTGAGTAACATAGGAAGATATTCAATATACTAAAAGGAGCAAGGGAGTTATAAAGCAATCTGAACAGAGCAATAGAAACTTACAGAGTAGTTATACGTACAGAAAAAAATCTGTTGGGCAAGTCCTAGTTAACGTTTTTTATGCATCTGTTATTTTTAGGTTTTAAAGTTGCAAATCACCCAAGAATTGGATAAAGACTTACGCCACGTATCCTAAAATACCAGATGCCAGAAAGCTACCATAGTCGTGGCCATTGATGAATTAAGGAAATTTAGAGAAAAACTAGCAGCAGATATGCAACAATTCCAGGTATTCTACTTGGCTGTTTAAAAGTAGTTTTCAGACTACTTATTTCTTTTAAGAACTACTCTTTCCCTTTGAACATGAACTTTATATGACCCGTTCACTTTGTATAATCCTACTTTTAATGGCTATTTAACTATAGTTGGTTGACTCAAGCCTTAGGGCAAGAGTTATGCATTACACTTACTGATACTATTGGACATTTTCTTCCTCCTATTAAAAAAAATTAATTTCTATGTTTCATTGGGAACTAAAAACTATTCAAGACACTATTTATCTAACCTTGGCATATAGGTCAAAGTTTCAGATTTTTATTATAGCCACATTTTATAAAAGGCACTCACCACCAGCAATTTTAAGAAAATCTTCACCTGTTGCTTTGTAAACCTAGGAAAAGAAAGGGAAATTAAGATATGGTTTCTGAGCCTTCTAATGTTTGCACTCAAGATGTCAGGGTCTCAGGTTGTGAGGACGTACCTCTATGTACCGGGTCCCCATGTGATGTTTGTGCCTCTGCAGTGCGAGGTCTCTGTGCTCCTCACTCACAAATCTAACCAGAGCCTCTCCATTCCTCCGACCCTGGGCATTCAGACAAAGTGCTGCACCTCCCCTTTAGAAAGATCAGAACAGGGAGCAGTAGGAAAAAAAAAAATACAGTCAGGGAAAAATGATGGGCAACCCATGATCCCTTTGGGATTGTTAAGTAAAAAATAGAGATGAAAGAAAACCAACTTGGCAATATTGAGTCCTTTGAAAAATCTTGCAATATCTTGATCCGAAGACTGCCATGGCAAACCCCGGGCTCTGACTACCGTGTTGTCGTCAACAAGTTCCATCTTGCTGCTGTGGATCAAGCAAAACTTCAGGTTGCATGATTAATGCTGGGGCGTCTGACCTATTACCCCCTGTAAGACAATTTGCCTATTCACACATGAAGTGTTATTCTTTTGGAGTGTGGACAGACTTTTAATCTTGCCTAATTTACTGTGTAAAATCAAAGATTATCTGGGCACAATTCAAAGTTATGTCTAGGTGGTTCACTATAGAAAGATCCAACACAGCTATTGCAGATGCAACACAGCTAGCTCCGCCTGCAATCCATCCATCAGCTGAGTTGCTGCTTGCCTGCCATACACTCGAAAGGGCCCAGGATCGATTCTGAGAAAGCAGAGTTCTCCCAATATCCGGACGGCTTGTCAATTCAGAGCCAAGAAGGACAGGCTTAAATTCATTCTCAGAACTGGCCAGGACACCGGCGGGTTTTAAACACACACTTTGATAGCAAAATTTAAGGTGTGCATAAAGCTGGCGGTTAACCCACGACAGGAATGTGTGTGCACGGAGCCAAGAAGGACAGGCTTAAATTCATTCTCAGAACTAGCCAGGACACCGGCGGGTTTTAAACCCACTTTGATAGCAAAAGTTAAGGTGTGCATAAAGCTGGCAGCTAACCCACGTCAGGAACGTGTCACAAGTCTGCCATTAAAATATCTCCTCTATCAAACAGGGGAGCCATCACAGAGAGTGTGTATGGAAATGCCCGGGAGTGCCCACACCCCTTAATGAGTCATTTGCAAACCACCTATGATATATTTTGATCACCTTTTGATGTTCTATTCCTCCCACATTCATATTTTCAGTACTCCTGGGACATTTTCCTAGTGAGTCACTTTCTCTACAACTACATAGGCCTCCAAGTCTCTCTGTGGGCAAAGATGCCAGAAGGTTCTGTTCATGTCAGGCACCAGGCAATCTCACACAATTCACTGCAGTGATTTACAAACTTAAATAGGTCTGCCTGTGATCACAAACAGAGATACCACCACCTCATACTCCTCCCCAGTTATTTCCTTTGCTTTAAAGTAGAAGCTGATAGAACATACTTTAAATTATCTCAGGAAAGACCTTGTGAACTCTTGTAAAGCCTATGATTTTCCCCTTTGGGAGTTTTTCAGTGAGAGAATGGATAGTTCAGAGAGGCTACAATAATCACAGACACAAACATATGCTGCTGTACATAAGGTCATAGTGACTAAGGATGCAAATATTTCATTAAATGTTAATCCCGACACCCAAGCACACTTGAAGATAAACCTTCTTCTAGGAATGACCTGCTATTTGAAAAATGGATAGTCAAAGTATAAAGGAAGTTAAATGTCACAAAGTGAATGAAACAAACCAAAAGGCTCAAACACTTACCAAGTGCCACTTTCAAATTTGTAATTGACTCTCTCTGGGTCTGAAAACCTGTGATCTAAAAATGAGAACACACACGTCATCGTTTTAGCTATTAGAGAGATAGGCGATGGAAGGAAATTCAAAAGTATAGGTGAGGGAGAGAGGGTGGGATCAAACTCTAGGTGTACGTGGTTACAACGGCGATACTTACTGTAAGGCTCTGAAATCATTGCTAAAATTATATTCCCCATATCTTCAACTTGAGAGGCTCCATACCGGGACACTGAACTATTCTTCTCAAAATTTAAACCTGGGAGATTAAGTCAAGGCAGCATTTTGGGGAGGTAAAATGAGGTTGCTTCTAACTTCAAATGAAACACACACAGCTAAGAAGCGAAGTAAAATGTACCTAGATGGACAATTCTTTAAAATCTCAGAAGGGCTGCATCCCATCAGTTTGGACTTCACCCACACTTCCTGAAGTCTCCCATCTCTCCTACGTAAAAATGGCCAAATAAACCCTGTCCTGAGGTACTACCGGTAACAAAATTTGTTTGTTGAGCAGTAGTAAATGCATCAATACTGAGACTTTTGTTGAGTTTCAAACCATGAAGTATTCAACAAAATTAATAGAACTCTTCATCTTATATATCGTTACAGCACACACAAGGCAATGACTATGCTGACATAAAGATATGGTTATGTCCGTGAAGATCATAAATGACTTTTTTTTTTAAGCCTAATGTTAGAAAAACACACCTCAAATTACTGATGACACTATTTTTGGGGATGCTACCTCTACTCAAAACTTCTCTTCTGAAAGATTTTTCGAGTTCCAGAGTATGGCCTTCTTGCATGGCAGCAAACGCTTGTCCTTTGAGAGTAATTGTGTTAAGAAACAATTCAAGCACTCGCGCCAACACTGGCCAACATAGCTCTTGATCCAGAAAGGAGATTGTTTGGGTAAGACAGGAAACGTGGCTTTTAAGAAATACATGCCTCAAATTGGGTTTCCACGTGGAACCCAAAAGAAGAGTTCCATCAAGTCTTATGAATTTGAAATCTCTCTAAAATAAGCATGTATCTTTGTTAAGATAGTTACCTTTAGAAGCTAACAGTCATTGAAGTGTTTGTTTTTTAAGTTTCAATGCTATAGTCACACTTGTATTATGCATAGATTTGCATCAATTTTATAATGTAGTACAAGTCATATAACAATACTGACTGGCCCCGTGTTCCAGTCAGCCTAGCAGTCCTGCACGCCTCCAGCCAAGACTTCACCAAAATGCCATCTCAAATGGAAGACCCCATGGAAGTCATGATGTTCACATTTCACAAATTTGCTGAGGTTAAAGGCTACTCAACAAAGGAGAACCTGAGAGTACTCATGGAAAAGGAATTCCTTAGATTTTTTTTTAGAAAATCAAAAAGGCTGTGGCCAAATAATGGACCTGATCCAGTGCGGAGATGGCAGAGTGGGCTTACAAAGTTTCCTTTTTCACTAACTGCTGGGCTTACCCTCGCATGCAATGCCTCCTTTGTAGTGCACATGAAGCAGAAGGGAAAGAATTAGGCAACACTGAGCAATGACTCCCTGCTTAAGATTTCTCCTAACAGTCCTGGCCGGTATGGCTCAGTCGGTTGAGCATCTTCCCATGCACTGAAAGGTCTCCAGTTTGAGTCCCAGTCAGAGCAGATGCCCAGATTGTGGGCTCGATCCTAGTAAGGGGCATGCAGGAGGCAGCCAATCAATGTTCTCTCACATCAATGTTTTTCTCTCTCCCTTGCTCTCTGTCAAAAAAAAAAAAATCAACAAAAACATTAAAAAAAAATTTTTTTCCCAATAGATCGTTTAAGCTGCCCCACAGCTTACCCTGTTTAAGGATTTAATGAGTTGCTTAGGACCATTAGAACATAAATCCCACCCCCATTTGACAAGATAAAAAAAAGTCAATTAAAGCCAGATAAGCTTTTTTTAATATATTGCTTACTTCCTCTTGCCCTCAAAGCACACATTTCTTTAAAGCAAAACAAAAACACACCATAACACAATGAGACTCTATTTTTTCTCAAGTTTAAAATGAAAACAGTGACCAACAGGTACAGTATGTAAAAAATGTTCAACATCACTAATTACTGGAAAAATTGAAGTAAAAAAAAAACCAAAACCATAATGGTGACCTCACATCTGTCAGAACAGATATTATAAAAAAGACAACAAATAAGTATTGGAAAGGATGTGGAAATAAAGGAACCTTCATTCGCTGCTGGTGGGAATGTAAACTGGTGCAGCCACTTTATGCAAAACTATATGGCAATTTCTTAAAAAATTAAGAATAGAGCCATCATATAACCTACCTACTCCAATTCTGGGTGATTATCCCAAGAATACTAACACTAATTCAAAAAGATATATTGCACCCGTGTTCATGGCAGCATTATTTACAATACCCAAGATATGGAAGCAACCTAGATGAAAGGATAAAGATGTGGTACACAGTATTATTCAGCATAACAAAGAAAGAAATCTTGCCCAGCTGGTGTGGCTCAGTGAGTGAGCATTGACCCATGAACCAGAAGATCACGGTTCAATTCCTGGTCAGGGCACATGCCCAGATTGTGGCCTAGATTCACAGTAGGGGGAGTGCAAGAGGCAGCCAATCAATGATTCTCTCTCATCTTTGATGTTTCTGTCTCTCTCCCCTTCTCTCGGAAATCTATATATATATATATAAAGACAGAAATCGTGCCATCTGCAACGACATGGAGGGACACAGGGTACCATGCTAAGTGAAATAAATCAGACAAAGAAAGACAAGTACCATATGATTTCACTCATTTGTGGAATCTTAAAAAAACAAATAAGCAAACAAAAACACACACCATAGATTTCAGGGAAACAGACTGGAGGGGAAAGGGTTGGGAGGAGGGCAAAAGGAGTGAAGGGGACAGATTGTATTGTGATGGATGATAACTAGACTTACAGTGGTGAATATTTTGTAGTGTATACAAATATTGAATTATATTGTACAGCTGAAATAAATATAGGCTTGTATACCAATTTTATCACAATTCAAAAAACTACAAGAAATAAAATGAAGACAGCCTACATTTAGGGTGGTGGCTATTAGCATATTTGCCTTATTTTATAATTTTCTGACTGGTATTTTCTAAGGATAAAATATGAAGGCAGCTATTAAGAAAAAGTTCTTAGATACTATTTTACTTCAAATGAAGAGGACATATACAATGTTAAAACAATTTAGAGAGTCCTTGCCGGTTTGGCTCAGTGGCTAGAGCATCGTCAGCCTACGGACTGAAGAGTCCTAGATTCTATTCGGGTCAAGGGCACATGCTTGAGTTGTAGGTTTAATACCCAACAGGGGGCATGCAGGAGGCAGCTGATCAATGATTCTCATCAGTGTTATTTTTCTCTCTCTCTCTCTCTCCTTCTTCCTTCTTCTCGGAAATCAATAAAAAAAGTTTAAAAAAAAATTTAGAGAGCTCCATTCCACCAATCATTAGAGCCAATCATCTGTAGTTAATAAGTAATACCCTTTTCCGTTCTCAAGTCAAAATCTCCTTTCCATTTCAACCCCCCTCCTAAGCCTCCTCCTTTCTTCCTTCCTCCAGTAGAGACCCGCCCTGCTAGGCAAATTCATTTTTCTCTTGTCCCTCACCAGCTGCATGTCTCTGCAGTTACATATACCACGTGTACAAATGCAGCCATGTGGTCTTGGCAAACTACCCCACCAAGTTTCAGCGTATCTGTAAAGCATAAACTGTAATCATCTTTAGTTTCCTGGGGTTGTTTTTCTTGTTTGTTGGTTGTGTGTTTTTTTTTTTGGTAAAGATGAAATGAGATAATGCAAGCAAGGGCACAAAGCAGGCATTTAATAAGTGATATCCTTTCCCTATCTTCCTAGAACCATCAGGTGAACAACTTTCCCATTACAACCCATTATTTCACCACACTTTGAGGGTCACCTTTATGACTAAAAAATCTGAATTCACCAGATGCCGATTTGGATACTCATAAGATAATCATCAGGCTAAAATGGTAAATAATTTCTGCAACACACACCTGCGCAATCACTCCCTTTACATCACCTAGTTATGAAACAAATGTGCTGCTCACTGAAGGATTAGAAAAATCACTCCCAGGAGATATCTGAGCAACAGAGCAATGACCACCTATTAGAGTCATTAAAATGGTCACCTGTGGAAAGGCTGTGCTATCCTATATAATAAAAGGGTAGGTAATATGCAAATTGACCCTAATGGTGGACCGACCAGAACGACCACTTGATCAGTCACTATGAGGTGCACTGACCACCTCTTGGCCCCTCCCCCTGACCGGCAGGCTCTGATCGCCCAACGGCAAACTGGGAATGAGGGGGGGGGGTGGATAGCGGCAGGGGGAGGAAGGCGGAGCCGGCTGCGGGCAGTGGTGGGGGAGGGGGGAATGGCCCTGATCGCAGGCCAGGCCTAGAGACCATACCCACACACAAATTTCATGCACCGGGCCTCTAGTCTATATATATTTATTAATTCTGTGCCACTGTCAAAGAAATATGGAAACAGGATAGAAAACCAGAATCAAAAGATAGATACTTTGGGGAGATGACTGCCCTAAATTTTCTGTGGAGGGACAGGGGATCAGGGAGGACTACTTTAAGGATCCTTACAGAACTAAGAAAGATTAGCTGTGACTAGCCATAGTTTATCATACAAACTTTGTTACTGCTGAATAATCGTTTGGAACCCTGCAATTCTAGTACAGTAACATTTTCAGCTTTGTCAGGAATGAATGGAGTAGAAAGATATCCAAGAAATGGAAACCAACCCTATTTTTGGAACCCTGCAATTCTAGTACAGTAACATTTTCAGCTTTGTCAGGAATGAATGGAGTAGAGAGAAAGATATCCAAGAAATGGAAACCAACCCTATCGGATAAGCCAGTTTCTCAACCTTGGCACTACTGGCATGTAGGGCAGAGATTTCTTTTTGTTGGGAAGGGGTTTCCTGTGTACTATAGGGTTTCCTGTAGCCTGCTGGCTGCTACCCACTCTGATTATGATTAAAAATTTCTCCAGACATTGCTGA
This sequence comes from Myotis brandtii, assembly GCF_000412655.1. Lineage (NCBI taxonomy): Eukaryota > Metazoa > Chordata > Mammalia > Chiroptera > Vespertilionidae > Myotis > Myotis brandtii. The sequence goes on along the minus strand of NW_005370223.1, from coordinate 890,914 downwards.
ATGTCCTCTGGTGGGCAAAACCCACGCCAGGTTGAGAACCACTGGGAAAGCTAACAGTTCCCAATAGCTCCACCTTCCCCCCTTCGCCATGTATTGAACTGTCAGAAAAAGCTCTCTCATGTTAGAGGCCATTACTGGACAGAGATTTTAAAGAACATTGGTCAAACACCATCTATTTCCTCCTATTTTTGCAATAGCCCTGCCAACAGCAAAACCAAACAGGTGAAGAAACTAGAATTTAGAGATGTGCTGTAACTCACCCAGTCTCCCAGCTGGTAAGTAAGGGAGCTGGAATTACAACACACCCCTGATGTGACTATGGCTACTTGATTCCCTGCAAGACACTTTGTTGCCTAATTTGTTTTGAGCAATACTTTGTTGTGAGAAGCTTTCTACATGTATATGTAAGAGCCAAGGAAAAGAGAGCAAACGTAAAGTATCCTGTGTAGACATAGATTTGTAGCTAAAGAATTATTTTACTGAATTCTACTTTTTAATTAAGAGAATGTTCTCAGAGATGTAAATTACAGCATAGGGAATATAGTCAATAATATTGTAATAACTATGTATGAGGCCAGATGGACATTTGAAACGTCAGGGGGCCCACTCTGTAAAGTACATCATTTTCTAACCACTATGCGGCAGATCTGAAGCTAATACAGAAAAATACTGAATGCAAAATGTAATTGGGGGAGGGGCATGTTCTAGACATTTGTCGAACTTGGTTCCACATAACATGTGCCAACATGTTTCTCTTCAAGTCATCACACATTTCTAAGCTCCTAATTTTTAAAAGTCACCTAACCTCCTGCATACCCAAACTACCCCCTTACACACACACACACACACACCCTCCCTCTCTTTTGGAAGGTTTGCTCCATTCATAATCCTTACCAGAATTTAACATGAACAAATGAAAGGAAGTAAGAAAAAAGTTTCAGGGCCAATCCTTTCCCCTATCAATTTATAATTATATATTGAATTGCTGCACGTCTGATCTTGAGGGAAGGCAAGATGAGTCTGTGCCTCCTGATTTATGGCTCGTCATGCAACTTACTCATCCTGCCCTTGAGGCAGCTTCAACAGCACCGACAGGCTCAGCCAGCTTTGCCGATGAGGAACGCCGTGAGGAAATGAGGAAGGGTAAAGCCACGCAGGTGGGAACAAATCTAACATTTCAGGCTAAAATTGAGCAAAGGGCTACAGTTATACAGAGTTTAGAAGTCCAGAGACCTTGCCTCTATTTGAACAAAAGAGTTATTTTCTTTAGTGCCACCGTTAGTGAAACAGATTTCAGGATTTAACCCACACTTTTATTAGCTCAAAGTAGACTTCAGAGAGAGCAATTTTACCAAGTTCATTAGCTTATCGACTCAAAAAAGTGACCTTTTCCAACTGCCTGAAAATGGACAAATTTGTTTATAGAAGGCCCAATTTTTACTTCTAAATATCTTTTTAAGCCAAACCAAATTTTTAGTTAATATCTAAGAGAATCACACATATAAAACAACACACTGTGGAATGATGTTTAAACTATATATTACAATTTAAATATCCTAAGTTATAATTGCACCCCAATTCAAAATTTCAACTCAAAGCCATTTTTGCCCTGCCAGAGACCCCTCCAAAAACAAGGGTGTTTCCCTTTTATTTGTGGTATAACACAACTGACTATATTGCCAGGCATATTACAATAAAATACCTATGGCAATGAATAAAAGAATAGCAAACAAAATATGTCAAGAGAAAAGCTGAACTACTGCTCCAACTAAGACCTGAATTTCCTAAAATTATGTAAAGGAAAGAAACAAGCGACAAATTCCCCTGAAAACTTAAAAATAAGTTCTATAAATGATCTGCTATACTTTAAAATGAGCTTTGAAAAGAAGTCAATCAAGAATGCCTATGTATAAGAACATAACTAGGAGCCAAGGCAAGAAAAATGTCTTTATACCTAGAATAAATGCTGGGAAAATAACCTTTAACTCTATTCCTCAGAAGCTTACTCTTTCCAAGAGGAAAAAAAATAATGACATCTACCCTAATAAATATTTCTTCAGGAGGTGTTATTGTAAGGAAGCACCACATGAATGTCTAACAAAACTGACAAGTCAATTACATCCTGAAAGAAAAAAGATGGAAGTAAGGACTAATGCAACAAAAGAGACCAAAATTTTACTTTAGAAAAAGCAATTGATATGCAGTAAATCGGGGAAGGGAGATTCCATGATAGTAAACAAGTCTTCTAAAGCCGTGTTACACCAAAAAATTATCCTGGAATTCCCAACTCACACTTTACAAGTAAATTGTAATTAAAATAAACCACAGGAAATCATCATATCTCTGAGTGCTGGCCAAGAATATACAGTATTTCTAGTCCCTAACTTATTACAGACCACAAACCAGAGTATTTGCCGATTTGGCTCACATCATATCGATGTGATGCCAAAGATCATTTCTTACCTCTCTAGCTAACAAGGTCACTCCTAACCCAGCTTAACTGTGCACTTGGTAAGATTTAAAAATCCCCTTCATACGCTGAAAGGTACTAAGTGGGATTCAATCCTTCCTTCACTTTTCAAGCAGGGCAATGACGCCTTGTGCGACTGCAAAGGCCCGGTTCAATTAGTCAGAACAAACAGGCGCGTAAGAGCGGAATGAACGACACTCACAACACAGAATATTCTACAAACAGAGAAGTGAAATTAACCCTGAAATATACCGGTATTAACATGCAGATGAGGCTTTAAAAGGTCATTATCCAGTCTCACACGAAGTTAAAAAAGTTTTAAGGGCAAAGCAATTTAGACATGATCTTAAATCAATAAGGAAGTCCTTTTCAAAGTTTTTGGCAGCTGTTTTTCTTCATCAGAGACACCCAACAACCTGGTTTGAAGGATCACAGTCAACCTTGGAGGGTGTGCAGCAGACCAGGCACTGGTTAAGGGGTTGCATACAATGTCTCATCATTCCTTACAACAGTCATGCCCATTTCAAATTGGAGAAACTGAGGTAGAGAGGTGCAGTAAATTCGCCCCCTATGAATTCAACTCCTGAGCTCATGTTCTTAAGCACTCTGCTATATATGAACACCGTTAATATATGAAAAAACAGGCCAATGTCACTGTGTTAGTAGCATGTGCGCACACACACACATATCCTTTACCCCCATTGAGAAGTGGTAAAACACGTATAAACACAGACTCATACCTCTACTAATCCTTGGAGGGGCAGGTAAGAGTGGTTTAGTGATTTTTTTTTTTACCTTGATAATGAAAAGCTGCATTAATACAACGGTATCCTATATAATAAAAGCCCAGCGACCGAAAGGCAGAACGACCAGAACAGCCGGTCAACCAGTTGCTATGATGTGCACTGACCAGCAGGGGGCAGACACTGAACGCAGGAGCTGCCCCCTGGTGGTCAGTGCGCTCCCACAGTGGAGCGCAGCTCAGCTGACCAGGATAAACGGCACTCCCACAGCAGGCCTATCCCCATAGGCCATGCCCCCCACTAGTGCACAATTCCGTGCACCGGGCCTCTAGTTTGCTAATGTCAAACTGTACATACAGATGCAATACCCTACCACCGAATAGAATTTTTACAAAATCAACTTCCTTTTCCTGCTGATTAGTTTAGTATGTGCTCAGGAGGCACAGAATGTAAATTTATAAGGGAGATAATCTACTTAAAATGCCTGCCCCACCCTCAAAAGATCTTTATACATTTTAGAATATTACTCCCTAGTTAACGAGTAGGACTTTTACAACAGATTCAGGATTAAATGCTGGTGGCTCCTAACTAACAAAAGATAAAACCTCTAAGCCTCAGTTTCCCCAGCTGTAAGAAGGGGTGATACCACCCTCCACTGGGCACTTGTGAGGCTATTGATGGGGTATATAGTAAGCACTCAACAAACAGTTCTCTTCTTTTACCTGCTCTCCTTCAGGCCATACTTTATTAAAGTAAGTTCTTAGTAGAGGCTTGGCAAAGTGGAGTAAACAAAACAGGAGAGGGTCTTGATTAATCAGAGTAATAAATCAGTTCACCAATAACAAAGCTAACAAAAAATAGGTCAAGAAACCAATTCTATCCAACATTAGGGGGAATAAAATACAGTTACACTTTTTGAACACTGGGTAACTCATTTATGTAAATACTCCCACAAGCAAAATGTCCTATTACCAGGAGACAAATAGTATTAATCTCCATAAGGGACCTAAGATAATTTCTTCCCCCAAACCAAACAACAGATTACAGGGGCCCCAGTCCCTATCACCACACCCTCACCACCTCACCTGATTAAGTAAAAACCTTACAAAATGCCACCCACAGTTCACCTACTAAGGAACTCTTCTCTCCAGCTGGGACTGCATAACTCAAAAAGCAGGTAACAACCCTGCCACTGGCGTAACTCAGAGAGGCCCAACACTAACACCAGAAGTGGCTTTAGAACCAGCACAAAAGAGGAAAATAAGTGCTAAAATAAGAACCAGAACTGCATTCAAGAAATTCCTAAAACCCATTCTCTTATCAAAGTAGCTACACTTTTTTGTTTACATAGCACCTGGTAGTTTGCAAAGCTTTCATTTGGGAATACCTGAGATAAAATTGAGGCTCAGAGAAGACAAGTGACTCTCCCAGGAAAGCCAAGCTGCATATTCGCTTGTCCCTTCCCAGGGGTTGGCAAGAGCCGCCCTTCCTTGCTGGTTTACCTGGTAGAACAGGTAAATCCTTCAGGAGCAAGTGACTCTCCATCTACTTGGCAAAACCACCAAGGATGTGTAATGACCATCTTTACCGTTTCCCAATTTAGTGCCAATTCCATATTACAAAGGAAAATGTCTAGTGGTCTGAAAGAATAGGACAGCTCTTCAATGCAGGCACTGTAGAAATCCTTTGCATAGATAAGGACAAGTTGCTAGTCAAATTTGTATACTTGCTTTTGACCTGAGGAATTGGTTTGGAGGCCCGCTCAGGGAAATAATGATTCCTCTGAAAAGGAGTCACAAAATAATTGATCACAGTAGCAAAGTAAAACAAAAGTCACTCCTAGGAAAGCTTAATAATATTTCTTACCTGCTAAGTGGGGGGGAAACATACAAGTAAACATTAATAAACACACTTACGATTAAAATCCACTTCTTGATTGGTAGTGAAACTGTAAATCTAAGACTCTCCCAATGTAAGCCAAAAGAAACTAGGCTTTAATTAAGCTATTTTAAAAGAAATATAAAATTCCCTAGTTTTTTAAAAAAATATATTTTTATTGATTTCAGAAAGAAAGAGGGATAGAAACATCAATGATGAGAATCACTGAACAGCTGCCTCCTGCACACCCCTCTACTAGGGATCAAGCCCACAACCCAGGGATGTGCCCTTGATGGGAATTGAACCCAGGATCCTTCAATCCCCAGGCCAATGCTCTGCCCACTGAGCCAAAACCAGCCAGGGCCCTAATTTTTTCAATGAAGGCATTATTTAATGGCTATGAGATCCTTCCTAAAAGTTCACATGTGAAATGCCTGAAATGGAGCCTGACCTAGCTTCATTCACAACTCATGTTATATTTAATTTTCATCTCCATGGCATTTGAAAAAGAACCACCAACAAAATAGTTATAGAATTAGGATTAAAAAAAATGACAAAAAATAATTGGCACAGAATCCTACCCATTCACCTAAAGGTCAGATAATGCAATATTTTATCTTTAAAAGTAACATGAACAAGTAAAAAGCCCAGTCTACCATATTGAAAATGTTGAATAATAAACCCGAATCTTATATATGTGAAACTCTTAAGAAACCAAGAAGAAAAAAATGGATGGACTTCTAAACTATCAACACATTAAGAAAACCAAAATACCTAAATATAAAAAAAAATGTGTAGCTATGTAAATTTTTACTAGTATCTGACCTATAAGCACTAGGGAAAGAGTTTCTTTGCTTAAAAAGCAAACTGAATAGTCAGGGATAAAGGATTCCTAACTGCCTTTCCTACTCAAACTGTCTTTTTCTAAATTAAGGTAACTTATAAGAGTTTTCCTCCACTAGTTTTTCATTTACTTTTTAGAATGTTTGGTTCTCTCTTTTGTGCCAGTGCATCAGATAGGTTAGCATTTGCTATGGACTGAACTGTGTCCCTCCCCAAAATTTCTATGTTGATGCTCTAACCCCCAGTGTGACTGTATCTGGAGACAAAGTATTCAGGAGGCAGTTAAGGCCATAAGGAAGGGGCCTTCATTTGTTAGATCTGTGGCCTTACAGAGAAAAAGAAATATTTCCCCCACTGCTGCCCCTACCCATGTGAAACACAGAGAGGAGGTAGGAAGAGCCCTCACCAGAAACTGGCCTCCTGATCTTAGGCTTCCCAGACCCCAGAATTGTGTTAAGTCACCTGTCTATGGTATTTGTTATGGCAGCCGGAGTTAACAAATACAAGCATTCAAACCAACAGAAAAAAAAGTAAGAATTTTTCTGCTGTCCCCAACTTTCTAATGAAATTCTTACAAAGAATTCCCGCAAAATGTGCTTATTCCACCCTTCTCCCAGCTCCACTGGGAACTAAACCGGCTAACCAACAACTAGCTACTAACCAGCTAAACCAAAACTGAAGCAAACTGCTTCCAGGAAGAAGGCAAATAAAATTTAGAGTTTGACCCACTTACAAGTGCTTAGGAAAAATACGCAAACCTTTTTCAATCAAGAAAAGAAATGTTAAAATAAATTAAAAAGCCAGGCTTTAGCCCGGCCAGCATGGCTCAGTATTTGAGCATTGACCTATGAACCAAAACGATTCCTGGTCAGGGCACATGCCCAGGTTGCGGGCTTGATCCCCAGTGGAGGTGTGCAGGAGGCAGCTGATTAATGATTCTCTCTCATGATTGATGTTTCTATCTCCCTCTCCCTCTCCCTTCCTGTCTGAAATCAATAAAAATATATTTAAAAACAAACAAAACCAGGCTTTAGATTAAAAAAAAAAGAAACACAAAGCCAGGCTTTAGCTCCTGAAAAAGAATAAGAAAGTTTAAGAAGAAACACCTATAACCCACAACTTCCTGAAAGCAACATGAACCCAACGTCATGACAATTCTCATAGTGGCTTTGGGCGTGTCACCTAACCCTTCTATTACTCAGTATTCCATGATATGTTAGCACATGACTGCTTATTAATTAGCACTTTAAAGAGTTACCGGATTAAAGATGATGGGTCACTCATGATTATAAGACTTGTGATTATTAGATTTACTTTTAAAGACATAATGCATTAGATACACTACCTTGGTAATACAAAATTTGGGGGTAAAAAAACAACAACCTCACTTTATCTCAAAAGATGGCTTATTGCTCTAGTGGAGTTGCTCAAGATAGTCAAGAACAAGTGGCCTTGGAATTAGCATCAAAGAAATTAAGTCTTCACATTCTTCAATTCATCAACCACCAAGAAGACCCAAACTACTCCCATAATATGAAACTCTATTCTACTCTAGATGTGTTCAACTCACAAAAATTCATCTAACTAAATCACTATTAAAATTCAGCAAATTATAAATACTTTAAAAAATGCCTATAATTGCACTAGTTCTCATAGCACATAGACAAGTTTAGGACAGGCCATTTTCATCCATACACTGATAAAGTTAAAAATGTTTTAATGTGTGTTTTTTTTTGCGTTGCCATTTCTTCCCTGCAGCTATCCTTTCAAATGATACTTGGGTAACCACTTAAAGGATACACTCTGTCATTGCTGCAACATCCAGTTTATCAATATCAGGTGAGCCAGGGCAACACTTCTTGAATTCTTTTCGAAGATCAAAAAAGGAATAGAAGCATTCAGGCAATAATACATTCTGAGGAAGGACAAGGTATACATTGTTAACTAGATGAATTTAGTTTACTGTTTCCCTAATAACTATAAATCTAAGGATTAATGTAAATATATATTTTACCACAATTTTTTAAAATTGAATGTTAGGGTGCTTTTATTTTCTGTTATAGTATTGTATCTTATATACAAGTCTCATGGGAAAAATTCATCTTAGTTTAAGGCAATGGATTATAATGCTTATGTTCCATTATTCATTCCATTCAAAACACTTCTAATGCTGTAATACATTTGGGCTGTTGTATTTTATATAAAATACAAAATATAAATTCTGTTTGATAAAACTACACTCTTTTGCAACTTGAAATCATTTTAATCCACTTGTATTTTCAGCAGCAAACCAGCCTTCAGTTCTCATAAAAATACGTATGTTCACAATGTATACCTAAACATAGGATTCAGTTAGAAAACGTAGTTTTAAATACTAGGTTCTAATAATGCATATTTTCTGTACCAAAATCACATTAAGATAGTGAATTCCTGATTACCTGAAAAGAATTATTTTTGTGCCAAATTACAGTGCCACATTAGTTTTCCTGACCATTATTCTGGCTATACCTGAGAAGTCAAATTAGACTTAAAAGAAAAGATACCATAAATCTCAAAGGCAACGGAGATATAGTTACCTGCTATTCTTAGGTACCACTCTTAGGATTATTATACAAAGCAACTCTCTGGGCAAATATTACACTATTGTTTCTTCTCTTCCCCCCCAAACCCCCACCCCCACCCCAGGGGACCCTCATTGAATAACTTTTGAAGATTTTTTAAAACTGAATTTAATTTTTTCTTAAAATTTTGAAAACCTCTCGTGTTTACTTATTGGGAATTTCTCATTTGTAAATTAGAAAATCAAGGAAATAAAGACTTTTTAATGTTTGTAACCCCTAACATTTATGCCATAATGAATGTCTCGATATAACTTTCCTTTTTTGGATTCTATTACATGTAACCTGCTCATACTATATTTGAAATAGGATTATCACTGTATTATGGCCAGTTTTCAAAATAGTTATCAAAAGAATCATGCTCACTTAAAAGCTATTATTAATGACAATAACTCCCATATTTAACCTAAAATATCGGTTTAAATAGTTGCATCTATTTAAAATGCTGAGTATTTTATTTAGTACTTACAGAAGATAGTCATATTGTTAAATTATAAAGTAGGCTAAAAGGTTTGTGCAGTGTGAATGCTCCTAGTAAAAATGAAGCTTTTTTTCTTTACAAAAATCTGAAAGAATATATCCAGATCTGTTCATATTAGAGAAAAATACTTTAATATATTCTGAGTGGCAGGATTATTTACTTTTATGTTTTACCATTTTCTCTACTTTTCCTTAACGAATGGAATAACGTTCATTATGATACTAAATTGTTTTATTATACTAAATTAATTGTTTCTGTTTTCTTTAATCAAAATCCTAATACAAGTGACTCAGGAAAATATCTGTTTTTCTCTGGAGGTTTTCCCATATCCAAGACAGCCTATCTAAAATAAGAAAACCAGCTGTTTTTCCTCTTCAGCCCAACAGGGAAAGGATTAAGCTTTATCCTACCTCATATGAGTTTCGGGGATGGGGGGGGGGGGGTGGAGGGGGTGTGTGGAATCCTCAAATATGTCTATCTCTGGATCAAGGGTATAGCAATTGGTCTAGCATTTAATTAACAAAAAATACTTCCCCCTTCTAATCCAATAATTACTAAGGTTGCTACAAAGGGAGTGCTTTTCTCAATCCTCAAGATATAGGAACTTGAGTTTCTCCTTCAAACTTTAAAAAATTATCACTGTACATGTATTTCTTCCCTTTTCCTACTGGAGTAAAAAGAAAGATCTGCATTGACTACTCAGTTGCAACATCAACTGTCAGTCTAAACCTTTCATTGCAAGAATTGCCTCGTACAGTTTCCCTAAAAACATATTACTTCCATCCTTTCAAGTTAGAGCTCAAGCTAAGTTGCTCAGATGAACTATATTAGCAAAGATTGGCTACACTGGGTCGGCTATCTATGCTCAAACCCTCATTCTTCCCGGGGAGAGAAACCACATTATATCTATAGTAAGATTGTACTTTTCACACCCCATACTCTCTTCCATTATCAGAAAGATAAGCAAAGGTGAACGATGGGGCTGACCCTATTATTTTGATACAGGATCCAATCAGTTTTGAACATTTACTTTAAGTCAGAGAAAGCTCACTATACCACAATTAACGTTTTACTTTTGAAGTGCAAGCTTCTGAATGAAATTATGAGAAAGATAACTTAAAAAGTTTAATTGGACTTTTTTTCCTTTGCTCCTTCCTTCCTAAGATAAAGCAATTTTCATGTAGATGGGAATATTACAGAGTATTAAAATACAGTTCTCTCTTACTCGTAGTTACTTTTAAGTGTCAAAAGTGTAGCTAATATGCATTAGAAAAGGGAGACTGTCAAGCATTTCAGAAACTTAACATAAACAAAATTAAACTTTTATTAAGTCACCAAACTTTATCTCTAAAAATTACTGCGATCTCAAACATCTCTATGAAAGTGCTGTGAATTTTGTATTGTGGTAAAATATACATCACACGATATGTAACATTTTAACAACTGCAACAATGACTCCCCATATGCATCTCTTCAAAATCGAGAAAAGTGGGTAAACCATTAAAAACAACAACAACAAAAAACCTCCAGTCACCAGCCAGCACTCTTACCTTCTTGGAAGCCTCCGGATGCAGGATTTGCCTGACATGAAGCTGCCCATCAGTACAGAGACAGAAAGAGGTTCCTACCCCAATATTTAGTTCATTGCTCACTGACTGGTTAAACTGAAAAGAACAAGACACATGATGCAATTGATGCAGGACTTACAAACTCTGCAAAGTGGCCCCACTTGGCGATAACCAGAGAAAATCGAACTGCCTGCTGAGGAAAGGGACACCGCGTGGGGGGTGGGGGGGGCAACTTTAGGAAGACCAGGTTCCCACAAACTGCCCAGCTTCCTTTAGCTAGGAACGCTTTCCAATCAACCTCACGGAGAATTCAGTACATACACCCTACCATCCGTCCGTACCCACTTTCTGTGTCTGCAAAAAAGCCAAGACTTTTAAATCAGAGGTCTCGTTTCATCAGCAGATTGCCTTCAGATTACATCATTCCCTGGTGTTCTTTTTTTTTTTAATGGTTGGCTGTTCTAGGCTTAAGGAAGATGCCAGTTGGGCAATGTGGGTGGATGGCTACACAGACCTCTGGAAAGTCGGGTAACACGCTTCCTGAAACACGCCTCAGAAATGATGACTTTCGCCTTTTATCATGGGCAACTCGCCAGGAGAGCATCGGACCCGCACCTGGGCACAGGGGTTCAGCCCCGCCTCCCAACCCCTAGCAGGTCAGGACCCCGCAGCAGCCGGGGGTTAGGTCACCTCGATTCCAAGAAGGGGACCGATTCCACCTCTTTTCGGTGGCCCAAGAGGCACCCCGCACGTCCGGGCCCGCCAACCCTCCCCGGCGCGGCGCTCCGACCAAGGCCACCGCAGCAGCAATCATGGAACCGGAATCGACCTTGGGAGC
>NW_005370223.1:878732-878947 GCF_000412655.1 Myotis brandtii | reverse complement strand
CGCCGAGGACAGGTTTTCGGCGTCGATCTTCGTTTCTTCCTTGCAATCCTCCGTCAGCTCCAACTGGTCCGGTCTCACCAGGACTTCGTGCAACTGTCCCACCTCGGGGGAGGAGGGGGGCCAAGACGCGGGAGTCAGTGTCCCCCTTCTTCCATGCGGGGGCCTTTGCCCCTCTCCCACCTCCCGCTCCCCTATTGGGGCGGCCCGCGCCTCCG
>NW_005370223.1:878020-878478 GCF_000412655.1 Myotis brandtii | reverse complement strand
TCCCGCGCCCGGCCTCCCCACCTGCGCCAGGTTTGGGGTGGGGGGAGGAAGGTGCAGAAACAGCTCCCCGGCTGTTGGCCAACGAATTCGGTTCCCCCCTGGGTTCCCTAGGCCCCAGGTCCCGCCTCACCCGTGAACAAACGAGGGCACTTGTTTACCGAACTGGGCTCCCCCCGCCACCGCCGCCAACTTCTGGCCCCACTCCCGCCGTCTGGGCAGGCGCTGGGGGGAACCTACCTTCTTGTTGGCCAGATCCACGACTTTCCATACCAGCAGGATCAGCTCCTTCTCATCCGAGCCCAGCTTGGCCCCCGTGGCCCCAGCAGTGATTCCAAAAAGCACCACCAGGTAGTCCGGAGACGCCGTCATGACGAGCGGTGGGGAGGGGGAGAAGGGGGGTCGGGCGGCGGCGAGGCGGCGCGGGAGAGAGGACGGGAAGCCCGGTGCTAGCACCGCTC
>NW_005370223.1:877259-877853 GCF_000412655.1 Myotis brandtii | reverse complement strand
AGGAGGGAACCAGCCACCCCAGCCGACACCTGGCCAGCGCTCCACACCCTGGGCAGGAAGGGGGGCGGGAGGGAGGGCGCCGCCGACCTGCCCTTTTTGTATTCAGTTGCCGGTGCGTCTATGCAAAGAGCCTCGAGCCGGGCTGCACCCCCGGGAGGCGCGCGCAATGGCTGAAAGCTTTTCTGTTTTGGGATGTGGCTCTACCTGCCCGCCCCTTCCCCCTCCCCCACGTGGTGCAGGTAAGAGACACCTGGCGGCGCCGGCCTATTGGCTCCTTCAAACCACGACGTGGCAGCGGTGGGGGAGGAGGCCGCCTGGGGAAAAGGAGGAGGAGGGGGCGGGAGACAATGGCTGGATGAATGGAGAGGGGCGGCCGGGAAAGGCGGAGGGGGGTGGGGGGAGACACGCAGGGCGGGAAGAGGCTGTGGCCACCCAGAGGATAGCTGAGGCCTGGAGGGAAAAGGGTGAGGGGGAAAGGGCGCGGGGGTCACGCCTTTGGAGGTAACCGAGAGGTGTAGGGGTTTGGAGAAACGCCGGCGGTGGGGAACGAAGCCGGAGGAGGACCGGCGCGGGGAGGCGCAAGGAGGCCAGAGG
>NW_005370223.1:876496-876769 GCF_000412655.1 Myotis brandtii | reverse complement strand
GTGGCTGCCAGCCGGGCGGCAGGGGGTCCCCCGGGAGGACGTGCAGGCACCGCGGACCCCACCACCTTTTCTCCCGGCTACTCCCGTCCTTGCCACGTCCTGTTAGGTTCTGGCTGCAGGCTCCAGGCTGAAACCTCCCGCAGAGCAGGGGCCGCTGCCTTGATTGGCCCCGCGTCCTAAATAAGATGCCGCCACCTGGAGGACCGAGACACCAGCCTCCCCTCGGTTCCCCTCGGACCCCGCGCCTACACCTTGGCCTGTGTCCCTGCGGGG
>NW_005370223.1:876168-876422 GCF_000412655.1 Myotis brandtii | reverse complement strand
TGGGTCCTGTTGACATTTTAGAGAGGAAAGCCCTGGAGGTGAAGTTTCCTCGAGTTTTAGGTTTCCGACTGGTCTATTTTGGGGAACACGATTCCGTCGGAAGTATTACTATTCCGAGTCCAGGTGCCTGGGCTCTTTATATTCATGATAAAAAGTCAGGAACCGCACACCTATCGCCACGGTAAACCCCTTTGCAGGACGCAAGTCCCGGGGAGCTGGCGGTCGGGCTGTCCCGACGGGGAGGGAGCGCGGCC
>NW_005370223.1:870216-875597 GCF_000412655.1 Myotis brandtii | reverse complement strand
GTGCCACGCAGCCCGGAGGTCCCACGCCGCGCCGCACGTGTGGCTGAGAAAGTGGTTAGAAAGCTCAGTAATCCTGCCCCGCTCCTGCTCGCAGGCCTTGGTGTTCGGATTAACCGTTTGGAAAGGGCGTGGGGAGAAACTGAGCTTTATTATCAGCACACCGGCCAGGGATTCCGCAGGGCTGTCCAAGTTAGAATCCAATCTCAGGGCTCCCCCTTTTCACCCAGGTTTGCCTTCTTCCTGTTTAAGGAAGTCAGAGCCTGGGTTTCGGATTCTTCTCATTTAAATTTTAATTTGCCCAACTAGATTACAAGGATAAGGCTTTTGATTTGTTTTCTTCTGTTCTCGAAGGTATTCCCAGGGCTTGGAACAGAGCCTGACATATACTGGGCACTCAACAAATGTATTTTTTTATTTTATTTATTGAAAGGGAGGGAGAGAGAGAGAGACATCGTTATGCATTCATTGGTTGATTGTTATATGTGCCCTGACCCGGGACCCGAAACCCTGGCTATTGGGACAGCGCTCTAACTGAACTGCCTGGTCAGGTCTCAACAAATATCTGTTGAATGATTTTAAGGAAGAACACCCATCCATTTTGCAGCTCTTGTCTCCTGACTTAGGCCATAGTTCAGCTACTGAAGGTGAGCTTCCGAAAATGGGAGTCTTCAGGTAATTTAATTCTCAAGGATTTAAAGAGAGTAGGTGGTAATTCTTTGACACAACCCTACTTTTGAAGAAATTCAACTCTTGTGCCAAGAACAAAATCTATGTAGTACAAGCAGATCCATTCTGAATACAAAATGTTTTATTGTCTATCCCATCCTATGTAACAAAAGGCTAATATGCAAATCGACCAAATGGCGGAATGACTGGTCGCTATGATGTGCACTGACCACCAGGGGGCAGATGCTCAATGCAGGAGCTGCCCCCTGGTGGTCAGTGCGCTCCCACAGGAGGAGCACCGCTCAGCCAGAAGCCCTGAGCCGGGCTCAGGCTGGTGAGCCCAGCGGTGGTGGGGGGAGCCTCTCCCGCCTCTTCAGCAGCACTAAGGATGTCCGAGGGCTCCTGGACTAGGCATAGGCCAGGCTGAGGGACCCCACCCCCACCCCCACCAAGTGCACGAATTTTGTGCACCGGGCCTCTGGTCTGTAAATAATTCTAATACATATTAGAATAATCAGTATGAGTTGGCTGAGAGGATCCTTGAGAAGAGGAGCTCACTTTACCTATAGTCTTCACTGGAAACCACCTCTAAAACTTCCAGAATAAGTTAGAATCTTCCCTTCTTCTTCTCCTCCTCCTCCTCCTCCTCCTCCTCTTCCTTCTTAGGCAGGCTGAAAAGTAACTAGCTTATATTCTTAAAACTATAAAGGTCATGAATGAGAAAGACTGAAGAACTATTCCAGATTAAAGGAATTTATTAAATATGGATCCTGGACCAGAAATCCTTTTTTTTTTTTTTAAATCTTTTCTTGCTTTAAAGAACATTATTGGGACAAAAGAAAACTATTTTAATAAGGCCTGCATATCAAATAACAATATTGTATCTGTTAATTGGGACAATAGAAAAAAATTTGAATAAGGTCTGTAGATTAAATAACAGTATTGTATCAGTGTTAATTTCCTGATTTTGTAATATTGTGGTTTGGCTGGAGACTGTCCTTTGTTTTAGGAAGTACCCAGCATTTAAGAATAAGGGAGAATCGTGTCTATGACACTTCCGAATGATTCTGATAAAGTATACATATATATGTGCATTCATTGGTTGACTTTTTATGTGTCCTGACCAGGAATCCAACCTGCAACCTTGGCATATTGGGATGATACTCTAATCAACCTAGCACTCTGGCCATGGCCGTATATGTCATATTCTTACTACTTGCAATGCAGTTTCCTTTTGATGACTACAGTAGCAGCACTACACTTGCTGGCTCCAGTTGTGTTTGGGATCTCGATCTTTCTTGGAGTTCTCTTGTACCTGTAAGAAAAGAGGCTTCAGAGTGAATCAAAATGTTCTCTAATTAGATAGTGGTGATGGTTTTTACAAATGTAAAATACTAAAAACCACTGAATTCTTTAAAAGGGTGGACAATTTTGGTATGTAGGTTATATTTGTTTTTTAAAATACAATTTTAAAAATAAAATTGTGAGGCTGCCACAAGCCATTGATATTTCTTAGTTATTTGTATTAGATGCAGTTGTAACAGAGATCACATATTCTCTGGACAAGTCCATCTTCTTCTTCTTTTTTTTTTTTTAATCTTTATTGATTTCAGAGAGGAAGGGAGAGGAAGAGAGAGAGCGAAACATCAAAGATGAGAGAGAATCATTGATCGGCTGCACGTCCCATCTGGGGATCGAGCCCCCAACCCAGGCATGCGCCCTTGGCCGGAACCGAACCTGGGACCCCTCAGTCCACAGGCCAACGCTCTATCCACTGAGCCAAACCAGCCAGGGCAGTCCATCTTCTTTGAAGTGAGGTGGTAGGAAGAGGTGGTGGTCAAGATAATGAAATACATTATAGTTTTCTATTAATTACTCTGTGCATTACATATTTAAACAAATTACTGGTCTGAACTTTTATTATAGCAATTATTATAGACAGTCTGTGTGGATAAAGTATGGGTTTATTAATCAGCCCTGCCATTTACTACCTCGCAGCCTTGGGTATGTGCTTTAACCTCACAAGAACTCAGTTTCTCACCTGTAAAAGTGGGGATGATGATAATCTGCACTTTAAGGGCAGAGGATATGTATAAAGAAACGTTTTCCTTGTAGAAAACAAACCTGAAAACCAGGAAAGTTACTACTCAAGAGCAGCGATTTTAATCAGTGTGCCACAAGAATTTTTAAAACATGCAATACCTGACTATTTAGTCTGCGAGCCTGGCCTCTTTTCCCATAGACGGTCAAATCAAAAGACACCAGCCGACACTACGATAGTCATAGGTGTGAAGGAATCAAAATTATACCTATTTTTTGGTCAGATTAGAAAAAAATATATGTAAGTTTTGGCGTGCTACAGAATTTTAGTAGTTAGTTGATATGTGCCAGGAGATGAAAAAGGTCGAAAATTGCAGCTCAAGGGGAATCTCCATGTGGGATGGGGTCTCTCCAGACAACAACCACAAAAGCCATTCGCCCTCTGACCTGAGCTTAGACTAAAGACCCGTCAAGGCAGATGGACACCTTTAAACAAGACTTTACTGACCATGTGTCACAGGGAAATCCACCATGAATCTGGACAAGTTAAGCCTTCTCCTTGGGGTCCACAGAACCTATCTATTTAACTGGGCATCCAGGGAAATGAGGCCACCCAGGGGGACTGGCCCTCCTTACTTCTGGCCTCATGCCTTTTGCTGAGGAGTAGTTACCTGCCTCTCCCAAAATCCAGTCAGAGAGGGAAGCACAATAGCAAACCTTATCTATTCTTATTGATTTTTTTTTTTTAGGTTAATAGCTCATGAGGAACTTTATTTTTCTATTATTTAAAGTATTACGAATAGTGGTACATATGTCGCCTTTTCCCCCATTGACCTCCTGCCAGCCTCCCCCAACCCTTGGCACATGCCCTCACCTCCCTAGCGTCTATATCCATTGGGTATGCTTATATGCATGCATACAAGTCCTTTGGTTGATCTCTTACCTCCACCCCTCCCCTGCCTTCCCACTGAAGTTTGACAGTCTGTTCGATGCTTCTTTGTCTCTGTATCTATTTTTGTTCATCAGTTTGATGTTCATTATATTCCACGAATGAGTGAGATTATGTGATATCTTTCTCTGACTGGCTTATTTCACTTAGCATAATGCTCTCCAGTTCCATCCATGCTGTTGCAAATGGTAAGGATTCCTTCTTTTTTACAGCAGCGTAGTATTCCATTGTGTAGTTGTACCACCGCTTTCTAATCCACTCTGATTTTTTTTTTTTTTTTTTTTTTTTTTTTTAGAGTGAGGAAAAGAGAGGGGGAGAGAGAAAGGAACATTTATGTGAGAGTGAACCACTGATCAGCACGTGCCCAACTGGGGATTGAACCCACAACCTGGCTATGTGCCCTGACCAGGACTCGAACCCCAGACCTCTCAGTGTGTGGGCCGATGCTCTAACCAACTGAGCCACACTGGCCAGGGTACAAACATTTTCTTTTAAGTCAAGGCGGATTGACAGGAGTGGGTATTTAAAGAAAGGTTTAAGAAGCTTTGTTTTATTCTCACGTCCCTCTGTTTACCTGTGGTATACCTACTCATCCATCCATTTAACTAATAAAGGGACAATTTTGTTATTCTGGCAAAATGCAACCCCAAGATCAGGAACTCATTGTCACCCTGCTTTGTGTATGAAGTATTTAAAGTGTTGTTGAGTTGAGATAATATACTTGGAAGATACAGCCATTTGGAGTCAGTGAAGATAAGTTTTATGATGGCCTATATCTCAGTCAAAGGGAAAAAATAGTCTTTTCAGAAGTGGTGCTGGGACAATGGATAGTTATGTGGAAAATAATTAAGTGGGACCACTTCCATTTATTGTATAGAAAATAACTTAAAATGGCTCATGAATCTAACTGCAGAAATGTGTTATAGTCATACAACATAATATTATTCAGCTATATACTATATAAAGGAATGAAGTACTGACAGAAACTACAACCTGGATGAAACTTGAAAACATTATGTGAAATGAAGGAAGCCCGTCACAAAAGGCCACATATTATATGATTTTATTTACATGAAATGTCCAGAATAGGCAAATCCCTAACGACAGAAAGTGGATTCGTGGTTGTTAGGACCCGTTATTTACATGAAATGTCCAGAATAGGCAAATCCATAGCGACAGAAAGTGGATTCGTGGTTGTTAGGACCCAGGAGGGAGTGGGGAACGGGGAATTTCTGCTAATGAACATAAACGTTTCTTTCAGGAGTAAATGAAATGTTCTAAATTTAGATAGTGATGTTGGTTTTACAAGTCTGGTATACAAAAAACTACTGAATTGGACACTAAAGAGATGAATTTTATGGTATGTGAATTAAATGTCAATAAAACTGTTATATAACAAAAGAACCTATCTCACAGCATTACAATTATGCCTTTATATATATTTCTCCTTCTACCAAAATTAGCCTGTTTGCTCCCTTCATCCTTACACATTGTCGATACTAAATGAACACGATAAATACTTGTTGAGCCAGTGATTAATTCATTGACATTTTTGACTTTGGCAGTTGGCAGGAAAGATTATTGGTGGCTGAGCCAGAGGCCTGGAGAAGAAAAAGCACCAGGTTTGAGCAGCCAGTAATTCCTGTCTAGCTAGAGACACAAGAAAAGAAGCAGTCCAAATGTGAGTAGTAAAGTCGGTACTACCTATTCTTTGTTCCATTAAAAA
>NW_005370223.1:846154-870076 GCF_000412655.1 Myotis brandtii | reverse complement strand
TGTTGTTCCACTTATTTATGCATTCATTGCTTGCTTCTTTTATGTGCCCTGACCTGGGATCAAACCTTGACTTATTGGTACGATGCTCTAACCAACTGAACTACCCAGCCAGGGCTGTTCCGTTTTTTATTGTTGTTAAATATTGTTGTGAATTGATGGTGTTTTGCTAACTAAAAATATTTTCAGACAAAATGCTGATTCAACCGTTCTCCCCTATGCCTTTCCCTATCTCCTTAGTTTAGTTAAGAAACTACGAGGGAGGTTGCTCCATTTGGAACAAAACAGGAAGAAAACAGTTTCATCTTTGGCTGCCACAACCAGGCTCTGTCCACTCTGGAAAGACTACTGTAAAAGCCTAAGGTGATCCTCATGCTTCTTTCACACAATTACTCTGCCCTACTTTCACACAGTTCTAACGCCACAAACCTGCTCACACCTACCTGCCCAGCTTCATTTCTTCTCTCCTTCATTCAACAAATATTTACCAAGCACTTACTTTTTGCCAGGTATAGCGCCAGCACTGGATATGGCAGCGAATAAGTAAACTATGCTTCTCAATATATGTCGTAGTATCCAATGTTGAGTTGAAGGATTTCTATTGGACTGTTTGTCGCGTGGACCCTAAGAAAGAGGATACCTACAAAAAAAAGGCTCCCAGTGGCTACCTGGGCTCAAATTAAAAACAAACAAAAGAACACCAGAACCTAGGAGCCATTCCTACCCAAGGGCCTCCCTTACAAACTGTACTTCAGGGAGAAGTCTGCACTGAACTGCCTGCCTGTGCTGTATTTCTGCCAACTGAGCCAATCCTCATAAAGGAGTCCTGGAATCCTATTTCAACCAGTAGGACTGAGGCTTTCCCCGTTTAATCAGAGCTTCATACCTATATCCCAATCAGCTTCTTCACTGACCAAAGTGACCACTCAGCTATCCAGATAGTGCCTTTCTGACCAATCAAACTGTGTGGATTTGGAGTCTTCATTTGCATGAGGACAGACCAATCAGGGAGCAGGGCGGGGACCTCTGTCTATATAAGTCAGCTCTCCTCTCTGAGGGTGCACTTTCCGTTTTCACTAAAGAGTGTTTCCCTGCTGTTGTGTTGTTTTTGTTTTGTTTTCTGGAGCAGACCAGCATGGAACAGAGCTGTCTGGCTGGAGAGGAGCCTGGACTCAGGGCTGCTTGGCCACAGAGCTGTCTCACAGTCCTGCTGGAGCTGTATTACAACTGAGCTGTATCACAACTGAGCTGTTTTGCACTGAATAGAGTTTCCGTCTTCACCATGTCACAAGGTGGGGATTCCTGTTGGCCTTGAATTGGCACCAAAGACCCATCAGTTGACTATTTTTAGAAAGAGCTTAAAAACCAGGCCCTAGTAAATGTGTGAGAATACTGTCTTGCATTGGAATATAATAGAACTATGCAGTATTCAAGGATTTCATGTGCACTATTCCACTTGATACTCAACTCTATTAAAAAGAAGAAGGGTAGGGCAAGTATTATCTTCATTTTGCAGATGAGACTAATGAGATTTGGGTAGGTTAAATGATTCCTTCATTTAAAATTTGACTGACCAACAAAGCTGGGGCAGGATGCTCACCCATTCAGTACCTCAGTCTCCACTCGCCCTTTTCCTTCTTCCGTTCTCCTCCTGCCACTTGGCTTTACCTACCTCTCTCTCCACTCTCCCTACCCCACCTTCCCTAATTGGATGTTTTTTCCTAATAGCTCTACTAAAACGAAGGTCTGACTTCTTAGGGACAGCTGTCTCTGTCTGTGTATAAACAATAAGGCAGCAAAGAACTGTTAGGTTTTCTCTTTTTAAAATTGTAATAAACCATCACTGCTTATTATCAATTTTATTAACTGGCTGCCATTGAGAAGCATTTCCAGATCGCAGTATCATCAGTTTTCTAAACAACAAAAATAAAAATATAAGACATAAACAGTTAGAGGAAATTAAGGTTGGGAAAGAATGGAACAGTAATAGAGCCTTAGATCTGGGGGTGAGGCACGTTAAAGACGTTAATATTGAGGTTTAAGGTTTTGTATCTTGCCCACAGGCACAGACTTAGCAGAGGCAGATTCAAATTCAGGATTTTCTGACTCAAAATCAAGACCAAGCTTCCTGCCCACTGCCAGATACTAGAGCATTCTTAGAGCCGTCATTAGTGTATGGTCAGTGGCAAGGCGAGGCGAGAGATTTCAGAATAAGTGGTGGCTCAGAAGCTGCTAAAAAGAACTCAGACGAGCCCAGCTTTAATGCTGGTTCTGCCCAACATGTGATTTAACCTCCCCGAGCCTCAGTTTCCTCAGGTATAAAATGGGGGCATTAATATTTTGTAGATTATTTCATCTGCTGTGAAGATTACATGAGATAACACCCTTGCAAGTGCTGGCCCAAGTACTAAGCACCATAAACGTGTGTATATTCCTCCCCAAAGGTAAACGCCTCCTCTACTTTGAACCTAACCTGTTAGGAGCTAGAATTAGGGTATTATTATTGCCATGGCAATCAGTCTTGGGAAGAGCAGTTTCTCTTTCTTCATTGTTTTCCACTCTATTTACATTTCCTGCTCTTCACGTAGTCCCTAAAGAGAGCCTTCTCCCTGCCATTAAGTCCCCCATGCAAACCTTTGCCTGGATGCATGAAAGGAATCATCTCCCTAGGTTGACAGTGATTCTGCACTGGTCAGATCCCTCCTCCTCTCCTGATGAACTGCCCCTCCTCTGTGGTCCAGCACCTACAGTTCTTGCTTGCTATTAAGGGGGAAGGATAATTACAGTGTCGGCCTGCAGAGCAGCCTTGGGTTGATGACACATGGTTTGATGATAACTTCCTGGCCCATAAGGATACCGAGCCTCCAGGAAAGATGCCAAATGAAGTGACCTAACTTCTCATTCTCCATCAAGATTGGCCCGTCTTTTTCCAGCATTCCACCACCCCTGGCCTGAAAGACTTGTTTCTCTGGACTCAGACAAAACTGAAAGTGACTTTCGACGGGGAAATCTGAGTCCTTTCCTTTTCTTTCCTAGGTGAGGGAACAAACTGCTTGAGGTCAAGTGGCAAGTTAGTGGTGGAGCCCAGACTGTAACTCAGGTTTTCTTACCCCCAGCAACGCGCTCCTGCAGCAGGAAGCGGTTTCATGGTGGAGACTGCTCTGGACTAGAGTTGCAGTTCTGTGACCTTACAGCAACAACCACACTAGGCTTTAGTGACTGTCTTGTTGTTGTTTTTTAATTTTCAAAATTTTTATTGATTTCAGAGAGGGAGAGATAGAAACATCAATGATGAGAGAGAATCATTGATCAGCTGCCTCCTGCACGCTCCACACTGGGGATCAAACCTGCAACCCAGGCACGTCCCCTGACTGGGAATCGAACGGTGACCTTCCAGTTCATAGGTCAATGCTCAACCACTGAGCCACGCCAGCTGGGCTATTTTTTTTTTTGTTAATACTTTAAAATTGTGTATTAATTATAATGTGGCCATAGTAGAACAATGTAACGAAAAGAAGAAAAATAAAAATCAAGAGGAAGAGACTGAAAAGAAGGTGGAGTGGGGAGAGTGGAGAGAGAGGTAGGTAAAGCCAAGTGGCAGGAGGAGGATGGAAGAAGGAAAAGGGCGAGTGGAGACTGAGGTGCTGAATGGGTGAGCATCCTGCCCCAGCTTTGTTGGTCAGAAGCCGACCCTCGGTTTCTGGTTCTGTCACACAAATAATTACTTAGAGAACTCTGCCATTCCCACGAGCAACTCTAACTGCCCTGCCCCCGGATCTAAGGCTCTGTTACTGTTCCCTTCTCTCCCAACCTTAAACACTGTCCCCATCAAAAGCTGAGCCCAGAAAGTCAGGGAAAACTCAGGGTATGTGTTGGAATTGCTGGCTCAGAAAAATAAAAATGTTGGAATGCTCCATATAAAATGTAGGGTGTCCTGGCTCTCCATGTATGAAACACTGGGAGTTTAATTATTCTGGAGAACCTATTTTTTTAGCCTGATGTAATAATACCTTCCAGAGTCAAATTTGGATACACCCCCATCTCTAACTTACTCAAAAGGCATTGAGCCAAACTGGCAATTCCAAGAACAAGGCCACATCTCTTTCCAGTACACGCTGGGGAGGTAAATAATCACAGGGAAGGGGGCGGGGGGATGGGGGTTAATGGGGGGGAAATGAGGACACATTTGTAATATCTTAATCAATAAAGAATTTAAAGATTTTAAAAAAAATAATAATCACAGGCAAGAACCAGGAGCCAGAGACACACCCTGACTCATTCATTGTTTTTCAAATTGAAAATTTTATTGAGATAATTACAGGTTCATGTGCAGTTGTAAGAAATTAAACAGAGAAAAGCTACCCTTTACCCAGTTTCTTCCTATGGTATTATTGTGCAAAACTATAGTACAATATCACAACCAGGATGTTGACAGTGATGTAGTCCATTATTCAGATTTCTTCAGTTCTGCTTGTACTCATTTGTGTGTGTGTGTGTGTGTATTTACACTTCTGTTGCTCGTTAAGGATGTATCCACCATCAAAGTGTAGATATTGAATAGTTCCATTACCGTAAACATCCTCTGTGTTGCTTTATTATAACCACACCCACTTCCCTCCTGTCCCCCTCCTTCCACCATACTTAACATGTAACAATCACTATTGTGTTTCTAAAATTTCATCATTTCAAAAATTTTATATAAATGGAAATCACAGAGTATTTAACCTCTTGGGGTTGGCTCTTCCCCCCCCCCACCCCCCACTCAGCATAATTCCCCAGAGGGTCATCCAAATTGTTGCATATAGTTTGTTCCTTTATATTGCTGAGTGTATTCTTTTTTTACTCTGTTATTGTGAACAAGTCTCTTAGTTTTTATTTTTCTACTTGAAGGATCCTGGGAATTATCTTAACCCTTCCAAGCTTTCATTTATTCATCTGGGTGTTTGTTTTTTGTTTTTTGGGTTTTTTTATATATTTTATTGATTTTTTACAGAGAGGAAGGGAGAGGGATAGAGAGTTAGAATCATCAATGAGAGAGAAACATCGATCAGCTGCCTCCTGCACGCCCCCTACTGGGTATGTGCCCGCAACCCAGGTACATGCCCTTGACAGGAATCGAACCTGGGACCCTTCAGTCTGCAGGCCTACGCTCCATCCACTGAGCCAAACCGGTCAGGGTGGGTGTGTTTTTTTAATTATTATTATTATTTGTTTGTTTAATGGTTGGAAATTGATAAGAGCATAGTTTCTCCCAGAATTGATATAAAGATCAAATAAAGTAATGATGCACTGTGAACTGTAAAGGATTATAAGGCCTCTTGGAGGGAAGATCCCATTTTAAATATTATTTTTCCTACTTTTTTGAGACAGATCAAGTTACTCCTATTTGGGGGATTTTCTCCTATCTAGTTGAACTCAAGGGGTACAGAGATTTAGCTTTTAGGTCTACCTCGAGGATGTTACTTATCTGAGCAGGGATAGAGAGAGTTGGTGGGGGTGGAGAGGGAAAAGGGAGGAGGGAGTTGGAGAGAGATTAACAGGAGGAGAGGCCGAAACCGGTTTGGCTTAGTGGATAGAGCGTTGGCCTGCAGACTGAAGGGTCCCAGGTTCGGTTCCGGTCAAGGGCATGTACCTGGGTTGCAGGCACATCCCCAGTAGGGGGTGTGCAGGAGGGAGCTGATCGATGTTTCTGACTCTATATCTCTCTCCCTTCCTCTCTGTAAAAAATCAATAAAATATATTTTTTAAAAAAAACAGGAGGAGAGAGGGAGGAAGAGATGGGAGAGAGAGCAGGGAGAGGGAGAGTGTGAAGGTTTCAGAGCTCATTTCAAGCATTCTCAAACTTGTTCTGAAGGCAGAATACCTAAAAATTGCATGCAATTTGCCATAACACAGTCGAAATAACTAAAAAAAAAAAAATTAGTGGCAAAAACAACCCCTTTAATTCTGTGTTTCCAGTATCATAACTCAGTCACGAGCACACATCCCCTTTAAAAAGAGCAGGATTCTAAGTGTGGTTACCTGTTTCTGCGTTTTTCAGTACATATTCACTTTGTGTTCCACTGAAGTTCATCAGAAGATAAGTGGTAGCATGCTCTAATTTTTCCTATAAAGAAAAAAATTTATGGAGGAGATCTTAAAATTTGAATGTTCTACCTATTAACCTCTTTTTCTTTCTTTCTTTTCTTTTCTTTAACCAGGAGAAAGGTATTGATTCTGTTTTGGTGGGAATGTTCCTATCCAGCTCACCTTCTACTCTATTCAGTTAAGTCAGAATTATTTGAGGAGTTTTTTGTTTTTTTAAAACATTTTTATTGATTTCAGAGAGGAAGGGAGAGGAAGAGAGAGAGAGAAACATCAATGATGAGAAAGAATCATTGATTGACTGCCTCCTGCATGCCCCCTACTAGGGATTGAGCCTGCAACCCAGTCATGTGCCCTTGACTGGAATCTAACCTAGGACCCTTCAGTCCACAGGCATATGCTCTATCCACTGAGCCAAACTAGCTGGGGCTTATTTGAGGAGTTTTTAAAAAATAGATTCATTAGTAAAAATTAAATTCAAAACTAATGACAATAAAAATAATAATTTACATATATAGAGAGTAGTCCCCTTTATCCACAGTTTCACTTTCTGTGGTTTCAGTCACCTGTGTTCAACTGTGGTATGAAAATATTAAATGGAAAATTCCAGAAATAAACACTTCATAAGTTTTAAATTGTGTGCAGTTCTGAGTAGCATGATGAAATCTCATGCCCTCCCACTCCATCCCACTTGGGAGGTGAATCATTCCTTTGTCCAGGGTATCCCCGCCTCTGAGTCACTTAGCAGCCCTCTGGGTTATCAGATCGACTGTCTCGGTGTTCAAGTAACCCTTATTTTACAAAAATTATGGAATATTTTCTTGATGTCATGCAGCATTGAAGTCACCCAGGTGATTACCAAAGGATTACAACCTCTGCAGCAACACCTTGATGATTTAAAAAGAAACAACTTTTGATTACAGTGTTCTTCCAAAAGCTTTTTTGGGGAAAAAAGAAAAATACCTAAAAAACCTTCAACTGTTGAGGATCGCCAACCATCAACATCATCTGGTCCTGACAGCCAATCATCAACATGTCATGGCTCGATGATCCAGGATCCCCCAAAGCAGATGATCCCCCTTCTGATATATTGTCAGAAGGTCAAAAGTAGCTTAATGCTATGTCACAAAACCTACATTATTCACCTCTCTTTATCTCATCACGTTGGCATTGTATCAACACCTCTTCATAAGAAGGGTAAGTACAGTGCAATAAGGTATTTTGAGGGAGACTCACATAACCTTGATTATAGCGTATTGTTATCATTGTTCTATTTTACTAGTTATTGTTGTTAAACTCTTACCATGCCTAATTTATAAATTAAACTTTATCATAGGTACTTATGTATAGAAAAAAACCCCATAGTATATATAGGGGTCGGTACTATCTGTGGTTTCAGACATCCACTGGGGGCTTGGAAGGTATTCCCCTTGGATAAGGAAGGACTATTGTATATATATATACCGATTCCCATTTCTACTAATTCACTAGATCTAGAAAGGGAATGGGAAACTTTTTTTGTTTTGTTTTGGTGTTTAAGTTCCTCAGTGATTCTGACATTCTAGCCAGGTTGGGAATCCCTTTTATTTGGGATCTGTCTTTAGTGCCCAGGATGGACTTTTTCTGACGTATCTGTGTGTGCCTCTCTTCTGGATAATCTGTTTTCACAAAAGTTTTCCTTACGATCAAAACCAAGCTCCCAGTGGGTTTTCAACTTCCTCACTCCTTGGAACCACCCTTGTTAAGGCCATCATCACTTGTCTTTCTCATCTTGCTCAACAGTCAGCAGCATCAGACACATGGCACACCCTCTTAGCATGATTTATTTCCACAACGTTGGGCTGTCCTACCTCTCAGATTTGTACTTTTCAGCTCCTTTGTTGGCTCCACTCCCCTGCCTCACTCCTCAAGTTCTCAGACCTGGAACTCTGGCTGGACTCTTTTCTGCCAGGTCCGCACTTTGTCCCTGTGTGATCCCACTTAGGCAGCTGGCTTTACTATTATTATTATTATTATTATTGTTATTATCATCATCATCATTATTATTATTTTTAATTAATATGTTTTTATTGATTTTAGAGGGATAGAGAGAGATGGAAACATCAATTGGCTGCCTCCAGCATGCCCCCTACTGGGGATCAAGCCTGCAACCCAGGCATGTGCCCTTGATGGGAATCGAACCTGGGACCTTTCAGTCTGCAGGCTGACACTCTAACCCCTGAGCCAAACCTGCTAGGACTTTATTATTATTTTTAAGTAATATGTTTTTATTGATTTTAGAGGGATAGAGAGAGATGGAAACATCAATTGGCTGCCTCCAGCATGCCCCCTACTGGGGATCGAGCCCCAAACATGGGGAATGGATCCAGTGATCTCTTGGTTCATGGGTCGGTGCTCAACCACTGAGCCACACTGGGTGGACTAGGCAGCTGGCTTTAAATACTCTACTATCCTTATGCTAATGGTATTTATAGTCCCACCCCTGACCTTCTTCCAGAGGTGCCTACCTGACATCTCCATTGGATATCTTAGACACCTCAAATGTACCAAGTCTAAAATAGAACTCTTGATTCACCTCCCCCCCTTCCCACCCCAAATAACCAGCTGGGTCTGTAGGCTTCCTCATTTCATTGAACAGCCCCTTCACCCACACAGCTGTTCAAGCTAAACACCTAGCAGTCACCTATGCTTCCCTTTCCTCCCTCACCCACCTATAAAACGAAGTCAAAATCTCTTTACTTCGCACCATCCCTCAGCTACTTCTCTAGTCCATCCACCATTGTCTCTCATGGAAACTATTGCAATTGCTCCCTCATTGGCCTCTTTGCTTCCCTTCTTGCCTCCTTTGAGTTGATGCTCCACTAAGCATTATTAAAAATAGACATGGCCCAGCCAGCATGGCTTAGTGGTTGAGTGTCCACCTATGAACCAAAAGGTCATAGTTTGATTCCTGGACAGGGCACATGCCTGGGTTGTGGGCTCGATCCCCAGTAGGGGACATGCAAGAGGCAGCCGATCAGTGATTCTCTCTCATCACTGATTTTTCTATCTCTCTCTCCCCCCTCTTTCTTCCTCTCTGAAATCAATAAAAATACATATTTTTAAAAATGTAAATGAAGTCAGACCACTCCCCTGCTTAAAACTCTCTAATGACTTTCAAGTAGAAAAATAAGCCAACCCCTTATTATGGAGGTTTAAATAACAGAGGCCTGAACCCTCCTTGCATTGTTGCCCCCTTTGCCTGAAGGTTCTTCCCACAGATCTTTGCATTGCAGCTTTCTCAGCATTTAGGCCTTGACTCAAATACCACTAGGAGAGAAAATTTTCTGAGTTATCTTATCTGATGATTCTCCCAGCATGCCTAGTCTTCCTCTTTCTTGGTATCTGATGCATTTTCTCCATTGCCCTTTCACTATCTTTACAGTTTTATCTATGTGTTTGACTACTTGTTTATTGCTGGTTCAGCCAGACTAGGATGCAAATTCTAGCTCCACAAAGCAGATGCTCAATTAACATTTGTTTAATAAGTCACTGGTATTCCAAGTATTCCCTTTTTCTTAGGCATTGTATTTTAACTGGGATCAAAGCTTTAAGATCAGGGAAAAGCAAGCTGGTGAAATTTTATTTATTTTATTTTTTAATATATTTTTATTGATTTCAGAGAGAGAGGAAGGGAGAGGGAGAGAGCGATAGAAACATCAATGATGAGAGAGAATCATTGCATTGATTGGCTGACACCAGCATGCCCCCAACTGGGGATAGAGCCCACAACCTGGGCATGTGCCCTGACCAGGAATCGAACCAGTGACCTCTTGGTTCATAGGTCAACGCTCAACCACTGAGCCACTCCGGCCGGGCGAGCTGGTGAAATTTTAATCATCCATTCACTGACCAAGTAGCATTTCTTCACCACACCCCTGAAAAATCATACCTCTAGTTTACAGGCCACCCCCATTTTCTGTCTGTACTTGCTTCTGGATCCCTTCCAACTTTCCTGGGAGGTTCCCTCGGAAAACTGTTCTTTCTTAGTTAGACCCATTCCCCCACCCTCAATGGATGTTCAAGTGTCCAGACTTTCAGATTCTTGTTTTCAGTCGCTTACAACATGGGTACCCGTGTCGGAGGCAATGCAGGTTTTGCAGGTTGGTTGAGCCTTTCTCAGCCTGCAGCTCAGCAGTTTCAGAAGCCTCCTGCCACCTCAGCGTTATGCTCCTGGTTGTCCATACCCTCACTCCTGCCTCCCAGCTCTGCTGAGCCCATGTTTCCTGTGCCTTTTCTGGCCTGCACCTTTCCCTGCTTTTTTACTGGCTAGATGCCTGATTCTACCTCCGGCTTCTCCATTTCTGGAAACATTCCACCATTACTGCTGCCGCAATTCTGCCCCCTAGTGGCTGAAACTGAAAATGCCTTTCGGTAAATTGACACTCTGCCACCCCTTCAATGGTATGCTCCCTTTTTATTCCCCTTCCATGTCCCTTGTTCTTGACAGGATAACAGTTACTCCCAGGGCTGGATTGAAAACTTAGTACCCCACTAAATGAACAGATATTCTGTAAATGTTCAACATTTATTTAGCGAGGGCAGAGAGAAACTAGTTTTTTTATTCATAAAAATTACTCAAACTAAGAGATCTATAACTAGTAATTTTCCAAACCAGAAAACTTCCTGAGAAGAGTAATTTATTTTGTCCTTCAGCGATAACCACAATTTTGACTTCTGTTATCTCAAATTATAGTTGTCTGTTGTTAGACTTCATATCAATGGAATCACACAATATGTAAATTTGGGGGGTCTGGCTCTTTTACTCAGCATATTTTAGAATTCACCCATGTTGCTGCATGTAATAGTTATTTTTATTGCTAAATAATATATAATTGTATGGGTATACCATAATTTGTTTATCCATTCCCATATTGATGGGCCTTTAGACTGTTTCCAAATCTTTTCAGGCTATTATGAATAAAATGACTATGAAAATTTGTGTACAATTATTTTCATGAACATGTGTTTTAATTTCTCTTGGGAAGTTACTTAGAAGCAGAACTGCTGGGTCGAAAGGCACATATTTATATTTATTAGAAACTGCCAGTTTTCCAAAGTGGTTGTGCCATTTTATATTTTGGGAGACACACGAAACTGTTTAAAATTTAGACAATAGCCCTAGCTGATTTGTCTCAGTGGATGGAGCGTCAGCCTGTGGGCTGAGGGGTCCCAGGTTTGATTACGGTTAGGGGCACATGCCTGGGTTGCGGGCTTGATCCCCAATGAGGGGTGTGCAGGAGGCAGCCGATCAATGATTCTCTCTCATCATTGATGTTTCTATCTCTCTCTCCCTCTCTGAAATCAATAAATGTTTAAAACATTAGACAATAAAGCAATTAACCCTCTGTGACTAGCCCTTATAGTAATTTCATTGGTTATGATCACCAGGCTCCAGGAAACTGTTAGCTAAAAGGTCTTGGACTAACGGCTGATTTTTTAAAATGTTAATTTATTAATTCTAGAAAGGAATGGAGCGAGAGGGAAAGAGACATCCATTTGTTGTTTCACTTATTTATGCATTCATTGGTTGTTTCTTGTATGTGCCCTTGCCTTGGCAGATTGGGACCACGCTCTAACCAATTGAGTGACCAGACCAGGGCCTGATCTTTTATTATTATTTTATTTTTTGTAAATATTTTTTTATTGATTTCAGAGAGGAAGGGAGAAGGATAGAGAGTTAGAAACATCAATGTGAAATCTTAAAAGGAAAAAAAGTCACTTCTCTAAGGATCAGGAATTAGGCTTTACCTCATTTCTATCCCTCACAATGTCTGCCAGTAGGAAGGCTCAATACACAATTTGATTGATTCTCTGGTGTAGAGATATTGCTTAATAGTATTTTTTAAAATACTTCCTCTGTGAATCGATGTTTCTAACTCTATATCGCTCTCCCTTCCTCTCTGTAAAAAAATCAATAAATCAATAAAATATATTTAAAAATTAAAAATAAAATACTGTGCCAGTTAACTTGGGATTTTACCCAAGTATTTAGGGATGTATAGTTGGATACGAAAACCTCACGTAAAAGAAGGTAACAGCCCTGGCTGGTGTCTCAGAAGAGAATAATAGAGATGAATTGTAAATAAATAAGTTCTTAGAATGTCATATAATAATAGAGGAGATAATGTCTACTTGGCACCTTAAAATTTCAGCCTGAGATTACTGTTAATGCCTTATGTATCATTTTAAGTATAATATTGTCTCAGGATTACTCAGAAGGAAGTTTTTTCTTATTAAATCACCTATGTTATGAGCACACTTGGTTTCCCCTGAAGGTCTCCAGTTAGTTATGCCTAGAAATAAAATTAGTTTGGAAGAATAGCCTAATACACCAGAATTCCATTTAAAATTTTTGTATTTTTTACTTGGTATTTTGCTATGTAAAAATTTCAAAAGAACTTAAAGTATTTTTCACGTGTTGTTTTTAATTCTAAGATAAAAAAAATTTATATTTTCAGATCACCAAGTTCAGGTGTGAAATGGAGGAAATGAGTCATCTAGGAATAGGAGTTAATTTTTGCAACAAAAAATATCATATATGCTGTCATTTAAAATTTTTTATTGGAGACCTAGAAGTTAAATCTTGACAGTTATAATAGGAGGCTTCTATAAAAATCTAATACTTCTGGCAAAAAAATAGAAAATAAAATGTTTTAATCTTTTAAAATGCCTTTGTGCACTAGACCGGCGTATGAGACATTCGAGTTTGGTAATTAGCTGGTTGCACACACCCAGACATCTATTTTTGAAAACTAGTGAAAGGGGTTTCATTGCAGATGCCTGAATAATTCTGTGATTATGTCATGCCTAGGTTAATTTCAGAAATCACTTAAAGCAGGATGGGGATTAGAAAAGCAAGCAAGAAAGATCAAACTGTAGAAAAGTCATGTCCAGATATGTTTTTTAATGCTCAGATCAGAAACTGACTTTTACCCTTTCCTCTTTCTAAGCTGCCAAACTGGCTTTTCTGGAAGCAGGCTTGCTCCGGATGAGTGGCAGCTGGTGATGTTTCTGTTTGGGTAAATCTCCTTCGACTTTTTGGTTCCTTGCTCCTTTCCCTAACTCGTTACTCTTGCTTCTTTTTTAAATTTATCTCTTCGTCGTGTCCTTTTGGCTTTGCTTGGTTTCCTCTGGGCTCTGGGCTTGCTGTCTCCAGTATTCCCGCGGAACTCTTCCTGCCTCAGTTGTCATGCTTTCCCATGACTGTCTAGTCCCCTGCAAGCTTTCCTACACAAAGTGTTTAGGAGGTGTCTGGAGGCGAGACAGTAAACAGCAAACTTTAGTTTTCAACTGCCCTGGGTCAAATGTTAACTAGCGTGACAAAGCATAACAAACACACATAAATGTCTGTTGGTAGTGTGCTTGCTAAGGATACGCAGGACACAAAATGTGGGTGTCTCTCACACCCAACAGCGTGACTGTTATTATAAAAACAAAACGTAAATGGAAAATAGTCAGTGTTGGTGAGGATGTGGAGAAATTGGAACCTTCATGCATTACTGATGGGAATACCAAATGGTACAGATGCTGTGGAAAACAGTTTGGTGGTCTCTCAAAAAGTCAAATAGAAAGTCAAATTCTTGTTATTACAAATGATGTGATACATGTTTGTAAATAATATTGTTTCACCATTTTGTGATTACTTTCGTAGGATAGATTTCCAAAATGAAATTGGGTAAAAGGACCTAAATGTTTTAAGGATATGTATACAAATCCAGTATTTCCAATATTAACACATCAATATTCGTTTAAATATAGAATCACTCTACTAGATTTCAAAACATATTACTACAACATGGCAAAAATAAAAATTTTATGATATTGAATAAAAATTTTAAAAAAATCAATCTGTAGAACAAAGCAGATGCCTGTATAAACAAAAGTATTGTTGCTTTTCAACATGGTTTTCTCCATTCTTCTTTATGATGTTTTTTCTTAAAGCACCTAGCAAAGTTTTGCTGTTTTAATCTTAGAATTTAAGAAGCTGTTAACCTACGGAAATCCTAAAACCACTAATAGGAATTAAAATGGGATTAGGTATCAAACTTAGTCAGCTATTAGAAAGTCCATAGAAAGTCCTTGGTCTGTATATGCAGCAATTAGATTATATAATAAAGAATAGAAACCCCTGCCCAGCCAGCCTGGCTCAGTGGTTGAGTGTTGACCTATGAACCAAGAGATCACAGTTTGATTCCAGGTCAGGCAGGGTACATGCTTGGGTTGGGGGCTTGATTTTTTCATCTTTGATGTTTCTATCTCTGTCCCTCTCCCTTCCTCTCTGAAACCAATAAAAACATATATTTTTAAAAAGAATAGAAATCCCTATTACCATCCAAATGCTTGACATTTAGATGACTATAACAAGCATGACTTAAGTTTGTAGGTTTGCAATTAAGAGACCAGTCATTCATCTCTGCCAGCAGGTGGCAGTAGATATTGCAACTAGGCCTTGGCGTCCAAAATGTAGAACTTTTGCCTGAGATTTCAATTTTCAACATAACTTTTAAAATTTAAATAATAACAATAAACTTTATTAAAATAGGTTAATTTATTACCTCATTATCCTCTCCCCTCTTTATTTCTGTCATCAGAATTTTAGGGTATTGAATAATCAGTAAACAATGAGTTCTATGCATTCATGGTAGTCATTAGAATTTTAACAAATTTTTATAACTTCTTTCTTTTCAATGTGTCTTCTCATTCTCTTCTTTTCCATGTCCACTGCCAAAAATACAAATCCCCTCACATGAATTTTTAAAATAACTTTCTTCATGACCTCTTTGCTTCTAGGCTCCTTTTATTTCAACTAATTGTAAACATCACAGAAAGAATGATCTTCCTGGCATATCTTTTCTATATTTACATTCTCCTTTCAAAAAGGCCAATGCTCAACCTCATATCTAATTGCCAAATCTCCACTTACGAGACAAATTCCAATGTGGGGTTCAAGGCTGTTCTCCACAGAACATCATTCGATATATAAAACATGCACAACATATAATTCTGTATGATTTACAATAGTGAAAAATAAACCAATTCATTCAAGAAACATTTTTGACTGTTTACTGTGTGTCAGAAACTTGGGATGTTTTGGTGAACAGGATATAATCACACGTTGGAAGCTCACGGGCTAGAAGGGGGACACTCACCTGTAAATAAATAAGGGAATAAACTGCTTGGGCACTAGAGCTTAATCTGTGAGTATACTGAAGTTACAGATAATAGACTATCAAATCTACTGAGGGGGAAGGGGAGCCAATAGGGTCAGGGAGTATGTATATATCACATTTTGTTTATCCATTTATTTGTTGGTGGATACTTGGGTTGTTTTCACCTTTTAACCATGTGAGTAGTTCTGCTGTGAATATGTGTGTACAAGTATTTGAGTACCTGTTTTCAACTCTTTTCATACATACCTAGCAGTGAAATCGCTGGATCATATGGTAATTTTGTTTAACTTTTTAAAGATCTGCCAAACTGCTTTCCACAGTAACTGTACTAGCAATATACAGGAGTTCCAATTTCTTGACATCCTTGCCAACTTTTTAAAAAAATTATAGCCATCCCCATTGTGGTTTTGATTTACCATTCTCTAATGATTAAAGATGTTTATCTTTTCACATACTTATGAGCCATTTGTACATCTTCTTTGGAGAAATGCCTATTCAAGTCCCTTTGCTCGTTTTTAATTGGGTGATTTATCTTTTTGTTGTTCAGTTGTAAGAATTCTTTATATTATATTCTAGAGAGCAGACCCTTATCAAATTCATAATTTGCAAATATTTTTTCCCATCCTGTAGATTTTCTTTCACTCTCTTTAGTGTCATTTGATGCACTAACGTTTTTAATTCTTTTAAAGTCCAATTTATTCTTTTTGTGTCATATCTAATTGCCAAATCCCAGGTAATGATTTGCCCATATGTTTTCTTCTAAGAGTTTCATGGTTTCCACTCTTATATTTAGATCTTGATCCATTTTGTGCCCATTTTTGCTTATGGTGTGAGGTAAGGGTCCAATTTCATTCTTTTGCATATAGATGTCCAGTTATCCCAGCACCATTTATTGAAGAAATTATTCTTTCCCTCATTGAATGGCCTTGGTACTCTTGTTGAAAATCAATTCATTATGTATATAAAGGCTTATTTCTGGACTCTTAATTATATTCCATTGGGTCTATGTGTTTATTCTTATATCATTACCACAGTTTTGATTATTATTATTTTGTAGTAAGTTTTTTTTTTAATTTAAATTCTTTATTGTTTAAAGTATTACATGAGTCTCCTTTTTTCCCCATTGACCTCTCCCATCCCCCAGCACATGCCCTTAACCCTCCTACTGTCTGTGTCTATTGGTTATGCTCATATGCATGCATACAAGTCCTTTGGCTGATCTCTTACCCCTTCACCCCCGCCTTCCCTCATAGGTTGGACAGTCTGAGCGATGCTTTTATGTATGTCTCTGGTTCTATTTTTGTTCATCAGTTTATGTTGTTAATTATATTCCACAAATGAGTGAAATCATGTGATATTTATCTTTCTCTGACTGGCTTATTTCACTTAGCATAATGCTCTCCAGTTCCATCCATGCTGTTGCAAATGGTAAGAATTCCTTCTTTTTCACAGCAGCGTAGTATTCCTTGTATAGATGTACCACAGTTTTCTAATCCACTCATCTGCTGACAGGCACTGTAGTAAGTTTTTAAATCAGGAGTGATTGTCCTCCAAATTTGTTCTTTTCCAAGATTGTTTGGCTATTTGGGGCCCCTTGATTGCCATATGCATTTGAGAATCAGAATTTCCATTTCTGGGGGAAAAAAAAGAGAGAGAGAGGCTGTTAGAATTTAGGTATAGATTGCATTGATTCCATAGATCACTTTGGGTAATATTGTCATCTTAACAACATTAAGTCTTCCAATCCACAAACATGAATGCCTTTTATTTATTTAAGTATTCTTTAGTTTTTTCCAGCAATATTTTGTAGTTTTCAGTGTACAAGCCTTTCATTCCTTACTTAAAGTTATTCTTTAGCTATTTTATTCTTTTGGATGATATTGTATCTGTATGTAGATTTTTTTTCATTTTTTCCCCTACCCTCAGCCCACCTCCCTCTCAACTCCTGTATGTAGATTTTTTAAAAATCCTCACCTGAGGATATGTTTTTATTGATTGATTGAGAGAGAGAAAGAGAGAGAGAAAGATCAATGTGAGAGAGAAACATCAAACCTGCAACCTAGGTATGTGTCCTGACTGGGAATAGAACCTGCAACCTTTGGGTGTACAGGATGACGCTCTAACCAATTGAGCCACCCAGCTAGGGATATGCAGGTTTTTAGAAGCCATACTGATCTTGGCCAGTATGGCTCTGTGGTTGAGCGTAGACCCATGCAACAAGAGGTCAAGGATTTGGATGTAAGAGCAGGAGGAACATCTCCTCAGGGGAAGAGAATCATTCTTTCTCTGATTGCAAGAAAAGAGGAAGATGAGTGAAGCCATAAAGAAATCCTGGGTGCCTGGCTGGTATGGCTCAGTTGGTTGAATGTCATCCCATGCACTAGGAGGTCGCTGGCTTGGTCCTCGGTCAGGGCACATTCCCGGGTTGTGGGCTTGATCCCCTTTCGGGGGCGTGCAGGAGGCAGTCGACTGATGTTTCTCTATCATTGATGTTCCTATCTCTGTCTTCTCCCTCTCCATTTCTCTCTCTAAAAATCAATTTTTTTAAAAAAAAAGCCATATTGAGGGGTCATAGGCAAAGCAGAGCAAACCAGGTAAACAAGGTCCCAATGATGTGAAATACCCCTGTATTAAAGAAACCATATCTAGCTGGGAATGGCTGAATCTTCAAAGTGGTGTGGTAGGGATAAGGTGAAAGAGTGAGCAAGAGGTGAATTTGGGTCCCTACATACTATGAGAAGTGATGGATAGCCAATCAAGGATTCTGGACTCTCCTAGAAGTCTAGTTAATACCTGCTCTCTTTTTTGACCTCCTATACATCTTTTTGCCCTCTTAATCATAGCTGATGATCTCATTGAGACATTAAAAACCATCAAAAGGAACTCCCTCATTTTCAAATCATTAATCCCATCTGCATGTGCACCCATGGACTCCTTTTGACCCTGGTTACCAGGGAGAAGGTGTTCTTTCTAGCAAAGGTCACGTTCTACTTGGCTACCAGGTACCCCTCCCATCTAGTCAATACTTCTCCACCTCAGACAGTGCCCCATTTCCCTTAATCACCACTGTTTCTCTTTCCATTGCTTCATTCCCATCATCTCCATGCAGTTACCCCCCCCCCACCTTAAAAACACTTCCTTAACCCCATGTTCCCCTCCAACAACCACCTCATTTCTCTGTTCTACGAAATAAAAGTTCTTAAGAGTTGTTTATACAGGTTTTTCTCTACTCCTCAACTCTTATTAATCTTTAAAAAATTTACTTTTTTAATTGGTAAAACACATGGAAATAGAGAACCTGTATTTCTGTAGCATAGCCATCAAACTCCCCTCCCTGGGACAACAACTATTCTCAGTTTCTTGCATAATTCTTTCATAGAAAGTCTATAAATTAAAATATAAATATAGTATATATCTACAACACAAAGAGTGAACGCTAATGTAAGCTATGGACTTCCGTTAATAATAATGTACTAATACTGGTTCATCAAATGTAATAAAGGTACCACATCAATGGAAGATATTAATAATAGAGGAATATATGGGAACTCTGTATTATCTGCTCAATTTCTTGTAAAATCAAAACTGGTCTAAAAAATAGTCTATTAATTAAAAAAAAAAAAAGCTATCACACCCTACTCTTAGGTCAGAAAGAAAGTCAAAGCTAAGAAAATCAGACTATGTAAAAAGTACCAAGAATAAAAGCATTACATTAGTATATTAGTTTACACTTAAAGGAGAGCTTAGGGGAAATTTGGTAGACATAAATATATCCTCCTATATAATAAAAGGCTAATATGCAAATTGACTGAACAGTGGAATGACTGGTTGCTATGATGCGCACTGACCACCAGGGGGCAGACTCTCAATGCAGGAGCTGCCCCCTGGTGGTCAGTGCACTCCCACAGGGGGAGCGCTGCTCAGCCAGAATCCCTGAGCCGGGCTCACGGCTGGCGAGCACAGTGGCAGTAGTGGGAGAGGATGTCCGACTGCCAGCTTAGGCCCGCTCTCAGTCAGACATCCCCCGAGGGCTCCCGGACTGCGCAGGCCAGGCTGAGGGATCACCCCTGAATGCACGAATTTCATGCACTGGGCCTCTAGTATAGTAATAAATAAGAATTAGAAAAAGAATAGTTTAAAGAAAGCAGAAGGAAAAAATTAGTAAATCCCAAAGGAGAAACTAAAGAATCAGAAAATAGAAAAATCCTGGAATTAATAAGTATGAATTCAAGAACTAGTTCTTTGAAAAAACAAGACAAAACAAACAAAAAGAACAAATAGTAAAGGAATAAATTGCTAGTTAATAGAGGAAACTGGCTAGCTGAGGAAGGGTGTGTATGAGATTTACTTAAAAAAAGTAAAACTCACCCGGCTGGCGTGGCTCAGTGGTTGCACCAGGAGGTCAGGGTTCGATTCCCAGTCAGGGCACATGCCCAGATTGTGGGCTCGACCCCCAATGTGGGGTGTGCAGAAGGCAGCCAATCAATGATTCTCTCTCATCATTGAGGCTTTTATCTCTCCCTCTCCCTTCCTGTCTGAAATCAATAAAAACATTTTTAAAATAAGTAATTTATTATTAAATATTCCAGACATACCAAAAGGCACATCTGTGAAACCACCACCAACCTAAAGAAGAAAACATTACCAAAGCATTTTAAGCCCCTGTGCACTTTTTGATTAAATCTCTCCAGTTCACCACTATCTTTAAATTATAGCGTTTACCATCCTGATGCATTTCTTTATAATTTTATAACATATATGCCCCTAGAAAGTTATATTATTTTGCATGCTTTAAATTATACAGTACATATTCAACCTCTTTTACCCTGTTTTTTTTTTTTTTAGATTATTCACGTTTTTAGATATGGCATTAGTTCATTTTTCCATTGATTTTTAGAGAGAGTGGAAG
Organism: Myotis brandtii; assembly: GCF_000412655.1. Taxonomy (NCBI): domain Eukaryota; kingdom Metazoa; phylum Chordata; class Mammalia; order Chiroptera; family Vespertilionidae; genus Myotis; species Myotis brandtii. Next base: position 849,874 of record NW_005370223.1, on the reverse strand, counting down.
GAGAGGGATAGGGAGAGAGAGAAACATCGATGTAAGAAACATCCCTTCCGTTGTCTTCCTTAGGAGCCCCGACCAGGGATCCAACCTGAAACCCAGGTATGTGCCCTGACCTGGAATCGAACCTGCAACCTTTCTGTGCACAGGACCACGCTCACGCTCAACCAACCTAGCAACCAACCTAGCCACTCCAGCCCTGCCGTTATGCCATCTATGGAATATTACTTCAATTAATTCTCCCAAAGTCTGTGGGTTAGGTAATATTCACATTTTGCTGATGAGAAAAAAAAAACACCCAACCTCTTCGTTGTGAGTCGTTATTCTTCACTGATTGCCGCGTTTTCCTGCCAGCCCTGGGTATCCAGAGTCGGAAACATTCCCCTCGGGCGCCGTGGCGAGGTAACGCGAGACAACGACAGGATTTGGACCACGGGAGCCACCGTACCCGCCTCTCCCCTCTCAGCCTTTCTCCGCCGCGCTGGAGAAGGCGGGGCCAGCGACTTCCGGCAGCACCGCGCTGCGGGATAGGCCGAGGTTTGCGGCGCTAGCACTTCGGACACCGGAAGTCCTGCAGTCTCTCCCTCTCCAGAGCCGCCGTCGCCGCCGAGGTTATAGGGCTGCCCCGGAAGTCCTCCGCGCGCCTCCCGTCCGCAGCAAACATGGCGGTGGACTCGGCGATGGAACTGCTATTTTTAGATACTTTTAAACACCCCAGCGCGGAGGTAAGACTTCGCGTCTTGATTCCGACTCTGCTTCTCGACTGTGGGACGCTTACAAAAAACGCTTAGGCATGCCTCGACTTTCCGTCCTGCCGGAGGCCTTAAATCCCACACGTACACACCCCCTCCCCCCAGCTGGGTGTGGGCACCACGTCTGCGGGAGGGCATCGCTGGCCAGGACATTCCTCTGCGTTATCTTAGGCTCCTGCCTCTTTGGTTGAGTTGGCTGTTCTGCTTGCTTTGCTCCTTTGATCCCTTTCCCCCCGTCAACGTTGGGCCTTGGGAATACCTTGGTTCTCAGGTTCAGCTCAGGCGGTGGTTGGGAGGGTCTCAGACTGCCCGCGTTTGACAGCTGTTCCGGAGACCGAGCAGGTCACGATGGCTTCGTGATCCCCAAATCCCTCCTCCCAGGTCCCTTTCCTAACGGGACTTGGGCTGCCCAGGTGTGACGCTCGTTCGGTCTAGGCTTCGCCCATTAGGACATGACATATGTGCACGGATCGGCTTTTGCGTGGAGGCTGCCCGCGAGGAGGGGATATTCAGATAATTGTAGTCCAGCTAGTGTAGTCGTTTTGAGAGGCGAAGGTGGGGGATTGTGGCGTAATCTTTTCGAAATGAACTGAACATTAGGAACGAACATTACTCACTTATAAAATAGACTTAATAATAGTGCCTGCCACATAAAGCTTAATCATATATCAAAAATGATTTAGATATTAAAGAGGTTGACACGTACAAGGTACATAGCAAATGCTCGGTAAAACTTAGCCAGTGTTAATATTACCCCTGTGACTAGTGCTATTGTTATAATCATTGCTTTATTATTATTATTATTACTGTTAACTGTTCACGTTCTCTATTTCTCAATATGATCATCTGAGGTGGGTGGACATTAAATCCATAAACAACTGTAAATGTACTTTTGCGCCACCTGTGCAGTGGTTCTCAACCTGTGGGTCGCGACCCCTTTGGCGGTCGAACGACCCTTTCACAGGGGTCGCCTAAGACCATCCTGCATATCAGGTATTTACATTACGATTCATAACAGTAGCAACATTACAGTTATGAAGTAGCAACAAAAATAATTTTATGGTTGGGTCACAACATGAGGAACTGTATTTAAAGGGCCAGAAGGTTGAGAATCACTGGTTAGGGCAGTGATGGCGAACCTTTTGAGCTCGGCGTGTCAGCATTTTGAAAAACCCTAACTTAACTCTGGTGCCGTGTCACATATAGAAATTTTTTGATATTTGCAACCATAGTAAAACAAAGATTTATATTTTTGATATTTATTTTATATATTTAAATGCCATTTAACAAAGAAAAATCAACCAAAAAAATGAGTTCGCGTGTCATAGGTTCGCCATCACTGGGTTAGGGCAACATAGAAGAGCAGGAGAGTGTCAGTTCTTAGCCTGTTTTGGAAAAAGTATGGGAGCAGGGAGATCAACGTCCTGATTTCGTCAAGACTGACTTAGAAACCAGAAGGGAACTTGGCATAGCACCGCTGTGTTGTGTACACACAACTGTGGGACATTATTAAACATCTAACATGGGGGGGGGGAGAATGAACATTAAGTCCATAGAGAAATTTTAAAAAACCTCGGAACCCACATTTTCTTTCAGTGTAAACATAATCATTTTAGAGAACTGTTCTTTCTTTGAAGATAGTGATTATAGTGGGTAGTGGTTGTATCTTCATGCGTTACTTGACAAAATAAAAACTCAACAACGTTGGCTTTCTAATTATGTTAACAAGTGGTTTATGGCTCTGTAAAAAAAGTTTGGAAACTTTAGCATGTTTTACTAACAATGAATTCATTTGTGGTCCCTCATTTCATATGGGTTAGTTAGCTCTGTTCAGTGATTATACTTTTCTGACTAATTACAGCGAGGCTTTAGAAAACTCATCATGGAGGCAGTAGAGTTGGATCAGAACAAACCTATTATGTGTACAGAAGTAGAGAACAGTTAAAAAGGAAAGAAACAAGCATGATGAATTAGTGTAGGAAAATTGGCGCTCACCACTTACATATTTAAGAAGCTCATGTTTCTTTGTTTTTAGACAAACATTGAGGACCAGGAAAGGATAGGAACAGTTGTGTGGTATTAAATACCTTCTTCTGGCAATGATTGGGAAAGGCTTAGTAGAGATCATATTTGATCTGAGTCTTGAAGAAGTAGATTTGTGGGGGGAGATATGGAATATTGAGATGTTTGTTCTTAAGATGTTTATAACTTAAGTATTGGAGATTAGGTCCACAACATTATAACTCAAGTTAGAATCTTACGATTGCATGAAGAGACAGAGTGGGAATTCCTTGGGGTTTATCACCTTTATTTCCAAAATGCCCATCGCTTGCTGACATATTAGGACCTTAATATTTTTTAGCTCCCTTTGTTGGTTCAAATAAAGGCTATGTGATTTTAGAGGTGGGAGAGATCACTCTTCATTTGAGATTATCAGGGAAGAATTCACCAAGGCAGTCGGCGTATGAACTTGGTCTTGGGTGAAAGATCTATTCCACAATTGTAGACAGGAGGGCATTCTGGAGTAGTTACTCTTCCATAGTGTATGCGGAAAGGAGCAGTACCCAGTGACACCCGAATGACAGTTCTAAGCCAGATCACAGAAGTTGTTGAATGCTCAGCAAAGGAGTGTAAACTTTATTTTGTAGGAAATGGGTAGCTTTTAAGCAGGTAAATTATATGATTAGTAAAACATATTAGGTAGGTTAATCTATCAGTAATATTTAAAATGGTTCAGAAATATTTAGAGGGGACAAATCATGATGAAAAGATTAGAGGAGTAGTGAAAGCTGGAGTTAGCAAATGGGCAGTAATCATTGTTAGCTTTTTTAAAAAAATGTTTTTATTGATTTTTAGATAGGAAGGAAGGGAGAGGGGGAGAGAGAGAGAAACATCAATGATGAGAGAGAATCATTGATTGGCTGTCTACTGCACACTCCCCACTGGGGACTGAGCCTGCAACCTAGGCATGTGC
>NW_005370223.1:796966-845779 GCF_000412655.1 Myotis brandtii | reverse complement strand
GACCCTTTCACAGGGGTCGCCTAAGACCATCGGAAAATACATATATAATTACATATTGTTTTTGTGATTAATCACTATGCTTTAATTATGTTCAATTTGTAACAATGAAAATACATCCTGCATATCAGATATTTACATTACGATTCATAACAGTAGCAAAATTACAGTTATGAAGTAGCAACGAAAATAATTTTATGGTTGGGGGTCACCACAACATGAGGAACTGTATTAAAGGGTCGCGGCATTAGGAAGGTTGAGAACCGCTGTTCTAGAGGGACATTTACGAGGAAATTTCCAGTTGGCAGTTGGATATAGTGGTCTGGGGCTCAGGAGGGAGGTCCTAGATGGAGATAATGGATTTGGAGTTGACTTTTGGCAGCAGATAAAATCTTATTTCTTGTAATTATGTTGATTATACTTAGCTATTCTGTCCTACTTTCCTCCCCTGTTTTGCCCTGTAGCCATGATGATTTATGCTTGCAGTTACTTGACCCTTCCACATTCTTATTTGCTTTCCTTTTGTGCATACTTCTTCCTTTGCCTGGAAAGATCTTCCTTCTCTTACACTGATAAAGTTGACATCAGTGTAAGAGATTGTTTCCTTGAAGAATTAATTAGCTCAGGTTCTACTTCTTTTGGGAAAACTTACCCCCCTCCCCCAAATCTGAGTTAGGTAAGTACCCCTCGGAATTTTCATAGTTTCCTGTGTGAGTCTGTATCTTAGTAAGTTATTTGTCTACCACAATAGATTGTTCCTTAATGGCAGAGGTTGTCTTGCCTTTGTATCCACAAGACCTAGTATAATTTGAGACATAATAGACATTTAATAAATGTTTAGAAATAATTATTGAATAAAAGTCATAGCATCTAATACAGAAAATTTTCTATTTATAAACAAAATAGATTTTGAAAGGCTGTAAAAAGCTTAAGCTCATTTTTGTAGGTCCATAGTGTCTATACCCTAACTACTACTAATACCATTCATTAATTAGTGGCAGGCAGGGTAGAGGAGGATAGAATTGATAAACTTTTGTTCTAAGCTTCTTTTGTAAAATATTAATGAGAATGTATAACCATGTCAGTAAAGGAGCTTCTATGTACAGTCATGTTGCATAACAACATTTTGGTCAATGACGGACTGGATATATGACATTATATCTTTGAGAGTTAAAGCATTTTAATAATAAACATATTAAGATTTCTATGCCCTATATATTTAATTATAATCTCTGAGTTTAAATTGCAAAATTGGGATGCCATCCCTCTGTCACATATTAGGAAAGACAAACTTGAACAATATTTTGGTCTGTTGATATGCATAATATTCTTTGCAGCTTCAAGAGAGACTGAAGACTCGGTCTTTCTAGATGCAAATAATGTGAACCATTCTTCTCATTATGAACTTTGACCACTAGGTAATGACTGACTGAACTCCTAAGAAAAATTGATGTAAAATAGTCCAAAAACAGTGTGAAACTTTCTTTTAAAATTATTGATTATAAGAGTTTCATTTGTTTGATCTTATGTCAAATGATAGAAAGAAATAAGTATATACTAAATTTTTGCTATCCATTTCTTTTATTATGATAAACTTAGTTTGTGTAATTTTTTCTTTTTTAAATTTCAGAGAGGGTTTGCCTCAACTATTCTGTGCCTTGATAGTAGTTAGTGTGTTACGTTTAAGAGATTAAGCTAATTTTAATATAGATCCACAATCCCTTATAATTCAGAAATTATAAAATGCTAGAAAAATCTGCCCTGAATTCACTTGAGCATGTAATCTGATCTGAACTGACATGATGCTAGTTCGAATCTTTATTTAGTGTGAATGTTTATATATGTAACTGCAGAAATATTAATGTTTTGATGAAAAGGTACTGTCCCAGAAGCCACTGTGGGTGTTAAATAATAAACAGTCTTTGTATCATATTAGCTTTTTAAAGATCTGAAAAAAGTCAGGATTCTAAAAGGTATCTGACTTCAGAGGTTTCCAGTAAGGGATTGTAGGTCTGTATTGGCCTAAGCAAAACATCAGGGAGGAAAATACGCTGTAGAAAATGTTATTATACAAATGGAAAGATTTAACTAGGTACATTTTATCATCAGCTATTTTTAAAAAGAATGACTTATATAGTATTATAAGTAATATAATAGCAATGTTTTAATGATAAGGAGTTTATTTTAAGATTATTTGTGACATTCTGAATGAAACAAATTGAAGATGAATAATTTTTTTTGAAGATGAGTAAATTTTGACTTAGACAGTGTTTTACTTACAGTATGTCCTTCCCCTCCCCTTTTTAAAGCAAAGTTCTCATATAGATGTGGTTCGTTTTCCATGTGTGGTTTATATCAATGAAGTCCGAGTCATACCCCCAGGAGTAAGAGCCCATAGCAACCTGCCTGACAATAGAGCATACGGGTAAGTCAGCTTTCCTTTTTAAAGTATTTTTGACTAAAGGTTTTCCTAGTAATATTTTTTTTTGGTAATTTATGTATTTTTTTAAAAAATTATTGAATTTATTAGGGTGACATTGGTTTAAAAAATTATATAGATTTCGGTAGAAACATTCTTTTTTTTTTTCTCAAGGAAAGAAAATTAATGTTTTATTATAAGTTTTAGAAAAATGAGAGGGGGAAACTTCCTAACTCATTTTATTAGGCTGGTATTACCTTAAGCCAGATAAAGACAGCATAAGGAAAGGTAACTATAAGTCCATTTTACTTATGAACAATATGTAAAAATCCTAAACAACATCCTATCTAATAAAGAGGGACTATGCTAATTGACTGCCCAGCCCTCAAAGATGGCAGCACCAACAGCCAATAAGGAGGGAATATGCTTATTGACTGCCACGCCCTCAAAGATGGCAGCGCCCACAGCCACAAGATGGCCAGCAGGGGAGGGCAGTTGTGGGCGATCAAGCCGGCAGGGAAGGGCAGTTAGGGGTTACCAGGCCAGCAGGAAAAGGCAGTTGGGGGCGACCGGGCCAGCAGGGGAGGGCAGTAGGGGGTGATCGGGCCGGCAGGGGAGTGGTTAGGGGGTGATCGGGCTGGCAGGCAGAAGCGATTAGGGGCAATCAGGCAGGTGAGCGGTTGGGAGCCAGCAGTCCCGGATTGTGATAGGGATGTCCGAATGCCGGTTTAGGCCCGATCCCCTGAGGGGTCCCAGATTGGAGAGGGTGCAGGCTGGGCTGAGGGACACTCCCTTCCCCCAGTGCACAAATTTCATGTACCAGGCCTCTAGTATATATAACTAAATCCATCAGTATGTTACAAATATTGGATCAAGTAAGGATGATTTATTTAGCTTCAGAAATTCTGTCAATGTAACTCACTGTATTGACTAAATAGAACTCTTTAATAGTGATCTTGATAAATGCAGCAAAAGCTTTTGATAAATTTCAGCATTTATTAATGATTATAAAACTTCTGCATGCTCAGCTTCTGCCAGTAGAGTTATATGCTTCCGAAGCCTCAGTTGTGTTTGTTCCCAAAGCTCTTCATACCAATTGTCTTTGCTGTTTGAATTATGTAATTTAGTTAAATGTTATATAAACAAAAGCATTTTAATTGTGAAGAAGAACTGTTGCTCTGAAAGTTCAATTTAACGTTTTAGAAACACTTGTTAAAGACAAGTCAATAATAAGTTTTATTATAAGATCTTTGTATTCCTTGTCATAGTTAAAAGCAAAGGTCTTGGTCCTATATCAAAGGAAGCATATTTTTAAATGCAAAATTTTAAGATAATATTTTATAAGTAAAAATATCAACAGAATAAATCCTAAATCTTTATGTTGCATTGTAAATTGACTCTAGGTTTTCTGTATAATTCATATATCATTATAAACTTAAAAAGAGTAATTACTTGGCCTAAGTATTAGTTTAAAATTTTTCTTCTTCATTCATTTTCCTTTAAATTAGTGGAAATAGTTTTATAGTAATTTCCCAAAATATTCTAGGGTGGCATAATGTAGTAGATGAAGTATTTTTAATCTTTTTCCTTGAAAATAAATAAGAATTAGTCTGAATATTTAGAAATACATTTTTATTATGTAATTACACTTTTTAATACTATTTTAATAATAGTTTTCCTGACTTATTGACAATCTTCTTAGCCTGGTACATATGTCTTTTTAAAAATATGTAACTTCACATTAGCCATTAGTTGTACTTAGCAAGTTGTTATTTGAAGCTATCGACGAGACAGAAACATCGATCAGCTGCCTCCTGCACACCTCCCACTGGGGATGTGCCCGCAACCAAGGCACATGCCCCTGACTGGAATCGAACCCGGGACCTTTCAGTCCGCAGGCCGACGCTCTATCCACTGAGCCAAACCAGTCACGGCGCTTCTCTTTTTTTAGGCTCTGTTGGAAATAAAATGCAACACATGGTCACTAACATGGAGTTGCTGATAATTTTATAACAACTGATATAAAACAGGAATTTGATCTTTGTAATATGAATATTCATCTTTTGATTTTAATTACATGAATTGGAGATCTAAACTAAAGTTTGGTTGTGGAAACATGAATATATATATAATAAATATAACTATATGGATTTTTAGCATATAGCCTACGTATTAAACTTATGTATCAATACCACATTTCATTATGTGCATGCTGTGATAGCTCATTTTCTATTATGTGGAGTTAAATCAGCTACTTAGTGGTAAGTGTTATGGTACAGATTCCAAGTTAAGGACTCATTTTTTCATAATTGTGATATAAAATCTTCACATACTTTCAGGTCATTCAAAGTAAAACAAATGCAAAACAAAGCAAGAATGTTTAATGTTTAAGCTGAGAAATCATTATGATTGACTCTTTTTTTCCATGTTTAAGGAAATAAAAATTAATGGTTTTTATAATTTCTTTTCTTCTTACTTTTCCTATAAAGGGAGAATTTGTAGAAGGGAAAGGAGTAATGATAGTGTATCCTGCAGTCTACTCTAATTGTATTGCTTTTGGTTAAGAACGGTCTATTAGTTATCTATTTCTGCATAACAAATTAAATGAGTTTAGCAGCCTAAAACAGTAAAACATTTATTATCTCACTATTTCTGAGGGTCAGGAATCTGGAGGTCGCATAGTTGGCTCAAGTTTCCTCTTGAGGTTATGGTTAAGTTATGGGCCTGGCTGCAGAGTCCAAAGATTTGACGAGGGCTGGGTAATTTATTTTGAACTCTTCTGTTGGCAGGACATTTCAGTTCCTTGCCAGGAGACCGTCTCTTTGAGGTGCTCATGTCAAACATGGAGTCCTCAAGTGTTATTTAAATCTTAGGAATATTATATCTTAATTCTAGAATTGATCTTAAATTTGTAATTACTTTTTTTTTGGTTATAATTTGAACTGTTTATTGCAAAGGCTGACATTTTCAACTTTGTTTTATTCACAGGGAGACATCTCCGCACACATTTCAGTTAGACTTATTCTTTAACAATGTAAGCAAACCAAGTGGACCTGTTTTCGATAGATTGGGAAGGTATGTACCTACTGGGTAATTTCACCAGAAACTCATGAATTAGTAAGCAAGTCTCTTCATTTTTTAGATAGACGAAGGATATGTTTGGTGGTAGACTCCAGAACCCAGGGTTTAATTTTATCAGTTGGCAATATTAAAGAAGTGACATGCTCCTAAAAAGATGTTGAGTTTATTTACAAAATAAAATTTTAACTGTATGAAACATTAGCCATCTTTTGTTTGCTTTTTATGGGTGTATTCATTTCTTATACATATCATGATTTGATAATAACCTAATTTGGAAAAGATTGCCTTTTGATTCTTATTAAACTATGTAAGTATATTGAAAGCTAATGTTTTGTCTGTTTTTTATATCACTACTGCATAATTTAAAATTCCAGTGAGAATTTTGTTAATAGGTAATTCCTTTTTGGATTATTTAATACATGTAGGTATTATTAAAACTAGTTGCTTTGATTTCTGCAAAATAATTGACCATTAAATGGGTTTACTTAGAATTCATTTATAAAATAAAAAATTTAAAAGGCAGGAAAAAAAAGGAAACATTTCTATGTTTATCAGGAATTAACCGTTTTTTTTAGACTTAGTCTTTCATTGATTATTAAATTATATTGATAATTTAACCTTTTAATGATGGGAAGCTAGATCATCTGAAGCAGCTAATTTTTAATATTGTAGAATGTTTTTCTTATGTCAGTATCTATTTGATAAAAATAGGTGCCTTTTTAAATTTTGGTCCCAGTATAGTAAATTTTTTGAAGACTATAATGCTATGGTTCTTTACTCTGGCTGTACATTAGAATTGCTTGGGGGATTTTTAAAAAATACTGATACATATACTCACCCCAAATCAATTATATTAGAAATCTCTACAGGGTTCATTTTATACTTAAAACACACACACACATACTCGCACGCGCACACACACAAACACAAAACACTTTGGGGGGAGTAAATAAAACCCAAACTTTGTAGTTTATTAAATTAAAATTTAGCATGGTTTTATTAAAATATATGAAACTAGGAAAACTTCTTCACGAACTGTAATGTTCAGTATTTGAGCCTATATATTTATTCCTACTCTTTTGGCAGCCTGGAATATGATGAGAATACGTCTATCATCTTTAGACCCAACTCAAAGGTAATTGTGGAAATAATTTTTCAATTTGTTACTGTTTGTTTTCACCTCCATTCAGAGTTTTTGGTCCAAGTAAACCAGTGATGCAGATTGTCAGCTTATTTGCAGGATATCATCATTACTTTCCTCTTGTATCCAGAAACTATTTTAAAATGGAGCAAAGACATTGTAATGTCATTCTTGACCTATAAAGCTCTTTTTTCTCCTAATTTTATATTTGAGTCAGAGCAAAAACAATTCGTTTAATGCTTTGTAAGTACAACATGGCTACATAAAATATTACCTGCATAAAGTTTGAGTTGGGCATGTAAAAAGAATGCTATATAATTTTATGGACTTTATAAATGTTGAGGCTGAGCACAATTTATACTTTCGTGCACCTCCATGACCCCTGTGACTATTGGAATTTAATTAATTAATTGGCAGTAACTCCCACTTAATTTCACTCTCATTTCTAATCCCTTAGTTAGGAATCTGTTACGCTTTTTGAACAGGATTCACATATGGTGTGGGACTGGTGATGTCCTTGAGACAGGGTTAGAGATGGTAACTCTAGAGGGCCATATAAAAGCTGTGCCTCTGGATGAATTTTCACCAATATTGACCTTTGCATTTTCAGCGTACTTTTAAGGACTTTAGTTGAACCACAAAGTAATTTGATATCAATTTACTTCTAGCATATTAAAACATTAATTTGAAAGATATTTTCCCCTAACAAATCAGGTGAATACTGATGGTTTGGTGCTAAGAGGCTGGTATAATTGTCTGACACTGGCAATATATGGATCAGTGGATAGAGTGATAAGTCATGACAGAGACTCTCCACCACCACCACCTCCACCTCCACCACCTCCTCAACCACAACCAAGTTTGAAAAAGAATCCAAAACATGGTGAGAACTTTAAACTTGCTTTTGTCAGTGACATTTATGTTCATTATAGCAAGAAAAAGGTAATACAAAGAGCTCTTCTATCTTTTGAACGTTGCTTAAGACTTGACAAGGTATTTGTCAGTTTCCCATTCTTTCATATAAGAGTTTCTTTTTATATTGGTTACATTTTATTTTCTTCCTCTACTTTCCTACAATGCTTCTAAAAATTATTTTTAAAAATGTAAATATGTAAATGATAATATAATCAAGTGGTTATTCATAGTTTACTGTAAAAATTATCTCTAAAAGAATTGAAGAAGCCTGGCCGGTGTTGCTCAGTGGTTGAGCCAGGAGGTCATGGTTCGATTCCTGGTCTGGGCACATGCCTGGGTTCCAGGCTTGATCCCCAGAAGGGGGTGTGCAGGAGGCAGCTGATCAATGATGTTTCTCTCTCATTGATGTTTCTGCCTTTCTATCCCTCTCCCTTCCTTGCTCTAAAATCAATAAAAACATTAAAAAAAAAAAGAATTGAACAATAGGCAATAAATTTGGTATATATTTTTGGGATACTCATTTTAAAAAATAATTTTTTATTTTTCAATTACAGTTGACATGTAATATTATTAGTTTCAGGTGTACAAGCCAGTGATTTATTTATATAACCCACAAAGTGATCACCCTAATAAATCTTGTACCCATCTGACACTATACATAGTTAATTCAATACTATTGACTATATTCTCTATGTTGTACTTTACATCCCCATGATTATTCTGCAACTGCCAGTTTGTTTTCTTTTTTTTTTTAAGCTGCTTATTTTTCCAGAACCAGAATCCAATCAAGCATTTTGTTGTCTTTTAAGTTTTTGGAAACATAGAACAAGCATCCCTGACCCTTTTTTTTTTTTTTTAATTTCAGGGAGGGAGGGAGGCGTGGGGGGGAGAGAGAGAGAGAAAGAGAAACATCAATGATGAGAGAGAATCATTGATTTGCTGCCTCCTGCATGCCCCCTACTGGGGGGGATTGAGCCTGCAACCCAGGCATGTGCCCTTGACCGAATCGAACCCGGGACCCTTGAGTCCACAGGCCGACGCTCTATCCACTGAGCCAAACTGACTAGGGCCAGTTTGTACTTCTTAATCCCTTCACCTTTTTCACCCATCTCTGCAATTCTCCTCCCATCTGGCAAAAGTAAAAATGTTCTCTGTATCTGAGTCTACTTGTTTATTTTATTTTTTAGATTCCACATATAACTGAAACCAAATGGCATTTGTCTTTCTCTGTCGGACTTATTTCACTCAGCACAGTACGCAGGTGCATCTGTTTTGTTGCAGATAGCAAGATTTTATTGTTTCTTGTGGCTGAGTCATATTCCATTATATGTACCCTTCATCCTCTTTGTTGAATGTATTAATAGATCATTCTTTTTTTTTAAATATATGTTTTATTGATTTTTTTACAGAGAGGAAGGGAGAGGGATAGAGATTTAGAAACATCGATGAGAGAAACATCGATCAGCTGCCTTCTGCACACTCCCTACTGGGTATGTGCCAGCAACCAAGGTACATGCCCTTGACCAGAATCGAACCCGGGACCCTTCAGTCCACAGGCCGACGCTCTATCCACTGAGCCAAACTGGTTAGGGCTGTATGAATGTATTATAGTCTAGTTAACCAGTCAGTCATTGAAGGATATTTAGGTAGTTTCCAGTTTTTGATGGTTGCACATAAAGCTGGTGTGAACATTCATGTACACCTTCCTGCAGAAAAATAAGTTAATTTCTCTGGGATAATGTCCAAGAGTATACACATTATATTTTGGTATGTGGAAAGTCAGAAACTCTTTCATTAATATAAATTAGCAAAATTTCTATTTGACATCAGGACAGAAAAGTTGATCAATAAATCCTGAAGATGAAAAACTCAAATCATGAGTAGTATTTTTGTCATGCATTCATTTCTCTATACTTCAGTAACTTGAAAGTTCTTCTTCTGTTTCTAATAAAACTCTAGCTGATGGGGAGAAAGAAGATCAGTTTAATGGAAGCCCTCCAAGACCACAGCCAAGGGGACCAAGAACTCCACCAGGACCCCCTCCACCCGATGATGATGAAGATGATCCTATGCCTTTGCCAGGTACAAATAAAATCAGTGCTAGTTTTTTTTAACCTTCTTGATTAATGTTAATAGTGCTTTTTGATTAAAGAAAAGAAATTAGATGCTAGTAATAAAATCTTGATGAATGGTCCTCCCCCTTTCTTATTGTGTATAATTCTTTGTATTTTTTTGTTGGCATATGAACTTTTTTAAAAAAAATCAGTTAATTCATTTAAAGCTGTCACAACATTGCTTTGAAAATAAAGTGTTAATGTGTTATAGTGTTATGCACAGAAGAGTACCAGTAAAAATAAGGACTATATAGTAGAAGAGATAAAAGTCTTCATATTTAATAGATAAGAAGAAAAGAACTAGTTTATGGTGTTAGAACATAAAATATTATACTTGATTAACTTTGTCTATATAAAGTTGTACAGTATATACTCTTAATATTTTTTAAAAACAAGCTTTTTATAAAAAGTATAAGCTAAATCATTCAAAATGTCACTAAGTAATTGCAGTTTCCAATCCTGCTGCCTCATGTTATTTAAACTATTAAAATAATCTGTGCCTTGAGGACCTGAATAGATGTTTTTGTAAAAAGGACATACAGATGTCCAATAGACATATGAAAAGATGCTCAACATTAATCACCAGGGAAATGCAAATTAAAACCACAATGAGCTATCATCTCACACCTGCCAGAGTAGCTATCATCAGTAAATCAACAAACAACAAGTGTTGGTGAGGATGTGGAGAAAAGAGAACTCTCATGCGTAGTTGATGGGAAGATAAATTAGTGCAGCCACTTTGCAAAACAGTATGGAGGTTCCTCAGAAATTAAAAATAGAACTATCTGAGTCAATAATTCCACTTCTGGGTATTTATCCTAAAAAATCCAAAACACTAATTTGAAAAGATATATGCACCCACGTTTATTGCAGCATTATTTACAGTAGCCAAGATATGGAAGCAATCTAGGTAACCATTGTTAGACAAATGGATAAAGAAGAGATGATAAATATATGCAATGGAATATTACTCAGTCATAAAAAAAGAATGAAATCTTACCACTTGCAACAACATGGATGGACCTAAAGGGTATTGTGCTAAGTCAGACAGAGAAAAAAACAAAACCATATGATTTCATTTATATGTGGAATCTAAAAAGAAATAAATGAAGAAACAAAATAAACTTATAGAGAACAACTTGATAGTCGCCAGATGGAAGGGGTTAGGAGAATGGGTGAAGAAGGTGAACGGGATTAAGAAGTACAGATTGCCAGTTATAAATTGGTCATGGGGATATAAAGTACAGCATTGGGAATATAGTGAGTATTATTGGAATAACTGTGTATCACGGTGTCAGATAGTTACTAGACTTATCAGTGTGATCACTTTTTAATGTATATAAACGTCTAATCACTCTGCTGTACACCTGAGACGAATACAATAATATTGTATGTTGTAAATGGAAAGTAAATTTTAAAAAATAATCTGTGCCTTAAATCAATTTTTCAGTGTCTGGTGACAAGGAAGAGGATGCTCCACATAGAGAAGATTACTTTGAGCCCATTTCTCCTGATCGGAATTCTGTTCCCCAAGAAGGTCAATATTCTGATGAAGGAGAAGTAGAAGAGGAACAGCAAGAAGAAGGAGATGATGATGAGGATGATGTGGATGGAGAGGAAGAAGAGGATGAGGATGAGGATGATCGCCAAACAGTAGACAGTATTCCTGAAGAGGAAGATGAAGAGGAAGAAGGTGAAGATGATGAAGAAGGTGAGTTATATCAGCTAGGACATTTTGGTTTTAAGTGCTAGAAGCTAATTTGATGTACCTTTGAGCTATGCAAAAGAATTTATAATAAACACTATAGGCCCGATGCACGAAATTTGTGCAAGGGTAGGCCTTTGCAGCCCTGGCTGCCTCCCGGCCCCAGCTGCCAGGCCCTCACAGCTCTGGCTGTCTCACGGCCCCGCCTCCTGCCCACAACTGCCTTGGTCTGGTGCTGCCTGCGTCTGCCACCACACACCTCTGGTCCCCTGGTTCTGCAGAGCCCCCCAATCGATTGCTCTGCAGAGGGTGGCCTGGGCTTCCCTCTTTGGGGCGATCACGGAGCCCCTGGATTGATCACCCTGCTGGCCGGTGGCCTGAGCCTCCCTCTGCGGGGCGATTGTGGGGCGATTGCATCCCCCCCCCCAGCAATCACATCCGCCTTGGCTGACCTGTTGCCAGTGCCTGTCATAGCCATAGTGTCTGGACGGTCGTTCTGCTGTTTGGCTCTTTGGTCGATTTGCATATTATGCTTTTATTATTATAGGTAGGCATTTAAGAAACCCAAGGGTTGGAATATAACTAGGCTTCCAGACTTGACTAGAGGTTGGCTTTCCGTCTTTTCTTTTCTTTTTTTTTTTTTTAATGTATTTTATTGATTTTTTACAGAGAGGAAGGGAAAGGAATAGAGAGTTAGAAATATCAATGAGAGAGAAACATCGATCAGCTGCCTCCTGCACACCCCCTTCTGGGGATGTGCCCGCAACCAAGGTACATGCCTTTGACCGGAATCGAACCTAGGACCCTTGAGTCTGCAGGCCGACGCTCTATCCACTGAGCCAAACCGGTTAGGGCAGCTTTCCATCTTTTCTTTGCTTTATATTGTTATTTTATATTCTGTCAACTAGTTTTTCTATTCACCCCACAGCTTTAATCTCCTCTTTTTATTCAACCAGTTTACCTGGCTGTATCTCGGTTCCATTTCCAATTTCCTGGGAGAGAGATTTTGTTTGGCTTGCTACGCTCTAAGTTGCGCTTTGATACCATCAGCTTTGATCAGGGAAGCAGGGTCATGCAGCAAATACACAGTGACTAAGAGTAAGGAATGTTGTTGTAAGATGGGTGGAGTTCCTAAAGATGTCTGCCACCTAGATATTTCAGCAAAAAGTTACATTAGTTTTAGAAATTCAGGGAGAAAAGAATCTCAGTACAGAAATATGTGATGGCATGATGCTAAGACTACTTTAGGCTTTGCTTTTTTTAGAAGCAAAAACAGAAAGATACTCAAGCTGTTGGACTCCTCATTTGTCCAAGAAATGGCAAATAATGTTAAAGCATTTATGCAAAATGACAGATAATCTGCCTTGTTTTTTTCTAAAATAGTGAAGATTGGAGTTATTCTGCATGAGAGTGAGGCTCATTTCAGCATCACAGAGGCCCTTTTACAAGGTATAAATAATTAGTTTGAGTGATACTTTCTTTTTAAAGAAGAGCCTTTTTTAAAAAAAAATAGTTTATTGGTTTTTAGAGAGAGAGGAAAAGAGAGGGAAAGAGAGAAACATCAATGTGAGAGTGCAACATCAAATGGCTGCCTCCTGTACACCCCCTACCAGGATTTAAATCTGCAACCTGGGCATGTTCCCTGATCAGGAATCGAACCGACAACCTCTTGGTGCATGGGATGGTATCCATCCAACTGAACCATACCTGCCAGGGCGAGTGATACTTTTTTAGCTTTTCCTATTCCCAGAACATCAAGTAATCCTTTTTTAGATATATTGTAATTTGACTGGCAAATAGTAGTTAGATTTCAGATAGGCTGTTTTCTTTATCAGAGGACATTTTAGTAGAGAAGGTGAGAGAATAAGGCTAGTTAGTTTCTAATTTTTTTGTGTGTGAGGAAAAGATACCTGTAGCATATTTAGTTGTAAAGCTGAGCAGAGATAATAGAATACTTTGCTTATGAAGTTTCTTCATAATTATTATAAATGTTGGTAATTGTTAAGATGTTGGGGCAGAAGTTAATTTTGTTGAGGAAATCATTCTTATTTTTGCCATGCTATTAAACTGTTTTTGATTAATTAGATTTTTTCCATGAAACAACAATGATGTAATATTTAAATATTATCCAAACTAATTTTCAGGGGATGATGGTTATGAACAAATTTCCAGTGATGAAGATGGAATTGCTGACTTGGAACGTGAAACATTTAAGTATCCAAACTTTGATGTTGAATACACTGCAGAAGACTTAGCTTCGGTTCCTCCTATGACATATGACCCATATGATAGGGAACTTGTGCCACTTTTATACTTCAGCTGTCCATACAAGACGACTTTCGAAATTGAAATCAGTAGAATGAAGGATCAAGGTCCAGAAAAAGAAAATTCAGGGGCAATAGAAGCCTCAGTGAAGTTAACTGAACTGTTAGATTTATATCGGGAAGACAGAGGTGCAAAATGGGTAACGGCTTTAGAAGAAATTCCAAGTTTAATAATAAAAGGATTAAGTTATTTGCAATTGAAAAACACGAAACAAGACTCCTTTGACCAGTTGGTAGACTGGACCATGCAAGCTTTAAATTTACAGGTAGCCCTTCGCCAACCCATTGCCTTAAATGTCCGACAGCTCAAAGCTGGGACCAAATTAGTGTCCTCACTAGCAGAATGTGGAGCTCAAGGAGTCATGGCACTGCTCCAAGCAGGAGTGATCAATGGATTATTTGAGCTCCTGTTTGCTGATCATGTCTCATCTTCCCTTAAGTTAAATGCTTTTAAAGCTTTGGACAGTGTCATTAGTATGACAGAAGGAATGGAAGCTTTTTTAAGAGGTAGACAGAGTGAAAAAAGTGGCTATCAAAAACTTCTGGAGCTCATACTTTTGGATCAGACTGTGAGGGTTGTCACTGCTGGTTCAGCTATCCTTCAGAAGTGCCATTTCTATGAAATCTTGTCAGAGATTAAAAGACTTGGTGACCATTTAGCAGAGAAGACTTCATCTGTTCACAACCACAGTGAACCTGATCATGACACAGATACTGGACTTGAAAGAACAAACCCAGAATATGAAAATGAGGTAGAGGCTTCAATGGATATGGATCTTTTGGAATCCTCAAATATAAGTGAAGGGGAAATAGAAAAGCTTATTAATCTCCTGGAAGAAGTTTTCCATTTAATGGAAACTGCACCTCATACAATGGTCCAGCCTCCTGTGAAGTCTTTCCCAACCATGGCGCGTATTACTGGACCTCCAGAGAGGGATGATCCATACCCTGTTCTCTTTAGGTAAGGCTGCTTTGGTTTGGGGAAATTATTTCACAGATGATTAGAGGCAATTAAATGTGGTTGATTTTTTAAAAAAATGTCTATGTGATGCATATCTGTGTAAGGATACTTGATATTTCAAAATAGCTGTGAGACTGAGAAGTATGTTACAGTGGGTGAACTGTATTTTGTTAGCATTTAAAGTAGTAATAGCAACTCAAGTTAGATATAGAATTATCAACAACAATGCTTATATAAGCACATCTATGAGCAAGAATAAATGAGAAACTGCTGAGTTGCTTTTAGAAAGGTGGTATAAGAGGATGGGTGACATAGGAAGGAGAGCTTTTCTGTATGAACCTCTTTTTACCTTTATTCCTCTAATATATTGTAACTTAAATTTATATTTTACTAACTTTAAAGTCCTGGTTAAATATATCTTTAAGGCTTAATTAGCATTTGTTTTTGCCATCTAACTTTCTTGTTAGCTGTTGATAGAGTTTTGCCCACGGTAGATTTTTAAAATTTCCTTTAAATTTTTGAGACTTTTTTAGGGGCATTTTGTCTGTAAATAATTTTATAACTAATGGAAAAATGCTATTTTTATTATTTTATTTCCTATATCTGTGATTTATCTGATTGAATTTGCCTTGATTTGGGGCATAGTGCAGTAACACAAAATAGGGTGTTCACTCTTAAAGTCTATGCCTGTCTATTCTTGTTTTTAGCTGAAACAGATCTTGCCTTAGTTTGAGTTCTTATAAGGAGGAATAAGAGATAATATTTGCGAGAACAGTTATCTGGTATGAGGCCAAGAGTACAATTGTAGGGGTTTGGCTTAGAACAAGATAAAAGAAACCTTATGAATACACAAATATACATTTATAGTATGGAGAAGTAAAGGAGCCAAGACACTTCTCACTGGTCACTTTATTTTTAGTAAAGTGGGAGGTAAAGTCATGCACTGAGGATGACTGAGGGTAGTGAGTGTAGGAAATTTTCAAATAGTCAGGAGAAACTAGTAATTAATGACCTATTAAATCTTGTTTTTTCCACTATAACTGAAGGAGGTATGTTTGGGTATCAGACTTTAGGAAATAAAGAGTCTGAAATTCTACATTAAAGAATTCAGATTTTGTTTTTAGAATGTGGAAAGATCTTGAATATCGATATGATATGATCAAAGTTGTGTTCAAAAATTATTTGTTGCAAGATGTATTGCAGTGGAAAAGAAATTGGAGTTACTGGTTAGATAAACTGGTCTGAAGATTCTAGGTACTAGTTGTTGTGTTAAGTACTTGGCCTAAATAATGGCATTTACAGGGAATGGAAAGACAAATATTATGCAGCTATCAAGAGAATCTGTAAAAGAGCAGTTATTGGACTTGACAAGTAGGTAAAAGACTGAGAAAGAGTTAAATATGATTTTAGCTAGGGTAACTATTGTAACTGTGGTGGTTTTGTTGACAAAAACTGGTAAATCGGAGGGAGAATGAATTTTGAAAGGAGAAATAATTGCATTTTGGAAGTGTTCGTTTGAAATGATGGCAGTACTCTAATGTCCTGTGTTGTGGTCTCCAAAATTTGCTAGGACTCACAGGACTCAGTGTTGTACTCACACCTATGATTTATTACAGAAAAAAGATACAAAGCACAATCAACAAAGGAAGAAAATACATAGGGAGAAGCCTGGGGAACCAGTTGTAAGCTTCCAGAGTCCTCTGCCAGTAGAATTAAACAGGACCCAATTAATTCCCCAGAAAAAAATTGTGACAACATGTGTGAAATGTTGCCATCTGAGGAATCTCATTAGAATATCAGCATCCAAGCTTACTGGGTAATAGCTACCCAATATGTAGCATGAACCAGAATTCCAGACTCCCAGAAGGAAAGCTTATGTTCCAAGCAGCATCTTCTAAACAACTAGCCCATTAATGATGTAGTTTTCCAATATAACAGAAAATTTAATAAGTAGGAAATTACCCTAAAGCTTCAAATTACATACTATTTGCACAAACAGTTTAGGCACAGTGAGTATTCCTAACAGCTGGGCGGTGGGAACCATCCCCAAATTCAAATCCCAGAAGCCAACCAAAGGCCAATCTTGCAAGCAATCCTTTCTAAGAATAAGCAGTCGAAGGCCTGTCATGTTAACTGATTTCTGAATAAGGTAGTTCACGATGTTCTTAGAGCAGAGTAATTATGGAGTTTTGTCTTCTTGAGAATTCTGTTTGCCTTAATGTAATGCTACTAAGGGTGTTTATTATGAAATAGAAGCCTAAATTTAAGCAATAAAAATATTGAAGAGACAATTTTATACTGTGTGATTCTAACTATATGTATGCTGGGAGCGGCAAAACTGGAGACAGTAAAAAAGATCAGTGATTTCTAAGGGTTGTGGGGAGGAAGGCATGAATAGGTGGAGGATAAAGTATTTTTTTTTAATATATTTTATTGATTTTCCACAGAGAGGAAGGGAGAGAGACAGAGAGCCAGAAACATCGATGAGAGAGAAACATCGATCAGCCGCCTCCCGCACATCCCCCACTGGGGATGTGCTCGCAACCCAGGCACATGCCCCCGACCGGAATCGAACCTGGGACCCTTCAGTCCGCAGGCAGACGCTCTATCCACTGAGCCAAACCGGCTTCGGCGAGGATAAAGTATTTTTAGGACAATGAAAATACTCAGTATCAGTAGCAATTGGGTCTCTTTTGGGCTGCTGAGTAAATTTGGAATTTTTCTACTACAACTATGTATGCTAAGAAATTATTCTTGGATTTGATAAAAGAGTGCTATGTATAGTGGTATTAGCTAGTCAAATACTAAACATTGATAATTTGATATTTTTTTCTTTAGAGGTACTAATTACCTATAATAAATCCAAATTTTTATAGTATATGTTCTATATTTTCTTAGATACACTAATTCAGATGTGCCATGGGTAAATTAGGACTATGCTGAAAAAGGAGCATTTGATAAATAGCCTGGTAAAAAGGACCAGAATTTAAAGTCAGGATTGATCCTGGAAAGAGAAAACTTGTCAACATTTATTCAACATCTGTTGAATGCTATCAGGGAAAAAGCCTCACAGAACTTTCATGTTTCTTTGGCCCCGTGGAGGGAAAATTTGCTACTCACATTATGTTTTTAGTTAAAGTATGTTGCTGAGGATAAGGATTATGGCCATTAAAATTTTTACCTCTCCTGTCTAATGACTACTGAGTAAGTGAAGAACGTTTCGCACTGACTTAATATATATCAATTTTTCTACAGGTATCTTCACAGTCACCACTTCTTGGAGTTGGTTACCTTGCTTCTGTCAATTCCAGTAACAAGTGCCCATCCTGGTGTGCTGCAAGCCACAAAAGATGTCTTAAAGTTTCTTGCACAGTCACAAAAGGGTCTTCTTTTTTTTATGTCAGAATATGAAGCAACAAATTTGTTGATCCGGTCTTTATGTCACCTTTATGATCAAGATGAAGAGGAAGGCCTCCAGTCTGATGGTGTTATTGATGATGCATTTGCCTTGTGGCTACAGGACTCCACACAAACACTGCAGTGTATTACAGAACTGTTCAACCATTTTCAGCGTTGTACAGCCAGTGAAGAAACTGACCATTCAGATCTCTTGGGAACCCTTCACAACCTTTATTTGATTACTTTTAATCCTGTGGGAAGATCAGCTGTTGGCCATGTTTTTAGTCTTGAGAAAAATCTCCAAAGTCTTATCACTTTAATGGAGTACTATTCCAAAGAAGCCTTAGGGTAATTTCCTACTTATTCAGTTTTCTATTATATTGGAAAACGACATCATTAATGGGCAGGTTGTTTAGAATGTGTTGCTTGGAAAGTAAAAACTAGAACTATTGCGTTGAATAACACATAACTTATTAATTTAAGGATTAGAATGACAGTAACCTAAAAAATAGAAAAGTGGCTGTGACAATGAAGTGGATCTTTTAGCAGCTTCTTCCTGTGGTGCTGACAAAGATTGCAGCTGTAGTGTTCCTGCTAATTTGTGTGGAGGGAATCCCATGCACAGGAATATGTACCTTGAGAGTAATGAGGACTATCTTGCTGTCTTCTGCCCTCTAACCTATTCATGGTGCTCTGGTTTAAGAAGTGCTTTGACTGGGTGGGGAATTGAGAATGATGATCATTTTCAAGGCCTGTCCAATAGGGCAGAAGGTTTTAGCGTATGAGCGGAGAAACATGCTCTTCCTGGCTCGTGTCACACAAAGCAGTGGCATCCAGCTAACTGGCCTCGCAGCTGGGTCTTGATATGACTCCCTGAGTGACAGGTCTTTTCGGGAAAAGCAGGCAGCAGTGGTTTCTACTGGAGCTGTATCTTAATCAGTTCTGTAGTGGAAGACTGAATGATGATGGCAGTAGATTGATTCAGCATACTTGTTCCTGTTTATCCAGAGTGGACAAACATTTTAAAGTGTTACTTTCTAATCTTTCATTGCTAATGAAGTATATTTGTTAATATTTCATTATTATTATGATCTTATTTCTTAGTAGAATTTCACTCCCATTGTGATATGCTTTGTTTATATATACTTTTTTAAGTAGTGTTTTTAGGTGAATTGGAGGTGAAATTTAAAATCTGATTTCTTGTCTTCAGGAAATTACTCAGGTTTCATTGTAAAATTCCTTGGTCTCTTTAAAACTAAATAGAAAAAAATGTTTAAAATTATTCCTGAAAAATTGTTTTTGTACCAAAAACTTTAAAATCTTATTTTGTTTCAGTGATTCCAAGTCTAAGAAGTCAGTAGCTTATAATTATGCATGCATACTTATTTTGGTGGTGGTTCAGTCTTCCAGTGATGTCCAAATGCTAGAACATCATGCAGTATCTCTCTTGAAGCTTTGTAAAGCAGATGAAAATAATGCTAAATTGCAAGGTATGGTACTTGAGTTATTTTAAGCATTTATGATGTGTGAAGGAAAAAGCCTTTATATATCTGTAATTAATACTTTATTATATTTTTTTAAAATATATTTTATTGATTTTCTACAGAGAGGAAGGGAGAGGGATAGAGAATTAGAAACATCGATCAGCTGCCTCCTGCACACCCCCCACTGGGGATATGCCCGCAACCAAGGTACATGCCCTTGATCGGAATCGAACCTGGGACCCTTGAGTCCGCAGTCCGACGCTCTATCCACTGAGCCAAACCGGTTAGGGCTATATTTTCATAATATACCTAGTAATACTCTGTTTTTAACTCCTTGAAAGTACCTTTTATGAAAGTATTTTATATGGTGTTCTTAAAAAGATTTTTAGGAAATTGCTGAAAGTACCTTTTTCTGGAAAGTCATGGAAATTGGTGGTTAGTTTAGGTTCCTAATAAAAATGGAAGAAGTAGTTTAAAAACAAACTCAGTTCAGTTTTGTGTATAGTTTGCATGTGTATGTTTTTTCTATATATGTATTTCTAAGTACAACACTGTTCTAAGTACAACTTAACCACTTGTGGTTGATAAACACATGTAATCCTTAAAAGTGAAGAATAGTGAATATGACTATTACATTCTAAAGTATATAAATATGTTGAATGATTTTTATGGCAAGCCTTATGTGGGCAGTCTTAAAAAGTTTAAGGTATCTAATTACAGGTTTTTATTATTTTATTTTGGTTCCTGGCTTGCTGACCTTACCAAGGAGAAAATTTGATAACATCGAGTAAATATTATAAATAGCATGTGGCTTTTTTTTCTTTCCTTTTTAAAAAATTTCTTATTTATTGATTTGAGAGAGGGGGGAGGGGTTACATTTTTCCACTTATGCATTTATTGATTGAGTCCTGACGGGGGTCAAACCCGCAACCTTGGTGTATTGGTACGACGCTCTGACCAACTGAGCTACTCAGCTAGAGCCTTTTTCTCTTTCTAACTGTAAATTTTATATGTGATACTACCAGTAAAAGTTGGTTTGTAAACTCAACTTCCAAACTGGAAATAGATTTTCCCCCTGAAGTATGCCTTTATAAAAGGAGGGCACATAGCATCTTCAGAGGTATTATTAATGCTTTACTAACTTATTCTGGGCAATGGGCGCACTTGTATTTGTTTTGTTATTATTCCTTATATTTTTCACTTGAGCAATATAGTTTGTGTATATGAAAGAGTTAATTTTAAAATGCATAGGAAAATACTCAAGTATGTAGTCGTAATCCTCATGAAGTAGTGTAGAACCAAGGAAGACATGACAGTATTTAGTTTCCTTTAGTCGTTGCTATAAAGTGTCTGGAACTGGTATATTACTTTTTATATTAGAATGCTTTTTATAAAAAAATATTTTTATTGATATCAGAGAGGAAGGGAGAGGGAGAGAGAGATAGAAACATCAATGATGAGAGATGCTCCTTGCATGTTCTCTACTGGGGATCGGCCTGCAACCCAGTCATATGCCCTTCAATGAATCGAAGCTGGGACCCTTCAGTCTGCAAACCGACGCTATATTCACTGAGCCAAACTGGTTAGGGCTGTATTAGAATGCTTTTAAAAAAGCATTCGGTAATAAAGTATAGGTGTTGGCCATTCCTTTTAGGAGAGTTTTGAGTTCAGTTGTAAATGGTATATTTCATTCACGTTTGTTTTATAAACAAAGCTTGCTATTATTATTTTGGGGTGATAGTGTACTTTTATAAAGGCAAATTAGGAAAATGACAAAATTAAAAATTCATGTTAAGGGAAAAGGCACTCAGTAAATGTCCCCCCATGGGTTTGATCCTGTTAGAAATTAATATATTTTGTGCATGCTTTTTTTAGAGTGTATGAGCAGTGACAGCATTAGGTGAATAAACTCTGTGTTATTAGTTTATAAGCAATCAGTTTTATTTAAAAATTTTCAATGTTACAAAAACAATTTAATTAGATTATCTTATTTAAGAATTATAAACATTTACATTTTCAGATACCAAATACTAAAAGTGCGTTTATATTTCATTTTAAAGTTTAAGGAATTAGATATAAGTTCATCCCTGTATGGAATTTAGATTATTGAAATCAGTATGGTCTGATAATGTTTATCTTCAGAAAAGAGTTATTTCCTTTGTTGTAAAGGCTCTTATTTTAAAATATTGTATTTTTGTTTTTAAGAACTCGGCAAGTGGCTTGAACCTCTGAAAAACCTTAGATTTGAAATTAACTGCATCCCAAACCTAATTGAATATGTTAAACAGGTAAGTAAAACTAAAAAGTGCCTGTTTTTATGAACTGTATGGTAGTATATAGTAATGGTGCATTAAATCACTTGTGTAGATAATGTAGTAATTGATAAGTGTACTATTTGATTTACTAGACTTTTATTTATAGATTGGTACATGAATGTTGGGGTGTGTGTATATACATGAACATACATGCACACAACCTCGTGCATTCTACTGCTTTTCACTACCAGATTCTGTCATATTTTTTCTCTCAAATCAGATCAGAGTAATATCGCCTACTGTTTTGATGACATTTACTAGAGTGTTTTAAAGTTAAATGCTACAAGAATATAACATATAATCATTTTAGTTAAGCTTTAGTGGAAAGAATTTTCTATAAAATTTTTAGGTGAAAAGTGATGGAGTCAGTTCCAGACAGTTGCAGTGGGGGCTAGTTTTATTTTTGTTAATTTGGGATGGTCAGATTTGCAATTGAAATAATTCATAGCCATCCTGCCCAGCCTGTGTGCCTCAGTTGGTTGCATGTCATCCGGTGCACCAAGAGGTTGCTGGTTTGATTCTGGGTCAAGGCACATGCCCAGGTTTGAGGGGCGTGCAGTAGGCAGCCAATCCGTGATTCTCTCTCAATGATGTTTCTATCTCTCTTTCCTCTTCCTTCCTCTCTAGAAAATCAATAAAACTTTTTTTAAAAGAAAGAATTCATAAAAAGTGAAAATCATACTATAAAATAAAAGGCTAATATGCAAATTGACCAAACAGTGGAATGACTGGTCGCTATGACACGCGCTGACCACCAGGGGCAGACACTCAATGCAGGAGCTGCCCCCCTGGTGGTCGGTGTGCTCCCACAGGGGGAGTGCCGCTTAGCCAGCAGCTGGCTCACAGCTGGTGAGCGCAGTGGCAGTGGCAGGAGCCTCTCCTGCTTCTGCACAGTGCTAAGGACCCCTCGGGGCATGTCTGACTGCCAGATGTCCCCTGAGGGGTCCCGGACTGTGAGAGGGTGCAGGCCAGGCTGAGGGACACCCCCCCCCTCCAGTGCACGAATGTCGGGCACCAGGCCTCTAGTATAATTTATAATATTACAGTTGAAAATTTATATAATTCAAGTAATTCGTAATGAAAAATTCAATAAAATCATTGGCATTGTTAGTTTTGAATGTTTAAAATTTTAGTTACCACAATGTGTATAGATGCACATTGAGGCCTAAAAGTGCTTATAAATACATAAAAAAGTTTTACACTATAGGGGCAGAGTGGACCTTGAGTGGTCTCCTTTCATTTAACAGATGAGCTATGTGTATGGCGTATATGTGTGTATGTGTGTGCATGTTTATAAATAATCTTGGTCATGCAGTTGAAATGTATGCAGTACATTTTAAATCTGTTGCTATTCTGACCCAGCAACAACATGTCCATTTCGGTTTATCTGATTTAGAGTTTTCTAAACCGACTTGTCTGCCCTTATCTTTTCTTTTTACTCCATCTCTTCTGAGAGTACTTTCACCTCCCATGGTACCATCATATTCTTCTTTGTTTCTTTCTCTGTGCATCAGGTGACCATCTATGGCTTTTCATTATATTCAGTCTTTAATTTAGCAGAAGTATGGCAATGTCCTGTAAATTTAGATGGTCATGTGTTTGGGGTGCTTGTGCATGGTCAGGAGAACATATGAAGTAGCCAATAAATATCAGATGGCCTACGTAAAAGTATTTAACCAAAAAGAAATTTAGTTATAGAAATTTGAATTAATTACATGCTGTAATTAAAAGATTTTTTATTTTTATGTAAATCCTTATCCCATTAATTATGGTTATTATAAGCGACTCTCATTCCAAGATATACTAAAAACAATTGATTTAAGACTGAAACTTCACTGTGTGGCTCCCTGATGCCATAGTAATTTGTGGAATTGTTATAAGTCACAGGAAGAAATTAGAAGAAAAGATCCTCTAAGGTGTAAAACTATGAGGGAAAGGAACTTAAGTTTTTCTTTTGAAGTTAAAATTGAAATAGTAACATTTTAATGTTATTTCTTCAAAGTTTTTTTACACTATCTATATGCCGCCCTGTGGAAAGTAAAAAAGAAAAGAAATTTAATCATAACTACCTGTTGTCAGGAAACAGTGCTAAGGACATAACAACTGTATTTTTATTTCTTCTAACCATGCCCCAACTCACCATCATAACTAGACTCCTGTGGTATCTGCGCTTTTAAAAAATGTATGTCATGTAGTTCTAAACATTTCTGATTACTTCTTCAGTTTTTCTTTGTTTTTTTTAATCCTCATAAGAGGATATATTTATTGATCTGACAGAGAGAGGAAAGGAGAGAAAGAAACATCAGTGTGAGAGAGAAACATCATTTTTTTGTTTTGTTTTTTTTTAATGTTTTTTTTTGATTTTTTACAGAGGGGAAGGGAGAGAGATAGAGAGTTAGAAACATCGATGAGAGAGAAACATCGATCAGCTGCCTCCTGCACATCTCCTACTGGGGATGTGCCCGCAACCCAGGTACATGCCCTTGACCGGAATCGAACCTGGGACCTTTCAGTCCGCAGGCCGACGCTCTATCCACTGAGCCAAACCGGTTTTGGCCGGTTGCCTCTTATACATACCCAAACCAGGGATCAAATTCACAGCCCTTTTGGTACACGGGATGACGCTTCAACCAACCGAGCCACTCGGCTAAGGCTGCTTCTTCAGTTTTGAAAGAGGTTTATTACCTGTAGTGCTTTGTAAAATTAGTCATTGGTTCATTTTTGGGAGAGAGGATGTATAGAAAGAATATACAAAAAAGAGCTACTTTAAATTCTTATTACAGAGAGTCTCATACATTTCTGTATGTTACTTTTGTTTTAGTACTTTTTAACATACTTGTACTTTACAATTATTTATTTTATTTACATAATATCATATGGTACAACATATGCCAAAGTTCAGATAACTTTTAAACTTTATCAGCCTTATTTAAGTTTTAAATAAGAAGTTTATTTAACTTCAGAAATTTATGTAAATTTGAAACTCATATTTTTAACTAATGCCTTCTCTGGAATTTTCTCTTGATCTGATAGGTAACAAGAAATTAAACTTTGTTTATTTTTATTTTTAAAGAATATTGATAACTTGATGACTCCAGAAGGAGTTGGCCTTACCACTGCCTTGCGTGTTCTCTGTAATGTGGCATGCCCACCACCCCCTGTTGAAGGTAATATGGCTATTATACTTTTAAAACTACTAATTTTTAAGCCTAGTATGAGTATCATTTATTAAATAAAATATTCAAATATCTTAACTGATTATTAACATGCAATTAATTAGTTTTCTTTTCCTCTTATCTTATATAAAGGTCAACAGAAAGATCTGAAATGGAATCTTGCTGTTATTCAGCTTTTTTCTGCTGAAGGAATGGACACCTTTATTCGGGTTCTACAAAAATTGAACAGTATTTTGACTCAGCCTTGGAGGCTCCATGTCAACATGGGGACTACTCTTCACAGAGTTACTACTATTTCAATGGCTCGCTGCACACTCACTCTTCTTAAAACTATGTTAACAGAACTCCTGAGAGGTGGCTCCTTTGAGTTTAAGGATATGCGTGTTCCTTCAGCACTTGTGACTTTACACATGCTCCTGTGCTCTATCCCCCTCTCAGGTCGTTTGGACAGTGATGAACAGAAAATTCAGAATGATATCATTGATATCTTACTGACTTTTACACAAGGAGTTAACGAAAAACTCACAATCTCAGAAGAGACTCTGGCCAATAATACTTGGTCTTTAATGTTAAAAGAAGTTCTTTCTTCAATCTTAAAGGTTCCTGAAGGATTTTTTTCTGGACTCATACTCCTTTCAGAGCTGCTGCCTCTACCATTGCCCATGCAAACAACTCAGGTATCACTTCCATATAACATGCATCTTATAAATGACTGCAGTAACACTTTTTTAAAAGCCAGTGATTTTGTTAAAAAAAAACAAAAGCAAAACCTTCATCCCCTTTCCCTAAAGCAGACATAAAATAACTGGATGAGGGTGAGATAAAACTGAAGCAAGTCGGTCATTAAGGGAATACGAGGGTGCCATTTAAAATAAATTTTTGTTAATGTGAATTTTATTACGCTGTTATGTATACTTGTACTTTTGTTATTTTTAAATATTTTTTTCTCCTTTATTATGTATTAGAATTTGCCATTTACTAGGTCACTTCACCAATGGACTCTGCTCTACTGACTGCTAACCTGAGAACAATAAGATTTTTTTAAATGCATTGAATTCGAGCAAATGTTTAATTGTATAATAGATGTTTTAAGCACCTTAAATGTTTTCAGCATGCAGTAAAGATGTTCTTTTCATAATAGTTCTTCCTGAACAGGTTTTTGTGACTATAAATAAATATTTTAAAAATCTACGAACACATACATTATACTTTTTTAACAGGTTATTGAGCCACATGATATATCAGTGGCACTCAACACCAGAAAATTGTGGAGCATGCACCTTCATGTTCAAGCAAAGTTGCTCCAAGAAATAGTTCGCTCTTTCTCTGGCACAACCTGCCAGCCCATTCAACATATGTTACGGCGTATTTGTGTTCAATTGTGTGACCTTGCCTCACCAACTGCACTTCTGATTATGAGAACTGTGTTGGATTTGATTGTAGAAGACTTGCAAAGGTATTTTTCATTTTGCATTAAATTTTTTTCAAGTTATTCTTGACACAGACAGATACATATTTTTTCACTTAGAATTTGGAAACCAGGGTTTAGAATGCTAAGATTCACAAATATACACCACATATACACAAATACACATATACATATACACACATCTATACGAGTATATTTAGATTATTTTTTATTAGAATATTTTTATTTCATTATTTCATGTGCAAATTGCTTGGAAGGCCTTGATTTTGGGTGTTTGAAAGGTGAACCATAAAGTACTCTGATTTAAGAAAATATATTATTGAAAACCTAAATTTACAAAATTTTATAATTGTAAAATTCCAGAGAAGTTGTCATTTTGAAATGTTTTATACAAGATTGGTGTAAGTTGATATGTGTTGAAAAACAAATATTAGTTAAATAATACCTTAAAATTAAGAACTTTGTTTATTAAATGTATTGATTTTATTTCAGCACTTCAGAAGATAAAGAAAAACAGTACACTAGCCAAACCACCAGGTTGCTTGCTCTTCTTGATGCTCTGGCCTCACACAAAGCTTGTAAATTAGCTATTTTGCATCTAATTAATGGAACTATTAAAGGTGATGAAAAATATGCAGAGATATTCCAGGATCTGTTAACTTTGGTGCGGTCTCCTGGAGACAGTGTTATTCGCCAACAGTGTGTTGAATATATCACATCCATTTTACAGTCTCTCTGTGATCAGGTATTTATAGTTACTTTATAAATTGTGTGTGTGTGTGTGTGTGTGTGTGTGTGTGTGTGTGTGTATCTGTTGATGTAAAGCTGTTGATGTAACTCTTAGTTGTGAACAAGGAGATTTCACCTGTTTTATTACTCCTGCTACTGTTTAGGGAGATGAATTTGACTAGGAACCAACAATAAAATGATTTGGTGCTTCAAAGCTTCCTTTGGGTTTGTACTTTATAGGTTTCTTTGAAGAGCTTTTTCCTTTTCTTTATGAAATTGCATCCTTGCATAGTTGCCTTATGTGCCACAGTATTTTGGGTGGGTTAGTTTTGTCTGGTATGTTTATTTTCTTTTTAATTATATTAAACACCAATTCATTCTTGAATTTTATGGCTTTGTGATTAGTTGAATTAATATCATGGTTTCCTGTTAGGGCAACTTTTTTTAATATATTAAAAAATTTTTTTCAATTACAGTTAACATACAGTATTATATTAGTTTCAGCTATACAACATAATGATTAGACATTTATATAATTTATGATCACCCTGATAAGCCTAGTACCCATCTGACTCCATACATAGTCATTACAATATTATTGGCTATATTCCCTTATACTGTACTTTATATCCCTTGACTGTTTTTATAGGTGGCAATTTGTGCATCTTAATCCCTTCCCCTTTTTCACCTGTCCACACAACCCCCCTCTCATCCAGCAACCATAAAATGTTCTCTGTATCTGTGAGTTTGTTTATTCCTTTATTTTTGTTTTGATTCCACATATGAGTGAAATCATATGGTATTTGTCTTTCTCTGCCTGACTTATTTCACTTTGCATTATACCCTCTAGGTCCATCCATGTTGCAAATGTCATCAAAGTTTCATTCTTTTTTTATGGCTGAGAAATACTCTGTGAGGACAGTTTTTGAAGGCATCAAAGGCTACTACAGTTTTAGTGTTTTTTCGATTACTGTACTTTATAGATTCTGACTAAAAGTGGTAGTATGTCTAAAAAAACCCACTTCAAACCTATAAGTTCATGTTGACCAGTGTCACCCCAATAAATTGAATAAAAATAAATCAATTAGTATTTCTCCCCACTGTCTATGTTATTGACTTTTAATTTATAGTTTCATGATTTAATGAGAATTGTTTTAACTTTGAAAGCCTATTGTGATTGGAATCTTGACAGATTTCTATGCCTAATCCCATTCTAGCTTGACAAAATGCTCCTGCTGTCTAATCATTAGATGTGCTTTTTTTTTAACGCAGAATATTTTTCAGTGTTGAAAAATTATCTTTTTCTAGCTAACAAAAATTCCGTTTGTTTATATTTTAACACTCTAGTCAAGAAGGAACAATTTTTGTGTGACTTGTTTTCACAAAAAGGGTACCTGGTGAAAATAGTTTGGGACCTGGTAGAAAGGATATTTTAAGTTCTCATACCTCAAAATGTCCATTTAACTAGTGTTTGTTGTATATTTCATGTTAGCTTTTATGATTATGCTTAAGAGTACTATAGCATCCTAGCTGCTTTGATCACATAGACATTCTTGGCCTCAATTGTTATATTTCCCTTCTCATTCTAGCTTTGTTTTACAGTTTTAACCTAAGTAGGTTTGCAATATGTTGAAGTTATTAAAGGCTGTGAGACATACCTAAAAATGTTCTGGTAAAATCTGCTTCTATAAAAAGAGGAGTGGGAATTTTTAATTATTGTTAGCTAAATTTGCTTAATATTGAAAATTTTGAATTTTAAATGTATAAAAAACTAGAGGAAAATATTTAATTGGAAGATGTGGTTAAATGTTTATTTGCTCCATCAATAACAATATATTAAAAAATATTTTAGTACCAAAAGTACTTCAGTTAACAAGTTGAGGATACAAACTACACAGTGCAATACAGAAAGAAAACAAATTTTTAAGTAAAAATATTGTAAAATAAAATATTTTTTTCTTTAGTTATGTATACTTGTATTAACTTTTATAGAAGGGCAAAACGACTCCTTTGTTTTTTGTTTTTATTTTATTTTTATTTTTATTGATTTCAGAGAGGAAGGGAGAGGGAGAGAGAGACAAACATCAATGATGAGAGACAATCATTGATCGGCTGCCTCCTGCACGCCCCCTACTGGGGATCGAGCCTGCAACCCAGGCATGTGCCCTTGACCAGAATCAAACCTGGGACCTTTCAGTCTGTAGGCCGACGTTCTATCCACTGAGCCAAACTGGCTAGGGCTGACTCCTTTGTTTTTAATGTGTTTGAATCTATGTATAGGATGGGACTGTAACAATATTTTGATGAGATAATTACTAAGTATTAAATGCTATGAAATCCTGAAGTAAAAATGATACTATAATAATTTTTTAAAATTATTTTTTCCTTTTCTCCACTTCCCTTACAGGACATTGCACTTATTTTGCCAAACTCTTCCGAAGGTTCAATTTCTGAACTAGAGCAGCTCTCCAATTCTCTGCCAAACAAAGAATTGATGGCCTCAATTTGTGACTGTCTACTGGCTATGCTAGCCAACTCTGAGAGCAGTTACAACTGTTTATTGACATGTGTCAGAACAATGATGTTTCTTACAGAGCATGATTATGGACTATTTCATTTAAAAAGGTAATGTTTTATTTAATATACTCTTGGCTTAATTTTTCACTGTTACCCTCCCCCCCCAATATTAATATTCATAGCTATTCCAGAAGGTTGAAGATGTGATTTCTTTCTCTATATTTATGGAGAAGATTGGTCAGCAGTAGCATGTGCTAATAAAATCACAGGAATAAAAATGTAAATTGAATAGACAAATTAATGTGGACATCTTAGAGCAGTGGTTCTCAACCTGTGGGTCGCGACTCCTTTGGCGGTCAAACCACCCTTTCACAGGGGTCGCCTGAGACCATCCTGCATATCAGATATTTACATTACGATTCATAACAGTAGCAACATTACAGTTATGAAGTAGCAACGAAAATAATTTTATGGTTGGGTCACAACATGAGGAACTGTATTTAAAGGGCTAGAAGGTTGAGAACCACTGGCTTAGTATTTAAGGAAATACTAAGTATTTTCCTTAGAGTATTTAAGGAAATCTTATTGTTCCAGGGATGTTAATTCATGCTTTAAGATAATTTGTTTGTTGATATATTCACCCTAGTCCTTAAAAGGTGGTGATAGTGTGGTATTATGGCCCCTAAAAGTGCTGATTCTATGGTTTTTATTTTCTAGAGGAATGGCTGAGATTAAATTAATTTGAAATGATATAAATCTCATGCTGCTCAGTCTCTCAGACATAATTTCTGCTCTGTCTATGCCTCCTTCTTTTTCTTCATGCTGGCTAGATTTTCTTGGGAATTTGTAGGAGTATGTAGGGTTATGAGAAAGAAAGAAGGAGGAAACATATTTGTGCTTCTCATTAATTCTTGTAACATTGGTTGAAAAGTTAAGTTCCAGGTACTGTGTTTGATGCTGGCTCCTACTCTTCTCCACCTCTTTGTCCTGAAAAAAAACTATCTCTTCTAATATATGGTCTTTCTTAGTTGGTGGCACCTTCTGAACACCCAAGTTTTTCTCCTACCCTCTCCATTTCCCAGTCTCTCACCAAAGTCTTTAAAGGGGGCAGATGCTCAACACGGGGAGCGCTGCTCAGCCAGAAGCCAGGCTGATGGCTGGCTGGCGAGCGCGGCCGTGGCGGCAGGAGCCTCTCCCGCTGCTGGCTTAGGCCCACTCCCTGAGGCGAGCAAGCCTAAGCCGTCAGTCGGACATCCCCCAAGGGCTCCCAGACTGTGAGAGGGCGCAGGCCGCGCTGAGGGACCCTCCCTTTCCCCCCTCCCAGTGCACAAATGTTGTGTACCGGGCCTCTAGTTTACTTTATATCTTTTAAAACTCACCTTATACACTGCACTTCCAAGAAAGCCAAAAATCTTTCCTAAATCCCTCCGTTACTGGCTGGGTTAGGTGCTTTCACAAATATCCTTTGCATACCTCTGCCACAGTATTATATGTGATTTTTAAAAACTATATTTTTGTATTGATTTCAGAGAGGAAAGGAGAGGAGGAGAGATAGAAACATCAATGATGAGAGAGAATCATCAATTGGCTGCCTCCTGCAGGCCCCACACTGGGAATCAAGCCCACAACCCAGGCATATGCCTTGACCAGTTCATAGGTCGATGCTCAATCACTGAGCCATGCTGGCCAGACTATATGTGATGTTTTTAGATATATATTTTTTAATTGATTTCAAAGAGGAAGGGAGATGGGGAGAGCGAGAGAGAAACATCAATGATGAGAGAAAATCCTTTGGGATTAAGGTCATAAAATGTTCTCTACGACCAAGGTCCATAAGTTTAGTACCTATGCTTTCTTATAAGTAATTTATTGTTTCAGATATTCTATTTAGGTCTTTGATCCATTTTGAATTAATTTTTGTACATGGGGATAAACTGTAATCTAGTTTCATTCTTTTGCATGTGGCTTTCCAATTTTCCCAGCACCATTTGTTTATTTTTTTAAATATTTATTTTATTGATTTCAGAGAGGAAGGAAGAGGGAGAGAGAGAAATCAATGATGAGAGAGAATAATTGATTGGCTAGCTGCCTCCTGCATGCCCCCTACCGGGGGTTGAGCCCCGCAACCTGGGCATGTGCCTTGATCTGGAATCAAAACGTGACCTCCTGGTTCATAGGTCGACAGTCAACCACTGAGCACTCTGACTGGGCCCAGCACCATTTATTAAAGAGGTTTTCTTTTCTCCATTGTGTGTTTCTGGCTCCTTTTTTTGAAAATTATCTGCCATATATGTGTGATTTTATATCTGGGCTCTCAGTTCTGTTCCATTGATTTATGTGTCTGTGTTTCTGCTAATACCATGCTGTTTTGATTATCATAACTCTGTAGAATCATTGATCAGCTGCCTTCTGCATGCCCCACACTGGAGATCGAACCTTCAATCTGGGCATGTGCCCTAAATAGGTTCAAACCATGACCTCCTGGTTCACAGGTTGATGCTCAGCCACTGATCCTTGCTTTTTTAAAAGTTTCAATATCTTTGGTAAAGTTCTTGTTTTGTTCATTATTTTGTTTTCTGAGTGCATTGAATTGCCTGTCTACATTTTCTTGCATCTCGTTGAGTATTTTCAGAACTGCAGTCTTGAGCTCTCTGTCATTTATATCACATATTTTCATGTGTTCATTGAATATCAAAATTAAGAAACTAACCTTGACATATTATTATTAACTAAAATTTTTTTTTTAAGAGCTTAAAGCTTGCCAAAACCGGTTTGGCTCAGTGGATAGAGCGTTGGCCTGCGGACTGAGGGGTCCCGGGTTCGATTCCGGTCAAGGGCATGTACCTGGGTTGCAGGCACATCCCCGGTGGGAGATGTGCAGGAGGCAGCTGATCGATGTTTCTCTCTCATTGATATTTCTAACTCTCTATCTCTCTCCCTTCCTCTCTGTAAAAAATCAATTAAAAAAAAAAAAGAGCTTAAAGCTTATCTTTAAAAGGAAATAACTATAAATAATGCTTTGATACATGGTTTGTATACACAGACACACCAATGTAATTTTTGCTTTTTTAAAAATGGTGGACTAAGTTTTATTCTGTCTGAACTGAGATAGTTCATTTCTCATACTAGATTTATATGTTCAAATTTTAAGACTTTTCCTCTCTCTCTTTTAAAACTTACAGTTCTTTAAGGAAAAACAGTAATGCTCTGCATAGTTTACTGAAACGAGTGGTCAGCACTTTTAGTAAGGACACAGGTGAACTGGCATCTTCATTTTTGGAATTTATGAGACAGATTCTTAACTCTGACACAGTGGTAAGTATGTATGTATATCATATGTATTTGTATTCTTAACGTTTATCATAAGTGAAGAAATAACTTGGTTTCAAAAAAATCTTGGAATAATGTTTTTTGGAACTTGGAATTTAGAATCTTGTTTTTTTTTCTGTGTTTTCCCCCCCATTATGAAATCAGATTTTTTTATTTATTAAAAATTATAGATGTTTGAGTAGTCTTTACTGAATTCTCATTTACTAGACATTAATTTATGAATACTGATTTTTCAACTTAAAAAGAGAAAAATACTATCCATACTGTATTTTTCACATTGAGTTGCTTTGCTAGGGTCACTCAGAATAGTCACGTTTTATCAGTGTCTTAATTATTTCTTTAGTGTCATTTAAATGAGAATTTATTGATTGTGTTTTGGCTGCTGTGAGTTTGGGGTATTTATAGTAGACTATTTTGGATTCATCTTAGATATGAATTAAAGCTTATTTAGTTCTAAAATCTTAAGAGTTTCTATTAGTATTTTACAAAATCGTGCTATATTTCGTGGACACATTTCCAGAAGCCATTAATAGGCCTGCCTTTAGGAAGTGCTTCTAGTCAAACAAGTTTGGAAACGTCTCCATTGATGGAACTTAACTGGGTACATTAGTATATTACAAGCTCTAAGAGGTTCCGGATAAATAGAAACTTGCTTTACTGCAATCTAATCCAATTTTGTCTAAACGTATTGCTTGCAAAATACCTCTGTGTGTGTGTGTGTGTTTGTGTGTGTACACGTGCACACTTGTTAATATTCCGTGGGTTAGTATTCTGTCAACACTGATTTAAGAAATTTTGCTCATATTTAAGATTTCTATTTGGGAAGAGTTGTAGAGGACTGTTTAGTACAGTGTTACCAAATAAATATAATATGGAAGGTTTTCATAGGAAAAAAATTAAGTTTACTGTTTACTGTATTTCTGTTATGCATATATTTTATATTGAAAATATTTACTTCAATAAGCCCTTCTTGGCTGCCTATTCTATTTTTAGCAATTGTGCCAGTTTCATTGCTAAATTATTATTAGTTTTGTGTCACATAGAGTTTTTTAAAGTGATTAAGTTTACCAGATGTTTTGATTTTAGAAGATTGACATATTTAACAGTAGGACTGTGGCTATCCTAAAGAGATTTACTACTTATTATTTTCACCAGATCATAAGTGACATTGCTAATAAAACAGTATGGTAGATTTTGTTTTCTTACACATATGATCAGTTAAACAGTCACTAATAAAAACCACCAACCAGTGTTTATTCATGATATCCAGAATCTGCTGGGCCCTCAAGTACTGCTGAGTAATGCTTTTTATTTATCCCTTATCAATGCATTTTTTTTCTT
Source organism: Myotis brandtii (assembly GCF_000412655.1). Classification (NCBI taxonomy): domain Eukaryota; kingdom Metazoa; phylum Chordata; class Mammalia; order Chiroptera; family Vespertilionidae; genus Myotis; species Myotis brandtii. The sequence continues at coordinate 811,402 of NW_005370223.1, read as the reverse complement.
ACCTGCTTCGTTAGGAAGATTAAGGTCATTTTGTTTAATTTCTAAATCATTTCACTCCCTCTTAGATTGTTTCCTTGTTCTTTTTAATCTCTTGTTTTTCTTCCTTAATCAGGAAAAACTTATTTTATGTTTTTATGCCATTGATCTTCCCTGACATTCAAGATAGAAGTCATGAAATAGCCAGTTTTCCCTCTTCTGTTCATCATTTTCAGCAGCTGCTCATTCTTCATTAATTTATAAACAAACCTTTTATACTTTACTAGAGGCCTGGTGCACGAGATTTATGTACTGGGGGTGAGGGTGTCCCCTCAGCCTGACCTGCACCCTCTCACAGTCCAGGACCTTTTGCTCCTGCATTGAGTGTCTGCTCCCCCCGCCTCCCCCATAGCGACTGGTCGTTCCACTGTTCGGTTGATTTACATATTACGCTTTTATTATATAGGATTTCTTCTTTTGATTTCACCACTTCTACCTTAAAATTTTCCTTCTTGCTCCTCCTTTTTTGTAACATTTTTATTGAGATGAATTTCACACCCCATAAAATTCACCCTTTTAAAATGACGATTCATTAGTTTTTAGTTTATTCATAGAAACCATCATCACTACCTAATTTTAGAATGATTTCATAACCCATCAAAGAACCTTTGTACCCATTAACAGAAATTCCCCATTCTCTTTTGCCCCTACCTCCTGGCAGCCACTAAGGGCATTGTATTGAATTTATAGGTCAATTTTGGGAGCATTACCATTAAATCATCATGTCCAGGAAAGTGGGATGGCTGTACATTTATTTGGGTTGTTTTAAATTTCTTTCTACTATGTTGTATTGTTTTAAAAATATAAGTCTTATGCCTCTAAATTGGGAATTTTTTAAAGCTGTTATAAATGGAATTGTTTCTGAATTTCATCTCTGAATTGTTCTTTATGTTTAGAAATACAATTAAATTTTATACATTGATGTTGTGTCCGACACCTTGTTGAAGTTTTTTATTAGTTTTTTTTTAGTTTCCTTAGGATTTTATATATACAAGATCATGTCATATATAGAGGTAGTCTACCTTCTTTTTTTCCAATCTGGATACCTTTTTAATTTTTTCCTTGCCTTGTTCTCACAAGAACCTCTAGTATACGTTGAATACAAGTGACAAGAATTGATGTTTTTATCTTGTTCTTAATCTTAAGGAGAAGGCATTCAATCTCTGACCATTAAATACAATGTTAGCTATAGTTACTCATACATGCCCTTTATGAGGCTGAAGATATTTCCTTCCTTTTGTAGTTCTTATTGAGTGTTTTTATTATGAAAGGTGTTGGATTTTGTTAAATGCTTTTCCGTCTCTACTGAGATGACCATGTTGTTTTTCCCCATATTCCGTATATTATGTGTTCTGCATGTACCAGTGTATTTTCCATTGGATATTTTTGTTGAGAAATTTTGGTGCCAGTATGTTGAGTGCATGTGTTTACCTATTTATTGTGTGAATCTTACTCAAAGAAAACGTACTTCAATTTTGAAGTGACTAAATCCTTCTTGAAACTAGCCATTTGTACTGATATAAAACCAAAACATTAAGGGGAAGATTGCAGAAAAATGACTTAAATATCTGAGTTCAAAGTTTGGAAGCACCTTTGCAAATTTCGTTCTCAAATTTGATTTGTGTGTGACATTTACAGGGATGTTGTGGAGATGATAGTGGTCTCATGGAAGTAGAGGGAGCTCATCCATCACGGACGATGAGTATTAATGCTGCAGAGTTAAAACAGCTTCTTCAAAGCAAAGAAGAAAGTCCAGAAAATTTGTTCCTTGAACTAGAGAAACTTGTTTTGGTAAAAAATAAAGATAAAAACAGAAATAAAATAAAAACAGTGCATTCTTTTCCATTTGACTAGCACAAGTTTTTCTAGTGACTTTTTAAAAATAGTGAATCCTGCCCTAGCCAGTTTTGCTTCTGGTTAGAATGTCAGCCCATGGACAGAGGGTCGCAGGTTCAATTCCGGTTAAGGGCATGTACCTCGGTTGCAGGCTTGATCCCCTGGTTGGGATGCATGCAGGAAGCAATCAATCGATGTGTCTCACATCGATGTTTCTCTCCCTCCTTTCTCCTCTTTCTAAAGATCAATGGAAAAAATATCCTTGGGTGAGGATTAATAACAACAAAAAACAGTGAATCCTCAGTTGGGTATTACAGCATTTGAAATAACTCTGAATTAATAATTTGGAGTGAAGTCCTTCATATTGTGAAGAATCTTGAGTATATGAAGGCAGTACTTTTTGAATTGTTTATTGTTTGAGTTCAGGTGCCCCTGCTACCATTCTTTAGAAATAAAATAATAAGTGTTTTTGGTGTTTGTTTTATTTTAATATGTTTAATGTTAAGTTGATAATTCCCTGATGGTACTCCAAATTTTTTAAGTAATGAAATAATATAAACTTTTCTACTAAAAAGTTAATAGATTTGTGGCATAAATGTTCTAGTTTTACCTGCATCTTCTTATTTTGTTTTTGTTTGTATTTAGGAACATTCAAAAGATGATGACAATCTGGATTCGTTGTTGGACAATGTAGTTGGACTTAAGCAGATGCTTGAGTCATCAGGTGATCCTTTACCTCTCGGTGACCAAGACGTAGAACCAGTACTTTCAGCTCCAGAATCTCTCCAGAATCTGTTTAACAATAGGTAAACCAAGCAATATTTTGTGGTTGAGTAGATATAGTGTATTAATGGCTGGAGGTCTATAAATGGCCAGCTTGCTATTTTTCTGTAACGGGGCAGATAGTAAAATTCTAGGCTTTGCAGGCCACATTAAGCCTCTATTACATATTCTTCTTTACGTACAAACCATTTCTAACTTGTAGGCTGTACCAAAACAGGCCAGTAGAATGGGGATCATAGTTTACTTATCCCTGATATGCAGTGCCTCTTGGTCTTTGGAGCACTGTACTTTCAGAGCATAATGACTATTCATTGTAATGGAATTATTCTCTGAATTTAGAAAAATTAAGTATGGACATTTTTCGTACACATTGGTACATTTTAATAAACTTGACTTTTTGTAAGTAAATCCAGTGCTGTTTTATTTTACTGAAAGGTCAAAATTTGTCACTACAAGATTAGTTTCCAAGTTACTGATTTTTAAGGATACTTAATTCTTAAATAACTTTTTAAATTAATTTTTTAAGTGCTAATTTCCAATACTTTTATAGGGTGACATTTTAAATTGTACTTTCCACAGATTTTATTCTAATTGGAAGATGTTACAATTTTTATTTTGGATTTCTTCTTTTTTCTAAATTCTTTTTTTGTTCTAGGACTGCGTATGTACTAGCTGATGTCATGGATGATCAATTGAAATCTATGTGGTTTACTCCATTTCAGGCTGAAGATATTGACGGGGACCTGGATTTGGTATAATTTTATTACTAAATATTTAGAAAAAAAAGTTGTTGTTTCTTTGTGTATTGTTAGCTCTAATATAGCTGTTAGAAGTTCATTTGGGGACCAGTACTGCATACTTTTTATGTCAGTCACCCACTTAATAGTGTCCAAAACTCAGATTTTATGCTACTTGTTTCGCTTCTTTCTGGTTAGTGATCTGTATATATGGGAATGAGACATTTTATTTTTATTTTTTTAAAATATATTCTTGAGCCGAACCGGTTTGGCTCAGTGGATAGAGCGTCGGCCTGCGGACTCGGGTCCCGGGTTCGATTCCGGTCAGGGGCATGTACCTTGGTTGTGGGCACATCCCCAGTGGGGGGCGTGCAGGAGGCAGCTGATTGATCTCTCTCATCGATGTTTCTGACTCTCTGTCCCTCTTCCTTCTTCTCTGTAAAAAATCAATAAAATATATTTTAAAAAATAAATAAATAAATAAAATATATTCTTGATTTCAGAGAGGAACGGAGAGGGAGAGAGGAGAGAAATATCAATGATGAGAGAGAATCATTGATTGGTTGCCCCTTGCATGCCCTCTACTGGGGATCGAGCCTGCAACCCAGACGTGTGCCCTTGACCTGAATGGAACCAGGGATCCTTCAGTCCCCAGGCCGACGCTCTACTAGTATCCACTGAGCCACACCGGCTAGGGCAAGAATGAGACATTTTAGGGGAAAATCACATTTTTGCATAAGTACTCTTAAGTAATTTGTTTTCTTATATTTTTAGGAATATAAGAAAATTATCTCCCCAAATTAATAATCATTCCTGTGTTTGTGTTTAAAGAGAGGAATGGTGTTGTGTTATCTGCTCTTAATTTGAGGAAATATAAGAATGTATTCTAACTACATTACTAGAATAATGTAGTACTAATGCAAATTGACATCCTTAAATATAGTGCTGAGTAGGAAATAGTATAGTTACACTAAGACTGAAAATTCAGTGTAGTCTGTTTGTGCTTCTCAGAGATATATTAGGGAGGATGATTTCAGCTACATCTTATGGTACCATTTATACTAATAAAAGGGTAATATGCTAATTAGACCGGACGTCTTCTGGACGTCCTTCCTGACAAAGCTGGGCCCCGGGCGAAGCTGCCGACGGTCCTGGGTGAAGCCGCTGTTGGTCCCAGGTGCCTGTGGCCGGCCCAGGCCGAGCCGCCGGGGGACCTGGGGTCCTGGGTATCTGTGGCCAGTTTGGGCCGAGCCGCCGGGAATCCCGGGTGCCTGTGGCTGGCCAGAGGGAGGGAAGCCCAGGTCCCAGGTGTGGGGGCCGAGGCAGAGGTGGTTAGGGGCGATCAGGCTGTCTGGGGACCAATTAGGGGCAATCAGGCTGGCAGGCAGAGGGGTTAGGGCGATCAGGCAGGCAGTCAGGCAAGCGGTTAGGAGCCAGTAGTCCCGGATTGCAAGAGGGTGCAGGCCAGGCTGAAAGACCTCCTCCCCCACCTGTGCACGAATTTTGTGCACCAGGCCTCTAGTATATTATTTTTTTTCTTGATCAAATAAATATGTATATTTGATATTTTCTGTTCTAAAAAATGCTAATACTCATGTACAATAAAATTTTTTAAATGATTTACATTTAATGTATTGAGGATTCTTTTTCCTTATTTAAAAGATCACATACAAATCAGTTTAAATCTCATTAAACAATTAATTTCTTGCCCGGCGGTGTGGGTCAGTGGTTGAGTGTCGACCCATGAACCAGGAGGTTACTGTCTAATTCCATGTTGGGGCATATGCCCGGGTTGTGGGCTCATGCATTAGGCAGCCAATCAATGATTCTCATCATTGATGCTTCTATCTCTCCCTCTTCCTTCCTCTCTGAAATCAATAAAAACATATTTATAAAAAAAGAATTAATTTTTTTTTCATTGGAAATTGGTCATTGATTCTTTAGAAGAACTGTGCTGTCCAATAGAACTTTATGTAGTGGCAGAAATGTTCCATATCCTGCCCAGTAAAGTAGCCACCAGCCTTATGTGACTGGTGAGCAATGAAATGTTGCTAATGTGATTAATGAACTGTATTTTATTTTAATTTTAATTAATTTAAAATTAAATAGGTATATGTGGTTAGTGCCTATTGGCATCACATAAAACATTTGTGTTACAAATTGTTCTTTTTCTAAACTTCACTTTGAATCACAACTGTGTTGCAGTGATGACTGTGACCTTACATGGTGTAGGGAAATTTTAAGTCTTTTAGGTTTGATAAATTTGAATAAAACCTAAGTAAACTTAATTTTCATTTCTCTGAAAGTAAACTTAGGTTGGAACCTCATTAAATGCACAGAACTTTGAGATCTGTTGCACAAAATCCTTTTATAGCAGATAGGTTGACTATATAAGGCTTGCAGAATATGTTATTTTCATATTCTTTTGGAAAAGTTCTGGGGATACTACATTGTTAATTTATATAGAGAAATCCTGAGTTTTTTGTCAGGCAGCATAGGTCTCAGATTAATAACACTTCTGTGAGGAGGAATGCCAAACCCACCCCCCCCACCAAGAAAAACCCACAATTGAATTCCTAAGATTTTTTTTTTTAACTACCAGTGATGTTGCTTTTTGAAAAGATGAGGGAAAGAGGCAGGCCTATAATTAGTCATATAATTTATAGGAAGTAAGAATTTCCATAGTCAAGTGTTACATTAATAGTTACATTTAAGGTGTATATTTCATTTTACTTAATTTTTATGACTGCAGGTAAAAGTGGACTTAATTGAACTCTCTGAGAAATGCTGTAGTGACTTTGACTTGCACTCAGAATTAGAGCGCTCATTTTTGTCAGAACCGTCATCTCCAGGGAGAACCAAGACCACCAAAGGATTCAAACTTGGGAAGCACAAGCATGAGACCTTTATAACTTCAAGGTAACATTTATTCTACTGAAGATTTTGATTGTGGTCACATACGTTTATTTATTTTAATGTATTTTAAGCTAGACACATGGCTATTAAAGGATAAAGGAAGCCTTGGCTGATGTGGCTCGGTTGGTTGGGGGTTGTTTGTGTACCAGGAGGTTGCCGGTTCAATTCCTAGTCAAGGACACATGCCCGGGTTGCGGGCTTGATCCCCAGTAGGGGTGTGCAGGAGGCAGCCAGTCAGTGTTGCACTCTCACATTGATGTTTCTCTCTCCCTTCCTCTTTCTCTAAAAATCAATAAACTATTTTTTTAAAAAGGATAAAGGAAGTTGCCATAATGCTTGAATCATGAATATTGTTTGAAAAATAATTTTTTTATTTTTTTAAATACATTTTATTGAGTTTTTACAGAGAGGAAGGGAGAGGGATAGAGAGTTAGAAACATCGATCAGCTGCCTCCTGCACACCTCCTACTGGGGATGTGCCCACAACCGAGGTACATGCCCTTGACCGGAATCGAACCCGGGACCCTTGAGTACGCAGGCTGACGCTCTATCCACTGAGCCAAACTGGTCAGGGCTGGAAAATAAATTTCTTTTGGAAATTTTTTTAAAGATAATAATTTGGCCAATACATACCCAGTACATTTGTTTATTATTCCACTTTATGAGAGTTTGGAAGGTTTGAACAAGAGTGAATTGGCTTATTTAAAATAATTGTTAGTCATACCAATAAAATGTGAGTGCTATTCTTAGCTAGTTTTATTGTATTCCATGGAAAGTACAGGTATATCTTGGGAGATATACAGGTTTGGTTCCAGACTACTACAATAAAGTAAATATCATAATAACCTGAGTTATATGAAATTTTTTGTTTCTTGGTGCATGTAAACGTTATGTTTATCCTATACTATAGTCTATTAAGTGTGCAATATCATTGTGTCTAAAATCGAATGTACATATCTTAATTAAAAAATACTCGACTGCTAAACGATACTATCATCTGAGCCTTCGGTGAGTCATTCTTTTTACTGATGTAGGATCTTGCCTTCAATTTGTAAAAAATGCAATATCTATGAAGTTCAGTAAAGTAAGGCACATTAAAGCAAGGTTTACCTGTAATGGAAATATTTGCAAAGTAACCACAAATGTAGTTTTCATATTGCAAAGATTGATTTATATTTTCATTGGAAGTATATATTTTTTTAAAATGTTTTCATGGTCTATTTTTGTTTTAATAGTGGAAAATCCGAGTACATTGAACCTGCCAAACGAGCTCATGTTGTGCCACCACCAAGAGGAAGGGGCAGGGGAGGGTTTGGACAGGGTATACGACCCCATGATATTTTCCGTCAGAGAAAACAGAACACAAGCAGACCACCGTCTATGCACGTGGATGACTTTGTTGCAGCTGAAAGTAAAGAAGTGGTCCCGCAAGATGGGATACCCCCACCAAAACGGCCACTCAAAGTATCACAGAAGATTTCTTCTCGTGGTGGATTTTCAGGCAATCGAGGAGGACGGGGAGCTTTTCACAGTCAAAATAGGTTTTTCACACCACCTGCCTCGAAAGGTAACTACTTATATATGTTTTCTTTCTCTTTTTTTTGTTTTGTTTTGTTAATCCTCACCTGAGGATATTTTTTCCATAGATTTTTAGAGAGAGTGGAAGGGGGGACAGAGAGAGAGAGAGAGAGAGAGAGAGAGAGCGAGGAACATTGATGTGAGAGTCACACATTGATTGGTTGCTTTCTGCATGTGCCCTGACTGGGACTGGGGATGGAACCTGCAACCTAGGTACTTGCCCTTGACTGGAAATCAAACCTGTGACCCTTCAAGTCGCAGGCCAACACTCTAACCACTGATCACCACCAGCCAAGGTTGTAATATTTTCTAATGGGTTAGAACAGCGATTTTCAACCAGTGTGCTGCAAGAGTGTTTAAAACATGCACTACCTGACTATTTAGTTGGGGGCGCTGACCTCTTCCCTTAGATTGTCAAATAAAAAAAATGACAACAGCCAACACAATAGTCGTCAAGTGTGAATAAAAAAAAAATTATACCTATTTTTTGGTGTGCTGCAGAATTTTAGTAATTAGTTTGTGTGTGCCATGAGATGAAAAAGGTTGAAAATTGCTGGGTTAGAATAGTGGAATATTAGAATATTAAATAGAAATTATTGAGATGGTAGTGATTCAGATAAAGTATTTTTCTGTTACTAAAATTAAGCTGCCTCTTGACTATTTGCAGTGGTACTATTTGCAGAGCATTTTATTGGAAAGGGAAAAAATCTTATTTAAATTAACCTTTGCTTAATTTAAGCACATTTAGTGATAAGTTTAATTAAGTCTGGGCTAATTATTTTCGTTTTTATATTAAGAATTATGTTTATCTTTTCTGAATAATATTTATACATTATTTTTGTAGCTGTACTTATCAACAATTTCCCGAAGATTTTTCTGTATATTCGCCATTGATTCTCTTGTGTACTTGATTCCTAATGTAATATTTAATGTTTTAAATTGTTTCAAGATTTTAGAAACTGAGTTTATTCATAGATATTATGCTTCACCAGTAGATTGAGGACATGTTTTTTTTTGCTGCTGCTGTGGAGGGTAGGAGTGGAAAAGAATAGAAGTTTACATTAATAGCAAACACAGAGCTGTGTTAGGGATGGTTATAAGCACTTGACATATAGTACTTTCACATCAACCCCATGAGGTAGGCTTTGTTAATACAACCACTTTACAGAAGAGAAAACTGTCAGGACACATAAGTGTAAGTGGTGAAAGCAGTATGTGAACTTGGCAGTCTGGCTCCAGAGCTTCTGCTCCTAACCACGTACGGTGCTGCCACTCTACAGTATATTTCATTTACAAAAATTTCAGTTTATCTTCCATTCCTTTGGAAGGTTAAGGAAAACCTGTCAGGTCTTTCTTAATCCAACTGAAGTTGTGAAAAAAGATGTGATTGTGTTGCCTTTAGGAAACTACAGTCGTCGGGAGGGAACAAGAGGCTCCAGTTGGAGCGCTCAGAACACTCCTCGAGGAACTTACAATGAAAGTCGCGGAGGCCAGAGCAATTTCAACAGGGGCCCTCTTCCACCTTTACGACCACTTAGTTCTACAGGTAAACATTTTTCCTATTTGGTATTGCTGAGAGAGGGAAGTGAATCCTCATTTTCAAATCGTTAAATGTCATGTACTCTGATTCTGGGAGAGAATATTTTAGAATGTAAACGTGTAATTCTAAAGTCAGTTTAATTTTATATCTGAATGAGTGCCCAATGTACATTTTCTATAGAAATAATCAAAATTGCGGATTCTGAACTTCGTGTATAGTCTGAGCAGTTTCATGGTGATGTGCGCTGTTTTTATATTTTAATAATGAGAGCCAACCCTTAGGTACATTTTTGACCAAAGTATTTTAAGAACAGACATATCTTCATAAGGTGTCTTCTATTTTTAGTTACTGTATTCTATTGTGTGTATAAGCATATAACCCTTTACAGCTTTATTTGAGATGTTGTTCTCATATATGAAACAATTTACCTATTTAAAGAGGACAGTTCACACTGGTCTTTAACACATTCATAGAACTTGTATGTGGATTTTAAAGGAGCAAAGAATAATTTCTCTTTTGGTTTGAGCTCGGTGTTACAGATGAGTCTTCATATAATGGGAAAGGAAAGGGTGTTGGAACTAACAGTGTGTTCTTTCCTTTATAGGCTACCGCCCAAGTCCTCGTGACCGGGCTTCAAGAGGCCGTGGGGGACTTGGACCTTCCTGGGCAAGTGCAAATAGCGGCAGTGGAGGCTCAAGAGGAAAGTTTGTCAGTGGAGGCAGTGGTAGAGGTCGTCATGTACGGTCCTTTACACGATAAAAGTTATTTTGGGAACATCCTAAGTGTATATGAACATTTCATGACAACAACAAAAAACAATAAAATAAGACATTGAAGGACCAACTTAACCTTTTAGCAGTTATCTGGAAACTCTGAAGAATATTTTTATCTGAAGAAAGCAGATTTTGTTTGATACATAACACAAGATTTCAATAAAAATCCAAACTTTGTATGTATGTTTTATATATTTTTTTCTCTTTTTTATACAAGACTAGAAAATTTCTTAGGTAGAAAAATGAATGATGAAATTACTTTTGTCTTAGTGTATACCTTGCCTATACCACAGATGTTCCCAATATTTTCTCAGCTCATGGTGCCCTTTAGCGTTTCAGTAATTTTTTTTTTTTTTTGGCACATCTAGGACTAAAGAAATGCATAATACTTCCATTTATTAAGCAGTCAGGTCCAAACAACTTAATAAGAATTTATATCATAAGCATTAGTAACTGTGGACACTGTACAGCTTCTCACCCCTTGGAATCAGCGTGGATCGACACTGCTACTATCATTTCCTGTTCCACTATGCTTTTTTTTTTTCTTTTTTCTTTATTGCTTAATCACTATGCTTTTTGCACAGTACTTTTGATCACAAATGCTGAAAACCCAGTTTTTAAAAGATACACTGTCATGGGAAGAAATATAAAGCCACCTAATATTGAAAATATAAACTACCTCACCCTAGTAGTTGGTGTTATGTCCAATAGATGTGTTCCCCTCAAAAATATGAAACAAACACTGACCCTTCTGCTAATTTACTAGGGTGCCCTGATACATAGTTTGGGGAACCTTTTTATAACAAAAGAAACACAACGTTCTTCCGTACATTAGAAATGTGTATGTACTTTGTGTTTCAGCTTTATACTTATACCTACATTTGCTATTTTATTACAGTTATCTAAAGCCTAAAATGAGGTGTGTCCTAATAGTTATTTTGGGAGTCCAAAATATCTAATAAAATCTGGACTTTATATACAGAAATAAAGTTTATAACAGAAAATAGCCATATTTTTCCCAAGAGATAACACTGAGCCTATATAACTGACATAAAATAGAGACTTCTCGCCCAGGTGGTGTGGCTCAGTGGTTGAGTGTGGACCTATGAATCAAGAGGTCACCCATTCAATTCCTGGTAGGGGCACACCCGCAAGTTGCAAGCGTGATCCCGGGAGGTGGGGGGGGTGGGCAGTGAGGGGATGGAGGGTGTGCAGGAGGTGCAGGAGGCAGCTGCAGCCGATGGATGTTTCTCATCAATGTTTCTTCTCTCTCCCTCTCTTTCAAATCAATAAAAAATAAAGACTTAAACAACAAAGTGTGTATGAGTCTCACTTCATTCCTTTATCATCATGTTTTGCTGAACTATTTGTGAGTGAATACAATGTTTGTTAGAACGCCTTTAATAAAAGCTCAGCTCTAAAGACTGTGACGTTTAAGTGAAAAGTAAAGGAAATCTTATATCCCTAATGGCCTCAAAAAACCCAGGATAACTAAACCCCTTTCAATTCTCAAACCTAATAAGCTCATCTCTAATGATAACATTATTCACATTGGATAGAATTCAAAGTTTGTCCCTAATACCTGACCAAATACATGTAGTAATTGTTTCTTAAGTAATTACATTTGTTAATAAAATATGGCTATATGTACATTTTTTAAATGGAATGCTTCATAAATTTGTGTCATCCTTGTGTAGGGGCCATGCTAATCTTTGTATTGTTCCAGTTTTAGTATATGTGCCGCTGAAGCAAGCACTATAGGTATATTTCTTGATTTGTTTTTTAGCTTTAAGTTGAATATAATCTTTGAGAAATATCAGAGTGTTGTATATGCTATTTGTTAGTGTAACACTCAGGAATTCATGCCAGGCAAAGTAATAAATTAGTACTGTAGAAGCAAATTATACCTACATTTGCTATTTTATTACAGTTATCTAAAGCCTAAAATGAGGTGTGTCCTAATAATTATTTTGGGAATCCAAATATCTAATAAAATCTGGACTTTACATACAGAAATAAAGTTTATGACAGACACTAGGTATATCCATGCTGTTGTAGATGGCAAGATTTTATTTTTCTTATGGTCATATTCCATTTATGTGCATCATTAAAAATGTCCTGATTACCTAATAATCTTAGATAAATGGGAAGCTAAGGAATTCAGCATGTTGACTATCCCTTTCATGCATTATTACTCAGTCTTTATAACAGTCCAGCAAAGGAGGTATTATCCTAATTTTACAGATGTAGAAACCTAAGGAACTTGATTTAAAAGTGATAACAGGTTTTAAAACCATGTTGGCTAGCTTCTAATTTTTTTTAAATATATATTTTATTGATTTTTTACAGAGAGGGAAGGAGAGGGAAAGAGAGCTAGAAACATCGATGAGAGAGAAACATCGACCAGCTGCCTCCTGCACACCCTCCACTGGGGATGTGCCTGCAACCAAGGTACATGCCCTTGACCGGAATCGAACCTGGGACCCTTGAGTCCGCAGGCCGACGCTCTATCCACTGAGCCAAACCGGTCAGGGCCTAATTTTTTTTTAAAGTAACTTGTTTTTCAATTACAGTTGCTGTGCAATATTATATCAGTCTTAGGTGTATAACCCAGTGATTAGACATTTATATAACCCAAGAAGGGATCACCCCGATAAATCTTGTACCCATCTGACACCATACATAGTTACTACAATATTATTGATATCCCCATGGCTATTCTGTAACCACCAATTTGTACTTCTTAATCCCTTCACTTCTTTCACTCATCCCTCCAACCCTCCTCCCGTCTGGCAACCATCAAAATGTTTTCTGTATCTGAGTCTCAGTTCTGCTTGTTCAGATACTCTTTTTCATATTTTGCATATAAGTCAAATCATGGCATTTGTCCTCTGACTCCACTCAGCACAACACACACTAGATATATCTATGCTGTTGTAGATGGCAAGATTTTATTTTTTCTTATGGTTGTCATATTCCATTTGTGTGCATCACTTCTTTATTCATCTACTGATGGACACTTAGGTTGCTTCCATATCTTGGCTATTGTAAACAATGCTGCAATGAATAGTTTTGGTTTATCATTTTGTGTGTGTATTTTTTTTTAAATAAATACCCAGAAGCAGAATCGCTGGGTCCTTCTTTGTCTCCTGTTATAGCTTTTGTTTTAAAGTCTATTTTGTCTGGTATAAGTATTGCTATCCCTGCTTTTTAAATTAGATTTCCATTTTCATAAAATATCTTTTTCCATCTCTTTACTTCCAGTCTGTGTCTTTTATTTCAAGTGGGTCTCTTGTACAAAGCATATGTAATGGTCTTGCTTTGTTATCCCTTCAGACATAGTATGTCTTTTCATTGGAAAACTTCACCATTTGCATTTAAAGTAATTGTTGATAAATATGTATTTATAGCCATTTTTATTCACGTTTTAAAAAAAATCCTCACTGGAGGATATGCTTTTGATTTAAAGGGGTGGGGGTGGGGGGGGGAGAGGCATCCATTGGTTGCCTTCCGTATGTGCCCCGACCCTTAACCTTTCTGTATATGGGACAATGCTCCAACCAACTGAGCCACACCAGCCAGGGCTATTCATGTTTTTTTATCTTTTTCTCCTTAAAAAAAGACCCTTTAATGTTTTTTATAATAATGGTTTGGTGGTGGTGAGCTTCTTTAGCCCCTTCTTGTCTGGGAAGCTCTTATCTGTCCTTTGATTCTGAATGTTAGACTTGCTGGATGGAGTAATCTGGGTTGTAGCTCCTTGTCTTTTCATCACTTTGAATAATTCCTGCCAGTCCTTTCTGACCCTAATGGAACCCAGGACCCTTCGCTCCGCAGGCCGACGCTCTACCCACTGAGCCAAACCGGCCAGGGCATAAATCCCTTTCTGAATTGAACCACCAACCTGTAAGAAACCTGGAAGCGCTTCCAGAGAAATGCAAAGGGCCACGTGCCGGAAGGTCGGCCAATCAGAGCCGGGCTGGGCCAGGCGCCGCCAAGGAGGTAGTGCGCACGCGCGCGGGCTCTTCCGCCATTGGCTGGGCGGAAGCGGGCTCTTTGAGCTCTCGCGGTGAGGGGAGCTGTCTACCCCGGTTCCTCCCGCGGACAACTGCGCTTTCTTCGGGTCCTCGCCCGTGGCTTCCCCGGAGAACCGCCCGGCGACAGCCTGTAGGCTCGTGTGGAGCTCCGCGAGGAGAGGCGCCACAGCAGGCCTCCGAGGGAGGAGGGAAGGTCGGCGGCG
>NW_005370223.1:712844-796867 GCF_000412655.1 Myotis brandtii | reverse complement strand
TTGGCGGAGCCTCCGGGAGACGGAACTGCGGACGGTGATGCCTCCGCGCCCGCTCTGCCGGGCCGTCGCTGGCTCTGCCCCGGGGCGTTTCTTCCCCGGGGTTGGCCCACGCCCTCCTCACGGTGTTGATCTTTAGCGGAGGGTTCAGTGGGGCATGACGTCAGAAGAGCAGGTGAAGCTCGCAGCGCAGCCGCAGCAGCAGCAGAGACGGCCGTGGCTGGTTCTTGGTGGTTTGTTTACCTTGCTCCCGGGGGTCGGATGGGGGCACCCCTCCCACCTTCAAAGCCACACGAACACACTGATTTCGGCCACGATCCCCCTGGTCGACATCCTTCACTGCCCCGCCTCGTGGGACCTTCATCACAGGGCCTTGTGTCTTAAGCATCCAGTAATAATTAAACATGGTATTATCACAGATAACTAGGGTGCTTACTGTGTGTAAGCTTTGTCCTAAGTGCTTGGAGTGTTTCATTTAACCCAACAGCACTGTGAGTCATTGTGATTACTGTATCCCCTATTATAGACGAAGAAATGGAGACACAGAGGTTAGGCACACTGTGCAGGATCACACACTAGGAAGTGTCAGGCCAGGTGTTCACCTTATATTCAGGTTTTTACCCTTAAAGCTGTATTCTTAGTGACGACATGACACTGTTACCTTCAAAGCTGTGTTCGTCATTATTCTTTGCATTGCCCCAAAGTTCAGGCTTTCTGATGTGTGGCAGCTGTCAGCCATTGACTAGGGAGGACAGAAGCAGGTAGGGTGTTCGCATCATCTCAGAACTTGTAGCATCCCAGTAGGGCTGCCAAGTGGGCATTATTTCTTTATTTTTATTTTTATTTTTAAAAATATATTATTGATTTCAAAGAGGAAGGGAGAGGGAGAGAGAAACATTAATGATGAGAATCATTGATGGACTGCCTCCTGCACGCCCCCTATTGGGGAACAAGCCCGCAACGAAGGTACATGCCCTTGACTGGAATGGAACCTGGGACCTTTCAGTCCTCAGGCCCACGCTCTGTCCACTGAGCCAAACCAGCTACAGCCAAATGGGCATTATTTCCAGGGCTTGGGCAAAGGGCTCAGATAGTTCTAATTTAAGAGGCAGCAAGGAAGCTGAAATATTTAAGGGGGAAATATACTGATGCCTGCAGTTTACTTTTAAATGCATTAATAAGTTAGATGACTGATGGATGTAAATGGCAGAGCTAGAATTCAGGTCAATTTAGAATCTGTTTTCTGAACCACCACCAGTCGGTGCTGCTTCTCACTTGCCTACATTCTCAAATTCATTAAAAAAAAAATAGGATAAATAGGAGGGTTGAAAAATTAGAAATCGTGTATTAGGTCTGGAAGGGTTTCAGGGTTTAAGGTGGTGATGAAAGAAATTTTACCATCTAGTCCATTCTCTTTATTTTACAAATGAGGGAATTGATATCCAGAGAGTTTAAATAGTTTGCCCAAAGTTTCTAGCTACTGTATTTTTCTAGTGTTCTTTTTAAAAACGGTTTTGGTCAGAATTTTCAGAGTTTTACAGGGGGATCTGACTAAATGCAGAAAATAAAACCTAATTTCATGATGTGGACATCATTTTTATTAATGACATCGAGAATTTATTACTTTAATTAAGTAGACTCATCATTATCTTGTTATTTCAGTTGAGCTATTGTCATCTAAAAGCCCCTTGAGTTTTTCCATATAAACTTTCTGTTGTTCTATTTCATTTGACCATTAAGGGCCTAACATTTGTATGTTGTAATTCATCATGTTGCAGTTGTCAATTGTGTATCCAGGGACATGTAATATTCTGTTGGCCCATTTTAAAGGGGATGAGGTTAGTGAGGTTATTTTGGCATGACTTATTTAGACAGAATCTGTATTGACCACTGCTATTGGTACATACTGCTTCTCAAGTACACATAGTTACAAACCAATTTTAATTAAAACCATTAATTTGCTCTAAGATTGTGTTAATAGAGATCTATTTTGCCCCTGAATAAGAAACAGTAGAGAATGCCCTCCACTGCTAACCCCTCAAACTGTATAAGGGCTGTCCAGCACAATGTGAATGTCCCCACTCACCACGGAAACCGAGGCAGAAAGACCTGAATCTAATCAGACTTACGGGAGATTTTTGTTTTTGGTATTTTTCAGGTTAGTACTGCTGAACATGAGACGATCTGCAGCGCCAAGTCAGTTGCAGGGGAAACCCTTCAAAAAACCAAAATTTATACCGCCAGCAAGAAGTAATCCAAGTCTGAATGAAGAGATTACAAAGCTGGATCCAGATATGCAATTGTCTGAGGTAAAAAAAAAAAATTAAAGGAAGCAATATAGAGAAGCATGTACTTGTAAAAACTGCCATCTAAAGAGTTAACAATACTTACTGCCTATAGGAATTTTCAGTTGACAAAGTCCTACCAACGCCTTAGAAATTATTATGATTTTTTTTAAAAAAAGGAATGACATACAGTTGGGTCCATAAAATAAAATTCTGGTAACAGTAAAAAATATGGTAACTCTGTGAGGAAAGGGGTGGAGGTTCTTGTAAAAAATTATTCTGATTAGTGTTCTTTTTTTCCTTTTAAATTGATTTTAGAGAGAGGAAGGGAGAGGGAGAGAGAGATATAAATATCAATGATGAGAGAGAATCATTGACGGGCTGCCTCCTGCATGCACCCTACTGGGGATCAAGCCCACAACCCAGGCATGTGCCCTGACTGGGAATTGAGCTGAGACCTCCTGGTTCATACGTTGATGCTCAACCACTGAGCCACACGGGTTGGGCTCTTTTTTTTCTTTTTTCTCATCTTCACCCGAGAATATTTTTTCCATTGATTTTTAGAGAGAGTGGAAGGCACGAGGGGGTGAGGGGAGAGAGAGAAAGAGAAACATTGATGAGAGAGACACATTGATTAGTTGCCTCCCGAACACACCCTGACTAGGATTGGGACTCGAACCCTCAACCCAGGTATTTGCCCTTGACTGGGAATCAAACCTGTGACCCTTCAGTGCGTGGCTGACACTAACTAGGGAGCCACACTGGTCCGGGTGATTTTTGTTCTTTTTAAAGATACCGTATAAATAAATGAAAACTTTAGATAAGGCAGTTTAAAGACAAGCATGTAAATAATGATTTATATCATTATTCTAGACATTTCATTTTACTTATAAAGAGTAAGTGTGCCCTGGCCACATTGGCTCAGTGGACAGAGCATTGGCCCTTGGACTGAAGGGATGTGCGTTTGATTCCGGTTAAGGGCAAGTACCTCGGTTGCAGGCTTGATCCCCGGGCCCAATTGGGGCATGTGCAGGAGGCAACCAATTGATGTTTCTCTGTCTCTCCCTCTCGCTCTCCCTTCCACTCTTCCTAAAAATCAATGGAAAACATCCCTTGGGTGAAGATTAACCAAAAAAAAAAAGTAAATGCTTGAAGCAGTCTTAATATATGCTCTTTAGTACTAAGAGAAGGAATTGTTTTGATCTTAGATATATAGAAGTTAAATAGAAAATATATAAAACAGGCAATCCACACTTCTGCTACTCTATAATTCTCTGATCTATTTATGCTATGGAGGTTAAAGTCTACTAATACATTTTTTTCTTTTTTATTGTGAGTTGTTATTTTTTTAAAAATTCAAACATACTGTGGTAGACAGAAAAATGGCTCTCTAAAAATGTCCATATCTTGCCCAGCTGGTGTGGCTCAGTGGTTGAGCATCGACCCATGACCCAGGAGGTCGTGGTTTGATTCCCAACATGGCACATGCCCGGGTTTCAGACTCAATGTACTTTAGGGGGCATGCAGGAGGCAGCCCATTCATTGATGATTCTCTCTCATCATTGATATTTCTATCTCTTCCTCTTTCTGAAATCAATAAAAACATATTAAAAACATCCATGTCCTAATACTTGGAACTTGTGAATATGTTACTTCACATGGTAGAAGGGACTTTTTGACTAAGTGATTAATGTTAAGGACCTTGAGGTGGGGTAGTTATCCTGGATTGTCTTGGTCGCCCCATATAATTGTCCTTAAAAGTAGAAGAGGGAGCCCTGGCCAGTGTGGCTTAGTTGGTTGGGCATTGTCTCATGCACTGAAAGGTTGCTAATTTGATTCCCAGTTAGGGCATATGCCCGGGTTGCAGGCTCAATCCCTAATGGGGGGGGGGGCGGCGCGTGCAGGGGACAGCTGATCAATGTTTCACTCTCACATTGATGCTTCTCTCTCCCTCTCCCTTCCTCTTTCTCTAAAAAAATCAATAAAAATATTTAAAAAGCACACTATAATTATAAGCACAATTTTCATTCTCTGAGTCAGTTATTTAAAAAAATATTTTTATTGATTTCAGAGAGGAAGGGAGAGGGAGAGAGAGATAGAAACATCCGTGATGAGAGAACCCCACACTGGGGATTGAGTTGAAACCTAGGCATGTACCCAACCAGGAATCGAACCGTGACCTCCTGATTCATAGGCGACACTCAACCACTGAGCCACACTGGCTGGGCTCAGCTTTTAATACTAATTTAAAAAACAATAAAAATTGAATTTTAAGTTATTTTTTTTAAGTATCCCCTATGTATATGTAGAGAAACTAAATTTGTAGCTCTTTTTTTTTAAACTTGTAGTTCTTTTTAAACTAGGTATCTGTTATGTAAAAATATGGAAAATTAGATTGAATTTCTGCATAAAATACATATTTCGTTCTTTTAGGTTGCTGCAAATAATACTCTTCTCCAATTACAAGCTGATCCCACAACATACAGTTTAAATCTTCTGCCTGCTGAAGACAGTGGTAGAGAAATGAATCACGGGGAAACATCTGCAGTGCCAGCATTTAACCTACATCATACAGGTAAGACTGTGCTTTTTAGTAATCAGGTTTACACTTGACCAGTTTTATTACAGTACTAGAGGCCCAATGCACGAAATTAGTGCAAGGGGCTTGGCCCTTGCAGCCCCGGCTGCCTTGTGGTCCCGCCCCCGCCTACTGGTCATTCCAGAAGGTCTTCCGCCGTCCAGTCTAATTAGCATATTAGCTCTTTATTACATAGGATTATTTAAATTGATTACTTAGAATGAATATGTACATTTGAAAGTTATTGATACAATACAACTAGATTGTTGGCAATTCAGATTTTTGTTGTCATAATTTATCTTTAATGATTGCATTAATCATGTAATTCAAATTTTGTACTTTATAATAGGTGTATGTCTAATACTGTTCATTGTAAAGGTATTGGTCAAATATGGTCTTTGCCTCAAGTACCAAAAGGTGTTTAAAGATTAAAAAAACAAATTTTCTAAAAAAACATGTTAACAATACTAAAATTGGAGAGGTGAACTTGAAAGAAATGAAACTGTTAAATCATTATAGTCCATGGAGTAACTTCTGATCAGTTAGATGGGAATTATGAAGGTATATAATTGCAATAAAAGCAAGCACTTAACAAATGTTCCCTCTCCCCATTGTTGAATTGAGTTAAAATAATGGCTATGGTTCTTTTTGAATCTAATAGGCCAGTATTTTTCAGATAATTAAAAAAATAATGAAGATGGTTCACAGATGTTTATTTGGCCTTGTGAAAACCAACATCAAAACTACAGTTTTCCAAATTGTATTTTATTAATTTTTGGTTGAATAATCATATTCAGGGAGAGAGCCCCATCTGCTGGTTTGTAGAATTGTAACTGTCATCCTTAAGATACCAGTGTAAATCAACAAAAAGTGCCTTCATCGCTTAATCCTTTTCAAGGAAGTTCTTTTTTTAAAAAATATTTTTATATTTTTTTAATTGATTTCAGAGAGGAAGGAAGAGAGAGAGAGATAGAAAGATACATGATGAGAGAGAATCATGGATTGGCTGCCTCCTGCAAGTTCCCCACTGGGGATCGAGCCCACAACCTGGGCATATGCCCTTGACCAGAATCGAACCTGGGACCTTTCAGTTCGCAGGCCGACACTCTATCCACTGAGCCAAACCGGCCAGGGCTTCAAGGAAGTTCTTGAGCTTGGTGATGATTAATTTTACCTATAAATGGTTCATTTCTTGGTGGGGCAGAAAGGAATTTTGTATTTCCCCAATTGGTCAGAATCATTGGTACCATTTATGCTCCTCAGAACTTAAAAGTGGGGAAGGACTTTTGGAGCTGGTACCAATTCAGGGAGATTTGTAGAAACAGTTCTGGGCATGGCAGTGTAGCTGCTGCCATGTTTCACTGATTTGCTCTCATTTCTTCCTACCTTACTTTCTCCCTCTTTTCTTCTATCTTTGTTAGATGAATGTCCTATTTTCCCAGTCTTTCATCTCTACTGTCAGGCCTGTGCCAGATAATGACCCATGCATGCCTGTTTTTTTGTTTTTGTTTTTTCTATCATGGTAACTAACATCTTCCCCAGTGAATGATATTTAGACTCTACAGTATGTTACATTCCTTGTTACTGGTTTGGGGTTTCATTTGTGTTCTATGGTTTCTTGTTCTCTTCCCTGCTTACTATGAGAAGAGAGTTAAGTGTTAAGATAAACTGAAGAGTTTACTTAATTTATTCAACCTTTAATCCCTTAATCCTTCTCCGATTTAATGCATTTACTGGACTGGGGAACCTGTGCCAACCTCCTGACACCCCACTGCCTGTCATTCAGAGAGAGAGGTTAATTGGGGAAAAGAGCATTATAAGAAGCATCTTGCTTTCTATAGTGATTGCTGAAGAGAGATGTTGCATATAGAAAAGCATGGAGCCCCAGCTGGTTTGGCTCAGTGGGTAGAGTATCTGGAAGGACGTCTGGTCTAATTAGCATATTACGCTTTTATTATTATAGATGTGTGTGTGTGTATGTACGTACATATATAGATATATGTTTTTATTTCAGAGAGAGGGAAAAGGAGAGAGCAATAGAAACATCAACAATGAGAATCATCAATGGGCTGCCTCCTGCATGTCCCCTACCGGGGGTTGAGCCTGTAATCCAGGCATGTGCCCAGACCAGGAATCGAACCATGACCTCCTGGTTCATGGGTTGACACTCAACCACTGAGCCACAATGGGCCGGACAAAAATTCACCATTTTAACCATTTTAAAGTGTGCAAGTCAGTGGCATTTAGCACATTTACAGTGTTTTGCAACCATTACCAATATCTAGTTTCAGAACATTTTCATCACACTAAAAGCAATCCCAGGGCCAATTAATCAGTCAACTCATCATTCCCCTCTCTCTTCCCAGCCCTGGTAACCACTAATCTGCTTTCGGTCTCTATGGTTTTGCCTGTTTTGGACATTTCATATGAATAGAATCCTACAATATATAGTTCCTTGTGACTTTAAAAAAAAAAAAAAAAAAGATAGGTAGCCCTAACCGGTTTGGCTCAGTGGATAGAGTGTCGGCCTGCGGACTGAAGGGTCCCGGGGTCGATTCCGGCCAAGGGCATGTACCTCGGTTGCGGGCACATGCCCAGTCGGAAGTGTGCAGGAGGCAGCTGAGCTGATTGATGTTTCTCTCTCATCGATGTTTCTAACTCTCTATCCCGCTCCCTTCCTCTCTGTGAAAAATCAATAAAATATATTTAAAAAAAAAAAAGATAGGTAATGAACGCACATGGTAAAAAATTCAGAAGTCGTGAAGAATACAGTAATAGTAAGAAGTCCCCTTTCCCTGATCCTTCACCATCTAGTTTCTTTCTCCAGAGGCAACCAGTTACCAGTATTTGGGTATCTATGAGATATTTTGTACATTTGGAAACATTTGTATGTAATATATTTTCCCCATACAAATTATTGTTCACTAACTGCACTGTTCTATACTTTGCATTTTTACTGTAACAGTCTATCTTTGAAATCTTTTTGTCAGTACATTTAGAACTACCTCTTTCTATTTAAAAACTACATAATATCCTATTGTATGGATTTGCCAAGTATATTTAACCAGAGCCTTATTAGATTGCTTAGCTTTTTTGTTATTACAAACAAAGCTATAGTGAATATACAGTATATATATTTTTATTTTTTATTGATTAAGGTATTGCATATGTGTTCTTATCCCCCCATTGCCCCCTCACCCCCCTGGTGTCTGTGTCCATTGGTTAGGCCTATATGCATGCATACAAGTCCTTTGGTTGATCTCTCCCCCTTACCCCCACCCTCCCCTACCTTCCCTCTGAGGTTTGACGGTCTGATCAAATATCTATGTATTATAAACATAGGTAAGACTATATCAATAGGGTAAATACATTGGAGTAGGGTGCTGGTCTCAAGGTGTGTGCATTTGTTATTTTGATGGATAATGATGAATTGCCTTCTGAAGATACTACAACTTTATATTCCCACCAGCAATGTATGAACAGTGCATATATCATTTATTGTGATGCTCAAGCTATATGAAAGTACATACAGGCATACCTCGTTTTATTGCACTTTGTTTTATTGGGCTTTGCAAATAATGTGTTTTACAAATTGAAGGTTTGTGCAACCCTGTATTGAGCAGTTCTGTTGATTCCATTTTTCAATAGTATTTGTTCACTTTGTGTCTCTGTGTTACATTTTGGTAATTCTCACAATATTTCAGAATTTTTCATTACTGTTATACTTGTTGTGATTTGTGATCAGTACAAACTGTCAGTTACAGCCCTAGCTGGTTTGGCTCATTGGATAGAGTGTCAGCCTGTGGACTGAAGGGTCCCAGGTTCGATTCTGGTCAAGGGCACATGCCCGGTTGCAGGCTCAATCCCCAGTAGGGGGCGTGTAGAAGGTAGCCGATCAATGATTCTCTCTTATTGATGTTTCTATCTCTCTCTCCCTCTCCCTTCCTCTTGGAAATCAATAAAATAATATTTTTAAAAATGGTCAGTTATAAAATAGTAACAAGGTATAGTCAATATTGTAATAACTATGTATGGTGACAGGTGGGTACTAGACTTATCAGGGAAATCACTTTGTAAATTGTAAGTCTAAGTACTATGCTGTACACCTGAAACTAATATAATATTGAATGTTAACTGTAATTATAAAACAAAAACAAACTTGATGTGATAGTGTTCTATTTCTGCCCCTAACAAAAGGAATTGGTTTATCTGCACTGGCCAGTCTGGAGGCCTCTGGGCTCCTACTCGGAAAGACCCAACTCCTCCAGGACATAGGTTACAGATTATGTAGGGCAAAATCACAAGGCACCAAGGGCTAGGGGTTCAGGGTCATAGTAGGAGCTGATTGGTCAGAGGCGAGAGAAGGGTAATAAATCATTCCTTCAGGTCTTGAGGACAACTCCCAGGTCAGCTGGGTGTCCAGAACTACTTTCAAGAACAAGTAACCAAGAGGGTTTTCCTGCCTTAGGGCTCAGGAGCTGTTATCTTTAGCCTGCCAGGGGATTAAACCTTGGGGTGACCATTACTCAGAACTGGGCTATTGTCTTCTGCTGTCTCAGGAGTCAGGGATCATCAGGGCAGTGAAGTTAGCAGAGAGAGAGAAGAAAAATATGATGGCTTTAAAACTACAGTTTAAATCAAATCAGAATTATACAGATCCTCAGTGATGTGGCCTTAGCCTAATTTGAATTAAGTATGGTAAACAGAGGGCTTCAGGCAGGTACCCCTTAAGTCCCATTCTTTCTGATTTGCCTAGCAAGAATTTGCCTGCCAGGTATGTTCCCCTCCTCCCCAACTACCTGTAAATCCTCCATTTTTCTGAAATCTAATACTCCCTTCCATCCCCTTTCTCCTTTGTCCAAAATGTCTTATATACCCAGTGTTGCCTCACTGTCTTTGGAATTTTCATACCTCTGAAATTACTCATGCACATATATTAAAACGTTGTTTTCTTCTGTAAAAAAATAAAAATAAAATAAAATAAAAATTGAAGCCTGGCTGGTATGCTCAGTGGTTGAGCATCAACCTATGAACCAAGAGTCATGGTTCGATTCCTAGTCAGGGCACCTGCCTGGGTTGCGGTCTCTATCCCCAGTGTGGGGCATGCAGGAGGCAGCTGATTAATGATTCTCTCTCATTATTGATGTTTCCCTCTCTCTCTCTCTCTCTCTCTCTCTCTCTCTTTCTCCTTTCCTCTCTGAAATCAATAAAAATATATTTTAAAAAAGCAATCTGTCTCTTTCATTTTAATGCTGCCTAATGTAGACCATAGTATTGTAAAAAAATAATATAAATGGAGCCATTTCAAAATGGAGTTGGAGCTGTCATCCCAGAGGAACTGCCTTGCCTGTATGTCTTAGTCCTCAAATCTTTGGAATGTTAAAACTGGGCAAAACAATATTTGATCTGAGCCTAAAGCAACATTGTGTTCCACAGAACTATTTGCAAAGATAACAAGAGAGCAGTTATTATGACTACTGTACTGAAAATTAAAGACATTTTTAAGAATCAGCATCACTCTTTTAGCTTATCTGCATCTACAGAAATTCGTTCCTTAGCTTATTAGCACCCTTGATTCTATTCATGTAATTATTCCCCTTTTCTGTCTCATAAATACCCCTTGCCTTCACCTCCTAATTGGAAGACTTTGGGTTTCTGTCTGAATCACTGCTTCCTGAATAGCTATTGTGTTGATCCTCAAGTAAAATACTTGTTGTCTCTCACTTTGCTAATTTATTTTTAGGTTAACAGTTTTGGAAGGTTTTACAAATGTAAAATATTAATGGATTTTCCCAGATCGATGTCCAGAATGCCACTTTACACGTCCATCAACAGCACCAAAGAGTGCTCTTTGCCCTGCCCCCTTATCTGCTCTTGACATTTTCAGTCTTTAAGAATTTTGCCAATCTTATAGAAGAAAGTCATTTTTACTATACATTTCCTTGATAATTTGGTGAGATTGAATGGTTTTTCATATTTTTATTAGTATTTTGTTTCTTAATATAATATCTGCATTTTTCCCAAAAATACAAAATATTATTTAAAGATAGTATATATCTTGTGTTCTTGTTTTTCTTTGCATATCTGTGGTCAGGTTGCTGGGACGAGTCAATTTTCAATTCCCATCTCTATGGACAATAATCATTACTATTTACAACAATTTATTGAGCAATAAAACTGACCAAAGGCAGTGAAAAGCTAGAACTACTAACAAATCAGACTACTCAGTAGGGCAGCCGTGGGCAAACTTCGGCCCGCGGGCCGGATCCGGCCCGTTTGAAATGAATAAAACTAAAAAAAAAAAAAGACCGTACCCTTTTATGTAATGATGTTTACTTTGAATTTATATTAGTTCACACAAACACTCCATCCATGCTTTTGTTCCGGCCCTCCGGTCCAGTTTAAGAACCCATTGTGGCCCTCGAGTCAAAAAGTTTGCCCACCCCTGCAGTAGGGTATGCCAGACAACACACCTTGCATTCCATAGTGAAACCCAAAATATGCCCAAAATGTGGTTAGGTCCGAGTTCTTTGTCTTGTAAAACTGAAGAATGGATTCAGGGACAAAAATGGTGGGAAGGAAACAATTTATTGGAGGGGGAGGTGGGAACAAAGCTTTTGGGAGGAGATATGTGGACTTCCTGCTGCAAGACAGCAGGAAGGGAGCCCCAAATGGGTAACCTATTTAAGCTATTTCTTTAGGGGATGTTTATATACTCTGTTAGCTTCTGATTGGTCCCTTTAAGGCAGCGGTTCTCAACCTGTGGGTCGCGACCCCTATAGGGGTCAAACGAACCTTTCACAGGGGTTGCCTAAGACCATCGGAAAACACATATATAATTACATATTGTTTTTGTGATTAATCACTATGCTTTCATTTGTAACAATGAAAATACATCCTGCATATCAGATATTTACATGACGATTCATAACAGTAGCAACATTACAGTTAGGAAGTAGCAACGAAAATAATTTTATGGTTGGGGGTCACCACAACATGAGGGAATTGTATTAAAGGGTCGCGGCATTAGGAAGGCTGAGAACCACTGCTTTAAGGAATTCTGGCAATATCCAATTATATCAAAGTTCAAGTTTCCACCTGTGGGAGGACCTGATTAAGGACTGCCACTTCAGGTCCCAGGTGACATCACTGTTCCCACCTGGCCAGGTCAAGGGTCAAGTTTTCCCAGCCCAGCCGGGTTTTGCCTCCATATCTGACTTCCTTTCCCCCTATCTCCATGTGGTCCCTGTCTGCATATCTCATTAGAACACCCAGCAGTCTTTCCCTTTTTCCCTGATGGATCCACATTTAAAACTTCTTGCACATTGTGTGGCTCATATGAGAACTCAATACATTTAATTTGCTTCTCTCTATTGAAAGAATGAAAAACAAGGAATTGAAATTTTACGGTGTTTCTGCAGAACTACAGCTTCCTGAATAGGGGCTGTATCAGGTAGATTCACCTTTGTTTTCCTTGGGCCTGGCACAGTGCTTGGGAGGATTTTTAATGGCTGTTCAGTAATTGTTTGGTTGAATGGAACTGTGTTTGAAGTATGGTAGCAACCATCAGGTAGAAACTGTAGTTTAACTCTAACCCTGCTGTTTGGCTTAACAATAGAAAAGTTACTTTGATTTTCTGAATTGTATAAATCATCCCATTCGATTGAATGACTATCCCATTGATTGTTATCTTACTGGTTTTAGAAAGCATTCTTCTGTACCTGGGAACCAGGACAGCACAATTACCCTAAATTGTTTTAGTGGCCACAGGTGGTGCATTCCAGTTGACTCAGTGGTCCTAAGACCAGGACAGTGCAATTACTCTAAATTGCCTCGATGGCTCTAGATAATGACTTCCTGCCAACTCAATGGTTCGAGACCCGAGGGCTCTAGATAATGTATTTCTGTCAATTCAGTGACCCCGAGACCCGAAACTGTAATTAACATGCTTAATTCTGCTTCTGTAATCCGCTTTTTTGCGAGCCAGGTGCCTCATTCCAAACCCTGAGATGTAATCAATACCTTTGTGATTTTTTGCCTATATAATCCTGGAACTGTGACCAAATGGTACTATGAGATTTGGGAATGACCCCTCATAGTCCCGGATTGCAATAAACATGACTCTTTAATTCGACTTCTTGAGGCGTCCTTCTGTGATTCACGGGGTACATTACAACATGTTCAAATATGTTCTAATTCATTCTTTTATCTGGATAAACATATATATCAGGAGAAAAAAACCTTATTTTGCTTACATTGTTATTTACCATATTTTCAGACAGGGATTAGAAAATATATTCTAAGCATGTAAACTGGTAGCCTTGCAAATGGCTGTTTGCTTTAGTAGTTGAGATTGTGTGAGTATAGCTAAATGAAAATCCCACCCCTTAATAATAGCAAAATAGTGATTTTGTTGTGTGCAGTCTTAAGGCGAGAGTATGCTGTTTTCACCGTGGATGGTGATTTTTACACATGATAGAGCAGGCTAGCATATTCACATATGTTACAGCTAGAATAAAAAAATTGCTTTAAAAACCTTTTTTTATCTGTTTTTTAGATTCATTGTTTGACAAAAATTTATTCTTAAGTAACTGAAAAAACACACACACACCGCAGTGGATACTGTAGATTGTAAAATGAAGGAGAAGCTTAGCTTTACTGTGGAGTCTGAGTCTGGGTGTAACCTAACTAGCTAGACGATATGCAATTCTTGATTGACAGCAGGACCAGCATTATGCAGATTTTGTAAGAGAATAGCAGCTCAGAAACCGTGGGCCTTGCTCAGTTAGGAATCACTACATTCACCACTCATGTCGTTAGTTTTTATTTTTCTGTCCTCTGGATTTGTAAACAGATAGGACAAAACAGTTCCTCTTTTGTTTTTATTAAAGTGATACTGCAGTGCAGTTTCAATATCAGCTAAGCATACATATGTGGAAACCTGATATTCTCACCAAATTAGCTAATTTTTAGCTGTGTTCCATGCTTATCTCTAGACCGTTGTTTATTAAATCCTATCTTGAGCTGCTCTCTTTATACACAAGTGTGTTTTGCCTGTGCCTTCCTGTCTGTTTCAGTGAGAAGCTTTATGTAGGTCAGGCTTGGCTTAAGCAGATTTCCTGAACCTGCGTCAGCTTAAGCTGGAGGAATTTTAATAAACCCTCCCCTGTAGGCGTGGGCCTAAATGAGGCTAGCCTAGTTAAGCCTGATCTTTTTCCGTTTGTGAAAAGAGCTGAGCAGAGCTGAAGGCTGCATGGTGGTTTCAGAAACTGCCTCCTTAATTTGAGAAAAGAACAATGGTAGGAAAGGCTAGATCTTCCAATTTTACCTTATCTGAAAAGCTTGATTTGCTAAAACTTGTGAAGCCATATGTGAAAATCCTCGAAGAACACACTAATAAGCATTCAGTAATAGTGGAAAAGAATAGATGTTGGGATATCATAGCAGTTAACTATAATGCAATTGGAGTAGACCGCCCTCCTCGAACAGCGCAGGGCCTACGCACCCTTTACAAAAGGCTCAAAGAATATGCCAAACAGGAGCTATTGCAGCAAAAAGATACCCAATCAGATTTAAAAAGCAGTATTTCTGAGCCAACCAAGAAAGTTATGGAGATGATTCCCCAGATTTCCAGTTTTTGCCTGGTAAGAGACAGGAACCACATACAAAGGTAAGCTTTATTTTATTTTGTTGTGGAAAATTATGGCGCCTCCTATCTATTGGGCTCTGGCTTAGTTGTGACAGAGATATGCATAGTAAGCATCCCCACACGGGAGCAATGAATAGTGTCTTTGTTTTGCGTTCTAAAAAAAGAAAAGTGAGGCTATAAGGAATTTTCCTGCTGCATTTCATTTAAGTCACTTTTATTGTCTTCCCTTCCCCCTTCCCTCCTTCTGTAGTTTCTAAAAAGTAAAGGTTAGGGAGGAATAATTGGGATGAAATTTGTGACATCTGTTCATAAACTTTTTAAGCTTTAAAATTAAATTATGTAATTAGCTGAGAGAGACCTTTTAAGATTTCATTTAAGGTTACATTTCATTGGAATTTTCAGTTTCATAGAAAGTTAGTTGCAGGAGAAATGGAACCCTTGCTTGTATGTGAAATTGTCACTGTCTCCACTTATTGAATATTCTTTGAGCTAAAAAACTAAAATCAATAATTAAGTAAACTTATTAATGGTATTATTGCATATGTTAAGACAGTTTAAGTTATTTTTCTAACATATTTAAAATAAACACAAGGAAAGGAATTAATGCCTAATTAGGGATTCAGGTTACTTAATAAAATTTAAAGTTTTTGTGTAATTATTAATGGTATAGTTTCACATTGATCGTGGGTCACATAGGAAAGGACAGGTTTTCACAAATTGCTTTGCAAGGATATCAAACTATGAATTTTAATATACCAATAAGAGCAACTGGTTTCATAAAGTGTTAGAAACATTTTGTTGTTTTTAAATTTATGCTCTACATAACTACTTGCCTTGGAATCTTAAAAACTATTACCTTACTACTGATTCAAATTTTAACCCCTGGGAAAAGATAAAAATGGTAGCTACATTTTTCTGAACCATTTAGGGTAATTTAAACAAGTTGTAAACTTCTTGTTAGTTGAGAGACCTTTCAAATAAAGCTTTACAATGTGCTTTTCTATTAGTGGGAGAGTCATTATATAAGCACATTTATTGATTACCTGTGAAATCTTTTTGAAGTTAGGAGAGAAACAGGGAAAAGAACTTTTTAACCAAACATATTTGTTATTTTGATAATTTACTGGGATCATTTTTTGAGCCCAGCTTCTTACCATCTACTGCTTATTTCTAGTTGACAGCATAGTAAAAAAATATCACTAGTGGGAATCCAGGACATGGATACACAATGTATTAAATTATGAGGCCACTGCTTAAAATGTTCACTGAGATGACAAATGATTAAATCCTAATATGATGGATGTCAGAAACCTCCACAGTAAGACTGTTTTATACTGTGTTAGTTATTACATTTTTTTTCTCCTCAAACCATAAGAAAAGTTGCTTCTGCATTACAGGTATAAAACCATCTTTTGGGTATTAAGTATAGACCTTTGTAATTTGAAAACTACACATGGGAACTATAGTTTCAGTTAGTTGCATATTTTAAAAACTGAGTATAGAAGAGAAATAAGATAAAAGTATCTTTATATTTTGACCATTTGTATGTGTATGTATGTAACATACAATCTTTTGGGACAACATTTCTCTGATAAAAGGAATTAATTGATTCACGTATTTTTATACCTACTATTTAAACAATAACAATTTTTCATATTTTAAAGTGAAGAATATTAGAAATAAGCCATTTTAATGCTTGCTTATGTTAGTGTCTACACTGTCATTTTTCATATTAGTGTTTTCATGTAATATATTGATATATTTAATATGCTTATACTTATTTGACATCATCTTGAATCTTGATAATTATCTCACAAGTTTATAATTATTCTATAATTTTAATTATGCTTCTATATAAACATGCCTGCTAATCTCACCAGTCTCTCCATTCTTAGTAAGGAAAATCTTACTGTTTATATTATTTAATATATTTAAAAAATATACACATATTTGGTTAGGCTATCTCTGTAACACATTGATTTATGTCTTTATTTTTACTTCTTTCGAATATCAAATTATATTTTGTGTTTTTGTAACTCAATTGATCCTTACAATTCATATTTCTAAATTTTAGAAACCCTTCTGTTTATCATTTTTGTGACTTTCTCTAAAACATTTTTTATATGATGACCTTACTTACAATGTTTCCACTAAAATGGAATAGGATATTCCAGATATAAGGCATATTTTTAATTTACATGAGAGTATAATGTATATGTCTAATTGTATTATACTCTATTGTACATATTAATTTGGAATAGTTATTGTGTAAATTTTTTAAATTTAACCTGCAGTTTTAATATTTTCCCATTATAGGTTTTAGAGATGTTAATAAAAGTAAATCTTACCAATTTGAATTACATTTATATTCTATCGTTTTGCTTTCAAAAATCATAAGATGATAGCCCAACCAGTTTGGCTCAGTGGTTGAGCATTAACCTACTAACCAGGAGGTAACAGTTCAATTCCTGGTCAGGGCACATTGCTGGGGTTGTGGGCTTGGTCCCCAGTGAGGGGCGAGCAGAAGGCAGCCAATCGATGATTCTCTCTCATCATTGATGTTTCTCTCTCTCTCCCCTTCTCTCTCTTCCTCTCTGAAATCAATAAAAATATGTTTTAAAATAAAATTATAAGATGACAAAAGAAGTTATGAAAATGGATGAATTTATATAATCTACAAATAGGTTTTTTATAACATACTATATATTTCATTTGTATCCCTTAGACAAACATCTGATATTATTGACAATTTAATGCCATTAGTAAGTGACATATGGGGATTTTAAATTTTTTTCTAAGTTCTACTTAAACTATGCTACTTATCATTTGTGAAACGTTCTGTAATGTTAATATAGCACTTCCATTAATATTCTAATCATCTCTTTCCCTTTCTAATTTTTATTTTTAAGTAAGGCAGAAGCAAAAATTTTAAAATACCCCTCAAGAAACAAGATTATATATTCTTAATTAACAGCTTCATGGTATAACTGAAATTATTTTTTTAAAAACAGAACTTTAAGGTACATTATATTTACATAATACAATATTAATAAACTATGCTAAAACTGTAGATGCCTATACAGTTTTATGGAAATAACATGTAAATTTAATAAACTTTCAGTGTATTGGATATAGCCTATTTAAAAACATTACACTGACATAACCGTTTTATCTATATTTAATCATACCACATATGATGAGCACCTACCAGGTGCTAGGTGCTGGGGATGTAGTGGTCAATATAAACCCCTTGGCCGGTTAACTTTACCAATGGTTGAGAGACTGAGAGAACAACTGAGTCATGTGGTTTAGGATAGGTAAGATTAAACACCATTGCACCTGAAATTAGATAGTTAGGATAACCCTGATGGCATCTGAAGCCATACACAATCTTGATTTATTTTTTTTTTTGGACAAATGCAGAAAACATTGCTTCTCATAGATGCCCTTCCATTATCCTCCTAGAAGTCTTGGAACTTGGTGATTTTTAGTTCAGTCCAGGAGAGCAGAAGCAGATCAAGGGCAAAGGGATAGGGACAGCAAGGCCCAGCATACAATTAAAGAACGTCAGGCTTGTAGGAGCAATTGCGTCTCTGAAACCATTAAAGATGGCTTTTCTTTTTTATTTACCTCATTGTCATTTGTGTAGTATTTATAATTTCATGTTCTTTTAAGAGCCATATTTTAAAGTTAAGGATGGGAAGTAACATATATGTATATGTTATTAAAATCCTAAATTTAGTCACTCACTTTCAATTTGTTATTCTAAGGGTTAAATTTTTTTGTTTCATAATTTTCTGTATAGCTTTAAAGCTTAATGTAATGTACATTAAACATGAAATTATGGTGTAAATATACTCTTGTCTTCATTTGATTTACATTTTATAATGCTTTTTTGTGTGCTATAGTGCAAACTTGGCTGAGGAGGCACAGGCTGGTACCAGTTCACTACAGGTAATGTTGGATCAGCATCCAGTTGCTATTACAGTGGAGGTGAAGCAAGAAGAAGACATTAAGCCCCCTCCTCCACTGGTTTTAAATTCGGAACAGAGTTATACTTTAGAGCAAAGAGAAGAACATGAATTAGTACATGTTATGGACAGATCTGTGTCGCCGTCACTTTCCTCTGTTGATATGAGAATGACATCGTCTCCATCTTCCATCCCAAGGAGAGATGATTTTTTTCATCATGAGTGTGGAGGACACTTTAGGTCACAATTAGGGTATGATCCTCAGATTCTGCAAATGCTGAAAGAGGAGCATCAGATAATTTTAGAAAATCAAAAAAATTTTGGATTATATGTTCAGGAGAAGAGGGATGGATTGAAAAGAAGGCAGCAGCTAGAAGAAGAGCTGCTACAAGCAAAAATTGAAGTGGAGAAGCTGAAAGCAATTCGCTTACGGCATGATCTGCCTGAATATAATCGTTTCTAAATTTTTTTCAGTTTCACAATATAATTTTAATTTTGGCCGTTACTTTCTCTTGGGAATGTCTTAAAACAGAATATGTATTATAATGTATCGTTAATCTCTATTATGAAAAAAACCTTTGACATTTTAAAAATTATTTAATTTTCTTTTGATATATATTATAATTTTTTGATTGTATGGCATGGTTTTATTTTTTTTGTCTCCTCTGTTTTTTTTCTAAGAAGTTTAATTGTTGGCCTTACAAAAGATGTTATATTTTGATCATTAAAATATAACATACATAAATATATACACAAACACATAAGTAGTCTTTCAAAGCTCTATCTTCAACATTTTAAATTAGAGCTTTGAAAAGCTGTAGTTCAAGGTTTTTAATTCAGTCTAATTTAGAAGCAATACTAGCCCAATAACAGGAAGCTTGTCTTTATGACATTGATTTTTATGCTTTCATTTTTTGAAGGAGTAAGTCCTATGACTTTAGTGATGGAAAGTATTTGGAGATCACTTTTTACCCCCTTTTCAATTTAGAAGCTAATAAAACTGAGGTCCAGAAAGAACTCAGTGACTTACTTGATATAACAAAGCTATTTTTGGCAGAGCAAGGACCAGCACTGAGTTTTTGTTTGTAATTCCCCCCCCCCTACTATTCCATAGAAATAAAGATCCATTAAAGTTAACCTCCATATTAAAAAAATTGGAGGTGCTTATTTTATTAAAGTAGTTTTTAAAGATTGGGAGGTTATGAAATCAAGGGAATTGTATCAATTATCCCCATCCCCCACCCACCTTTTTTTTTTTTTTTTTTTTTTTGCCAGAAAAATAAGATAATCTCTTGGAGCTATTATATATCTTGGCTGTAAGATTTAATGTTTTAATTCACTTTTAATGTCTTACTCTGGAAAAGATTTCACAGTAAAAATTTTAATGAACAAAATTAAAATTTTACATAGATTAAAAGTAGCAAAAAGTATGTTTATAGTTTATGATATAATCTGTAATGTTTATTTAAATATTGCTATTTTAGTATTTGTGGAAATAAAACTTTCATTCTTAAAGCACACATATTAAATTTAAGTTAAATCTTTAGTATGTATATTACTTACCGATTTCTATTTTTGCTAGAGCTTTGTTGAGGAAGGATTTTTAAGCCAGGCTTTAGAATGGGGTAGGCAGAATTTTAGCAGTACAGTGGGCAAAGGACATTTAAGTCAAAGTGAGCAGCATGAAAAAAGGCCTAGAGAATGGGGAGAAGTGGATCATCGTGTACAAGCACAAATACAGTGCTAAACCAGATGATTGTACATGACTGTAGAGGGCCCATTAGGATAGTGGTAATCTTAAGACATCTTCCTTGACTGTAACTACTGTTTAGTTCCGGGAGACTTTTTACATGCACAATAAGCCAGAGATCTGCATTTTATGTGAAAAATTTTCCAATTTTAAAATGTTGCAAATAATTTAAAATGTTTAAAACACTACACAGACAAAACATGTGAGTGGATGGCATTCAGCCTGTGGGCTTCCTTTGTGGCCTTAGAAGTCGAGCAATGGTTCACCAAGAGTAGATCCTGACCAGTAGTATCAGCATCATTTGAGAACTTGTGCGAAATGTAAATTCATGCCTTTTGAATTAGAAACTTTGGAGGTGGAGTCCAGCAATATTTTCACAAACCCTCAGTTTGAGACCCACTAGACAGAATATTTTGGAACCTAGCTTGGTGCCTAAATCATATTAGATTCTCAAAAAAATTTGTTGAAAAGAGGAGTAAAAGTGAGTTAAGGGATATCAATTTGGAAGTTGGTTGGTGCCAGATTATAGATTACATTAAAAACTATTTTTAGCCCTGGCCTGGTAGCTTAGTTGGTTTGAGTGTCCTCCTAATAAGCCTAGGTTGCAGGTTCGATCCCCGGTCAGGGTACATACAAGAATCAACCAATGAATGCATAAATAAGTATAATAACAAATCGATGTTTTTTTCTCTTTCCCCCTTCCTCTCTCTCTCTAAAATTAATTAATAAATAAAAAGTAAACTTTTTAAGGAATCAGACATGAATGTAAAATGGGAAGCCATTGAAGGCTTTTGATTAGGGGGATATAAATTAGAGTTCTAAGTTAGTGTTATAATAGCATCTTGTAGTGAGAATAAAGGAAGTCTGAAATTTAGGTTATGGCTATAGAAATAGGAATAATAAAAATAAAGTGGACAGTTAGGATATTATTTTAGCTTGTTGATTGCTTAATTTCATCGACATTTTATATCTGCTATTAGATTTAAATATTTTATAAAAATGCCTTGAGTATATAATATATCATTTTGACAATTTCATCATCTTTAATCTGTACTATGACTTCTTTGAGTCTAATGAATTTTATAATTGTAATTTGAGGTAATGTTTTTACAATATAATTCTAGTAAATGCATTCTTATAATAGTTTAACTTTTTGAGATTATTGAAAGCAAATTACTGTATATAAAGTAATTCATATTACAGTCTCAGCATGTACTACTCAGAACTGATGATGAATGTTTAATTTGAATATTTACTCTGTGCAGCTAAATCAGAGTTTTCCAAAATATGTCCTATGAGAATAATTCTGTGAGTTGTTTCTAGGAAAGAGTTTTGTGTTAAAAAAAGTACAACATGCATCTTTTTTGTGTAATTAGGTTCTAAAATTAGTGTTGAAGGTAAACATGTGTATACAAAATTGCCCTTGAAAGTTCTTTTGCTGCCCATTAGTTGTAAACATAGTCTGCTACTGTCAGATTTTTCTCCAGTATTGGTCAAGGTTGTTGTTGCCATCCTATATCTTTTCTTACCCACATGAACTTAAATGGTACATTGTAGGTTTTTTATTTTATTTTATTTTTATAATTCTTTTTTTCTCCTTTATTTTCCAATGGGGGTACATTGTTATTTTTACAACTTATGATTTTCTAAATGAGGTATTTATAATGACATCCTGAAAAAGATGATGAAGCTCTTTCATTTCTAAAGATATTAGCAGATTTCTTAAAATATTCAAATCAAGTATTTTTATGTATAATAAGGACACATCAACTTGGAGTTATTTCATTTTTGAAAGATTCACTCTATCCTTTGCATTTTTACTTATATAAAAATGTTTAAAATGTTTCCATGTGCCTTCTTTTAGAGTAATGTCAAATTTTAAATAGACATGTTTAAATCATTTAGAGTGTGATAAAATGTATTTAATATATATTGTTGATGATCGTGGTTAAATGTTTTAATACATGTTCTTTTAAATACAAGGTAATACATTATACTGATTTGTGTGCTTGTTTTGTGTGTCATAAGACAAAGAATTCAATACTGTTGAGGTAAAATTTTATGATGCATAATTGAAATAAATTTATTTACAGGATAGTGGTATAGTAGATACCAAATGTACCATGTCTAAATAGCATAACATTTATTTTTCAAATATTAAGATCCACAAATTCTCAAAATCTATTAAATATTTGATAGTAAATTTGATTACAAGTACTTAAAAATAATTAGATGAAAAATGGTTACAATACTTAATACAAAAGATTAAAATCTTAAAACATGCAACCTAGTTAATCATTAACAGTTATGCTAAGTCTTTGCATATAATTTTGATTTGTTTGATTAAAACTAGTAGCTATAATTTGAATTTGTTATTTTTAATTGCTTTGTAAATAATGGAAAGCAAAATAAATAAGATAAAAATACCACCCAAGTCAGCCCAAACAGTTTAAAGTATATATATCATTAGACTTGTACGTTTGTTAGCAGATCTTTCATATTTTTAAATTATGTGTGAATTCAATTCTGTTACAAAGATTCTCTTTAAACATAGAAAACATCAAAAGCATTTTATAGTAAACGTGTCTGTCACCTAAATTCTGCAATTAATTTTTTGCTATATTTCCTTTATCCATC
Source organism: Myotis brandtii (assembly GCF_000412655.1). NCBI lineage: Eukaryota > Metazoa > Chordata > Mammalia > Chiroptera > Vespertilionidae > Myotis > Myotis brandtii. The sequence continues at coordinate 774,000 of NW_005370223.1, read as the reverse complement.
TATCAGTTCATTTTTAAAAATATGTTTTTATTGACTTTAGAGAGAGATAGGAAGGGAGAGAGAGAGACAGAGAAACATCAGTCAGCTGCCTCAAGCAGGCTCCCTACTGGGGATTGAGCCTGCAACCCAGGCATATGCCCTGACCAGAATTGAATTGGCGACCTCTTGGTGCATGGACACCACTCAACCAAAAGGCCACCAATTGATTTTTAAAGAAAACCTATATTATTATTTTTAAAGTTTTCTTTTTTTGCTCAATTCATTCCCCATCCCCCACATCCCCTCAAGCACCTCCCCCCAATTATAGGCGAGTCTCCCTGATAAACATAGATGCTAAAATCCTCAAAAAAAATTAGCAAACCGGATCCAGCAATACATTAAAAAAAAAATCATACACTGTGATCAACTGGGATTTATTCCGGGATTTCAAGTTGGTACAATATCTGCAAATCAAAAAAAGTGATGCAGCACATAAACAAAATGAAGGATAAAAACCACATGATCATATTAGTAGATGCGAAAAAGCATTTGATAAAATCCAGCACCCATTTATGATAAAAACTCTCCGCAAAGTGGGAATAGAGGGAACATACTTCAATATAATGAAGGCCATGTATGACAAACCCACAGTCACTATCATACTTAATGGGCAAAAACTATAAGCTTGGGAACAAGGCAGGGATGTCCGCTCTCACCACTCTCATTCAACATAGTACTGAAGTCCTCGCCACAGCAATCAAGTAAGAAGAAGAAATAAAAGGCATTCACACTGGAAAGGAAGAAGTAAAACGCATTATTTGCAGATGTTGTGATAGTGCATATGGAGAACCCTAAAGAAAACATTTTAAAACAACTTGCAGAATTAGAATACTTCTAAATACTTCAGCATGAGTATTATGAACTAGAATTCAATATTTACTTGTGTATGTATGGTTGGTTCTTTTTTTGTTTTTATTTTGGTTAATCCTCACTTGATATTTTTCCATTGATCTTTTAGAGAGAGGGAAAGACAGATAGAAACACATCGATTGGTTGCCTCTTGCCTGTAACCAAGGTACATGCCCTTGATTGGAATCAAACCTGGACCCTTTGATCCACAGGCTGGCGCTCTAGCCACTGAGCGAAACCAGCTAGGGCTGTGTATGTATGTTTTTTTTAAGGTAAGATTTATAAACAGTGAAATACACAAAACTTAAGTGTTGAGTGTTGATAGATGACTACACCTGTGTAGCTTAAAACCCTCTCAAATTCAGAACATTATTATCACCCCAGATAGTTTTCTCTTGTCCCTTTCTAATCAGTTCTCTGGCACCATAGGCAACCACTATTCTAATTTTTGAAAAGCATAAGTTTTGCCTGTTCTAGAACTTCAGTACTTGGAGTCATATAGCATGTACCCTTTGTTTCTATTTTCCTTCACCCATTTTAACATTTTTAATAATTCACTTGTGTCAGTAATTCACTGTTTTTTGTTGCTAGTGGTATCCATTGTATAAAATACCATTATCTTTTGATGGACTTCTGGGCTATTTCTAGATTTTGGCTATTGTGTATAAAGGTTCTACAAATATTCTTGTATAAATTTGTTATGGACATAATGTTGGATTAGGGAAGGTATACAGTTAACTTTTTAAAAAACAGACAGACTTTTCTCCAAAGTGATTGTACCATTTAAACTTCCATTTATAGTATATTTTTAAAAAATAAAGTTTTGCACGTTCTCTGATTGGAATGTCAGAATTAAAATTGATGAATAACTTTTCTGATATTTAAAGGAATTTGAAATGCTGGGCAGATAATTAGATATCTGGAAATATTGTGGTTTTATTCATTTTTTATTTTAGCACTTACTGCATATATGCTTTGACAAGAGGTATTGAGAAATATGATGAGATGAGATGAGTCCCTGTCATGCTCATAAAGTATTATTCTGAAAATGACCTTTAATGCAAAAAAATACCTTCTAGGTTTATTTTATATTTAATGGTAATTGTACTTAGTTGACATTTAATCTCTCTTATTAGATAAAGAAAATTTGTGTATTAATGTTTGTATGTTTTTAGTGTAATAAAAACTATGTTTCAAATTTTAAACTTATATTACAGTTACGTTAATACATATTAAAAGCTCTGGTATGTTTTGGTAATTTTAAAACTCAAAAAAAATAGTCTGCAAGAGTATTTATACTTACACTATTTATTGAATTTGATTATATAAAACATTTTAAATTTTGTATGCTCACTTGAAAACAATGTGTTTATTGAGAATTTTTGAAAGGAAAGAAAGAATATTAAAGACTTGGGTTTATGCAATGCACAATTAAGCCACCCAACCCTAGAGTGACTATGCTGATGATTCATTAAGATTATAATGTCCACCATCAATATAAAAATGAAATTATCTACCTCTTTCTGTTTTTTTCAAAGCATGATTTTATGCATCTTTACCTTGTGAATCTTGCTGAAAGGCCTTCAAGTCTCTTGTGTATATAGACCTTTTTTTTTTTTTTGCAGACCATTTGTTACTGATTTGAGAAGTATATTATAGGTTCAAGGGCAAAATAGATCAGAACCAAGTTTAGAAATAAAAAGTACAGTTAAGGTGGAATTTTTAGGGGTGGTTGCCTTCGATGTTTCAAATTAGTCACTATTTTATATAATACAAGTAGGGTGGATATAGGAGGTTATGTTGGATATGTGTTTAATTTCCAATTGTCTTCATTCTGTTTTATGGAATTATTCACTCCCCTTTCCTACCCTAAATCCTGCATTTAAAATGGGACTAAATAGGAAATTGACAAGGGCAAGATGATAATGATGGTAGGTAACATTTAAGGAGTACTTATTCTAGGGCAATAAGCCTTTTTCACATATTAGCTAACCTAATGCCCACAACAAGGGAGGTAGGTGTTAGTATTATATTTACTTAGAGATTCTTAAACTGGCATAGAGGGGAACTTGTCTAGGGTCACATGGCTAGTAAGTGGCAGACTCAAGATTCAAACCCAGCCAGATTAGCTCATGCTCTTAACCCTCCTCCTGTTGTACAAAAGAAAAGATATATCTAAGTCTGAGTACCTTATGGTATTTCAAAGTTAATTATAGGTAATTTCTGAATTCTCAGAATTTATTGTCTTTTGTTGTATTCCCTTTTTTGGCAAGGGAAGGGTCTTGGACATAACAGTCACTTTTTTAGGTCCTGGGAACACAACAGGATATTTGACTCTAGAACAGTGGTTCTCAACCTTCCTAATGCCCTGACCCTTTAATACAGTTCCTCATGTTGTGGTGACCCCCCACCATAAAATTATTTTCGTTGCTACTTCGTAACTGTAATGTTGCTACTGTTATGAATCGTAATGTAAATATCTGATACGCAGGATGTATTTAGGCGACCTCTGCGAAAGGGACGTTTGACCCCCAAAGGCGTCACAACCCACAGGTTGAGAACCGCTGCTCTAGAATGTTTTACCCAGCCATTTGATGAAGACATACCTCCCCCTCCCCGTTTTATAGTGATCCTAAGAATTACATTTTTCTCTTGGATAACCAAATATAAAACAGGAACAAATTTTAAAAGTGCAGAAAGATATCAGTCTTTCATTTAATGCATAGTAACTGCTACTGGTAGAAAACATGCAAAAAGAAAATGAATTACAATTATACACCACAGCCATAGCCATTTTGGCTCAGTGGATAGAAAGGTGGCCTGAGGACTGAAGGGTCCTGGGTTCGATTCCGGTCAAGGGCATTGTACCTTGGTTGCAGGCTTGGTCCCTGGCTCTGGTCAGAGTGCATGCAGGAGGCAACCAATCATGTGTCTCTCTCACATCGCTGTTTCTCTCTCTCTGTCCCTCCCTTTCCCACTCTCTAAAAATCAATGGAAAAATATCCTTGGGTGAGGATTAACAACAACAAAAAATTGCACACCACAAAAGTTTTTTAGAGTTAAAAAAACTAATCAAAGTATCTGTATTTTTTTGTTAATGCTAAAAACGGAAAACTTTATCTGGGAAAATCAAGGTTGACAAAACAACCGAAATAACGTGACAACTATCTATTTATCTAAAAACTGGTAAATTTTGACCTGGTCGGTGTCACTCAGTGGTTGAGTGTCGACCTGTGAACGAGGGGCATGCAGGAGGATTTGGTGCCTGCTTGTGAAGCTGTTGGCTCCTGCTCTGGTGTCTGAAGCTGGCCACTGGGTGTGTTAGTTCTGGGCCTCTTGGAAGGGATTGTTGTGCTGGCCAATGTAAGATGCTGCCCGTGGCTGACTGGTCCTCGGCAACCTGTTTGGAGCTACAAGCAATCCATAGGTTGGAGCTGCCTCTGCTGGGCCTGGGTACGTGCAGGAAGGACCAAGCTGCCCACCAATGCTGGTTTTTACCAGCACCGGGCCTGGGGGCAGGACAGCAAAAATCCTAAGGCAACCCTAGATCCACCTCTGCCTTCCCCCGCCTGGCCTTGCCCTGCCTGCTGGCTGTCTATAGCTGCAGTCACAGGAAGAGCTTATGGCTGTACTCAGCAGGGGTAAGCTCTACAGGGTGGGACCAGAGGGAGTCCAGCAGGTATTGCATGTGTTAAAAATTCTTGCACCACTCTGGTTGAAAATCACTGACATATAACATCATACTAATTTCAAGTGTATAATGTAATATTTTATATATATCTTTTTAAAAAAATATATTTTATTGATTTTTTACAGAGAGGAAGGGAGAGGGATAGAGAGTTAGAAACATCGATGAGAGAGAAGCATCGATCAGCTGCCTCCTGCACACAACCAAGGTACATGCCCTTGACCGGAATCGAACCTGGGACTCTTCAGTCCCCAGGCCGACGCTCTATCCAGTGAGCCAAACTGGCCAGGGCTTATATATATTTTGAAATAATCACCACTATAAGTCTAGTTAACATTGGATATGTTTTTAGAAGGTGATTCTGAAAATGTTTGAGAAAAGTACAGGCTTTTGTAAGATGGAAAACCTAGAATCTTAGAATCAGTGGCCCAGCATGATTACTCTCTAACTGGGACACAAAAGTATTTTAATAAAATTCAGTCTCATTCCTACTTTGCTGTTTTACATTTGTTCTTATTTGAAAAAACTACAGATTTTTCTTTCAGAGAAATTTGTGATCTTATTTTAGGTTACCCTGACTTGTTGAATCACTGTTAATTAAATCAGTTGTTAAAACATGTGATTTTAGCTATTTTCCCATGGCTGTTGAAATATTTTTAATTCTTAGAGTTTTAAAATGTTTGCAGTGATTATTATGTTATTTTACTTTAACTGAGTTTATATGACTTTGAGATTAAAAATTTGTATTTATTGCTCTCATGGTAATGCTAGTACCTGACATTTGAATTTCTCAGTTTATAAAATGCTAACATGATAATGTCAAATATTCTTTCATACTTCTTAATACAGTCTGATTTTTTTGTGTTTTTTTTTGTTTGTTTGGCTTTACTTTTAAACATTAAAGTGATCTCTAGTAATATGGTTTATGTTTTATATTTTTATTCTAGTTTATTCATCGCCTGAAGACCTAACAGTGTCTAAGGGACAAGAAGTGGAACCTGGTAGTGTGGTTAAATATTTCACTGTTGTTTGGTGTAAGGCTTCAAAGAAAAAGCACAAAAAGTGGGAAGGTGATGCTGTTCTTATTGTCAATGGAAAATCTCTTACATTAAAGGACCTGGAAGGCAAAGACATTGGAAGAGGTATTGTGATATTACCTAATGTTTATGAATTGGCCTAAAATTAGCATATATCTTTGGTTACATCATTGAAATCTAATTGGGTTTTATAAAGGGGTCGTTTAAGATGTTCATATCGAAATTTTCTCGTAAACATAAAATTCTCTCAAAATGTTTAGTCTTATGTATACTAGCTCAGTGAGGCAGATCCCATCTCATAGTTTCATTTTCTTCAAAAAAAAGAAAAGGGGGGGCTATTATGTATGAAGATAAAACTATAATCCTCATTAATGTGGAGAGATCAAGACTACTGTTGAATTCTGATAGTTTGCGGAATAGAGCAGCTGGTCTTTGGCATTTTGGAATAGAAGCTAACTAATTTCTTCCTCTATTAGAGCATTAACATTAAAAAGTGCTCCATTATAAATCATTTAAGAATATATATATGTTACCAGTTGGTACAGATTGTAAATTTTAGTCCAGTTTTAATAGGGCAAATTGTAGCAATTTCCAGCTAGTTTAAACAGGTCATATTTTCTAAAATGTGAGTGTTTTATTTTTTAGAGCCTTAAAAACATTTATGGTAGACACAGTTCTTACCCCCCTGTAATCACACAATAACTATATGCATTTAAAGTAGACAGGCATAGGAGTCTAAAAGTTTCTCACTATCTGGTTAATGAGCTCATTTTGAACAAACCGTGACTGACTTACTCATATTTACATTCCATCAGCACCTTACACATGGCAACACTTAATAAATACCTGTTGAATTAATAATTCAAACAGACTTGGTGTAAAATATCCCACTTAAATTTTTTAAAAATTGATTTTAGAGAGAGGAAGGGAGATGGATAAGAGAGAGAGAGAGAGCGAGAGAGAGAAGCATCGATGTGAGAGAGAAACATTGACCTGTTGCCTTCCATACACACCCTGACTGGGATGGACCTGGCAACCTGGATATGTGCCCTGGCTGGCAATTGAACCTGCGACCTTCCTGTGCGCAGGATGACGCTCCAACCGACTTGGTGACTTGGTGTAAAATATCCCACTTAAATTTTTTAAAAATTGATTTTAGAGAGAGGAAGGGAGATGGATAAGAGAGAGAGAGAGAGCGAGAGAGAGAAGCATCGATGTGAGAGAGAAACATTGACCTGTTGCCTTCCATACACACCCTGACTGGGATGGACCTGGCAACCTGGATATGTGCCCTGGCTGGCAATTGAACCTGCGACCTTCCTGTGCGCAGGATGACGCTCCAACCATGTGAGCCACACCGGCCAGGGCTAAAACTTGGCTGATTTTTTATAACTTTATTATTATTTATTTTTTCTGATTTCTTAGTGTTTTTTGTCTTCTTTTGTTTTGTTTACCAAAGTGATAAATTACATTTTCATTCTGGCTAATGGGTTATACAAGGCTATTTGCATTCAAAGCACAGTTTTCTTGTATAGTTATGGGAAGGTGACTATGGTATCAGTAATTAAGTCATCTTAGAGTATCAGGAAATTAACTTTCTTTGTTCTCAATTTAAAGGCACTGGATATAAATTCAAAGAGCTTGAAAAGATCGAAGAGGGCCATACAATGATGATTGGCGGAAAAGAAATAGAAGTCATGGGTTCGATCTCCCCAGATGATTTCAGCAGTGGCAGATGCTTTCAGCTTGGAGGAGGAGGTCCTGCTATATCAAGTTCTTCTCAAGCTGCCAAGAAGTGTTTTTCTAACCCCTTAAAAAGTGTCTATAAACCAAGTTCAAAGGAAAATAGGCAGAATAGTTTCCAAAATTGCAAACCACGCCATGATCCATGTGCACCAAGTAAGATTTAAAAATTAGTTTGAATATTCTGTTTCTCCTGTCAAAAGATTGTTGGTATGTGAATTTAAACTTTAAATTTTCTTTTAAACTTTTCAGATGAAACTATGTATATATTATTCTTCAGATACATAATCTGATGTAAGGGATAATGTTGATGTTGAGTAACAATGTGGTTTGAGAATTAGTTTGTAAGAAACAGTAATAAAAATTCTGTACATGCATTGAAGGAAAATATGCAAATTGTAGATGTATACACACAGACATACATGTGTATGATTTTGGATAAAATATGACATTTAGTAAGGAGAAAAATTAATAAATTAATGAATGAGGATTATATTTTCTATACTTCCATTTTGAAGACTATGTCTTGATTATATACATTATCATATTAAAATATTGAATAATAAGATGCCATGTAAAGAATTAAATTTTAGCCCATCTGGCATGGCTCACTGGTTGAGCATTGATCTATGAACCAGGAGGTCACGGTTTGATTCCTAGTCAGGGCATGTGCCTGAATTGTGGGCTTAATCCCCAGTGGGGGGCGTGTGGGAGGCGGCCAGTCAATGATGACTTCAGATTTATCATTTGAGACCTGCTATCTAGTTATATTTGATTTTGTAATTTTTGGTGGTATTTTAATAAAACTTTTAAATTGTGTTAGCATATTTCTAAAGAATCACATTATTGTTCTATGGTTACTTCATGCTGCTTTGCAAAGATTCATTATTTTGACATTCATGAATATAGTGATTAACTTGAAGCAAATAATGGTGGTGAAATCAATGGAAAATTCTCAGTTCTTCCGGTTGATAGGAGTAGTGGTCATTGTTAGTATGTACAGGACTGAAAATAAAGAGTCTTTATGTTAAATGTAGGGAGCCTTTCCAGAATAAGAAGCTGTGAGCTTTGCAAGCACATGTTGGCAAAATTCCAACCTATGCTTTCGGTTGGATAGTTGGATATAATAGTTTTCTTTGCTTTGAGTACTGAACTATTAAATGTTGTGGCTTAGTGGATTTCTTATTAGAAATAGTGAATTTCAGAGCACTTTGAGTATATGAAGTTTAGAAAACTCTTTGTAATTCTTTGCATGAAATCTTACATCAATAAGGCATGAGATTTTATTTTTAAACTAGAGGTCCAGTGCACGAAAATTCATCACTGGGGGGGGGGGCCCTCAGCCCAGCCTGTGCCCTTGCTTCTTACCACCCGCCTGTTCGCTGCTCCTTAGCGCTCCCTTGGAGGTGGGAGAGGCTCCTGCCACTGCCGCTGCACTCGCCTGGCTTCTGGCTGAGCAGCGCTCCCCCTATGGGAGTGCACTAACCACCAGGGGGCAGCTCCTGCGTTCAGTGCCTGCCCCTGGTGGTCAGTGCATGTCATAGCAACTGGTCATTCAGCCGTTCAGTCTATTTGCATATTAGCCTTTTATTATATAGGATTTTGTACCCTTGCTTAGCATTAATGTTATTCAATTTGAAGAGTTTTGGTTTTCTTTTTTGCCACAAATGATGGCAAACAGTTCTATCTTATGAGTAATTAAAACAAGATAATGTAGTTGCTAACAAAGTGAAATTACAATTCATTTATAATATTGTTTTACCTTTTTCTTAAGATTCCCTTGTTATGCCCCGACCAGACAAAAATCATCAGTGGATGTTCAATAAAAACTGTTGCCCTGTTGTGGATGTTGTGATAGATCCTCACCTTGCATATTATCTTCGACCACATCAGAAAGAAGGAATCATATTCCTTTATGAATGTATGATGGGAATGAGGTAGGAAAAGAAATCATTTGAGTTGAGTCTAATCTGAGTTTTGATTTAGCCCATAACATAATGGTTTTCTAGGAAGAGTCTGATACAATGATTCGCAGAGGGTCCATCATGAATTTAGTTGGAATGATGAGTGGTACTTAATGTGTGCATTTATTTCAAAAGTGGTTCTTGATGGATACCATATATAGCCATCTTGCCAGGAGCTGGGCATACAGGAGTCAGGACCATGGCCCTCACTCTTCATTTGAAGAAACAAATAAATGCAGTCAACCTTAATGGGATACAATAAGAGCTCATTACTAGTATGATAAAGGTATATGGGTCCAAAATGGAAGAAACCTTAATTCTCCTTATGAGAATTTTAGAAAAAGGTTTTTTTCTTATCTCGCCTCTACTTAAAAAAGATGACCAAGATTCCCCCCTTCCTTTTAAATCGAGTTTTCTGATTAAAGAATGGTAGTATCCTCTCTTAAAGATATGATAGAAGTCCACCTCAATCCCCCCAGAAATCCAGACAAAGGAAATAAAAGAAGTCAAATGTCCCTGGAAACATCTTGGTGTATTTCCTTCCAGTTCTTTCTTTAATGCATAGGCCCTTGATTTTTAAATTGGTCGTTTTACAGGGAGTTGGGAATGTCAATTCCTAAAAATTCTGAGAACAAGTTAAGGGAATGTTGTCTCCAGGAAATTGTCCAGACTCATGTTCTCGCTCAGATTTGCTTTTCTCTTTGGAGATCTTATCTCAGTTGGCCTGGGAATCATCTGTGATTTCTTCTATTTCACCTTCTCAGTCTAATCAAACCCTGCAGCAGCTGTGGGAGCCGATGTCGTAAAGTTACGTTTTATCTGTACTATTGCAGTGACTCCTACCTTGCATATCTGCTTCTCATACTCCTTAAATCCACTCGTTTGGTATTTCTGTAAGATAGTTCTGAACGTGGCATTCCCTTGCTTAAAATAATTCAGACTCAGAACTTAGAGCAGTGTTCCTAATCTGTGATATGCACTCCCCTTCTGGTATGTTGGGTAATTTTAGGTATACATGAGCACGCTTTATTTTTGAATTTTAATAGTAGTGTATTTTAGCCAATGAATTATTAGAAAAAAAAAACAGCACATTTAACTTTTGGTTTCACGGGTAAATTATGTGTAGAAAGAGTTTTCTTTTCAAATACAACTAAATAAAAAGTATGCGGATTGAAAGAAAAATAATAAAGAAATAATAACACATATGGCAAAAATTGTGATGGTGGTCATGAAAGCCTGGTGTTTGGGAGACACTGACCTACAAGATACAGTCTGACCTTTCAAGGATAAGTAGCTCCATCTTTTGTCTTCTTTCTGCCTGTGCTGCCAGGTCCATAGCTTTGTATTTCCCTGCTTGGAATTCAACTCAAGGACCAAGTATACTGAACTACTCAGTCTGTGTAGTGAATTCCTTTTCATCTCTTAGAACTTTGCTCAAGGTGCATCTTCTCAGGGAAGCCTTTCTTGTGCTCTTCTCTTTACCATGAAAGATGCATTACTGTTTTCTCTCTGCCACTCAATATCTCAACTGGCATTCAGTCTTGCCTTGGCAAACTGTTGATGAAAAATGGTAACAGTGGCTAGAATTCATATTTGCAATTTTATTTCCATACTTTGCAATGGAAAACATATTTTAAGAATTGCTTTTGCTTATTATTTCTAGCAATAAGGAATAGAATGATTAACAGACTATACTTATGTTTTTTGGTAATATCCTCAATTCCCTTGGACTTTGTAACCTTTAAAATATCTATCAACTATATCTGTCAAAGGGTTTTAAAAACTATAAAGTGGTATGGGATGCCACTTAAAATATTTCTTGTACTATTTTTTAAAAAATATATTTTATTGATTTTTTACAGAGAGGAAGGGAGAGGGATAGAGAGTTAGAAACATCGATGAGAGAGAAACATCGATCAGCTGCCTCCTTCATTCCTTCCACTGGGGATGTGCCCGCAACCAAGGCACATGCCCTTGACTGGAATCGAACCTGGGACCTTTCAGTCCACAGGCCGATGCTCTATCCACTGAGCCAAACCGGTCAGGGCTTCTTGTACTATTTAATTTTAAATTGCATTAACTTAGTAGATCTGTGATAACAGACTCTTAATAAATTAATGTGTATTAGGTTAAATATTTAGTATTTAATATTTCTTATAGTGCAGGGAGATATTTTGGTTGAAGTTTTTATTTACTGTCAGAGAATCATAAATACAGCTTGATAGCTGTTGATGGTTAGGATTACAATATATTTTAAACTGTTTTGATAACTACTAACAAGACTGATAAAAACTGCTGAACTGTTAGTGATAAGGACAGTTCAAGTATTCATATGTAGATATAAAATTGAGATTCATTTCTAGTCTAAGTATATACATATTAGTAACAAATGATTTAGATTCAACTCTAATTTCAGATTTAGTAATTTCTTAGGCAATAAATATATAATGAGTACAATTATCAAAGTTGCAAAAGAGATATGTAAATCAGCTGAATGAAAAACTAGAAAAAGTATTTAGGGAATAGAATTGTTTTAATTACAAAATATCAGCTTCTGGTTCTTGACTAATAAGTGAGGATTTTAGAGCCATAAAATATTTTCCTATTGTGATTAAAGAAGTGTAATTATTTCTAACAGAGTGAATGGCAGATGTGGAGCTATTCTTGCTGATGAAATGGGTTTAGGGAAAACATTGCAATGTATTTCACTCCTCTGGACTCTACAGTGTCAGGGACCTTATGGAGGCAAGCCGATAATAAAGAAGACACTTATTGTCACACCTGGAAGTTTGGTGAATAATTGGAGGAGAGAATTTCAAAAATGGTTAGGAAGTGAAAGGATCAAGATATTTACTGTTGATCAGGTAAGAGACTTAAAAGTTTAGCCTTGGTCACTGTCTAAATCTGTAGTTTTTCAAATCGTTACTGTAATTTTCACTCTCTAATGTAGCAGTTTCTCAAGTGTATGTAACTCTCCATCTCCTTTGCAGAAAAATGGAATCTTTTTGGTTTTGAGTTAACATATTCTAATACTTGCTTAATGGCTGTGAGACATATGCTGCTTAAATTTTATTTCATACAGTTTCTGCCCAAGATTGGTTAAGTATTATGTTCTCCTTTCTTTAGGACCACAAAGTAGAAGAATTCATCAAATCTCCATTATATTCTGTTCTAATTATCAGTTATGAAATGTTACTTCGTTCCCTGGATCAAATTAAGAATATAAAATTTGATCTCCTCATCTGTGATGAAGGGCATCGTTTGAAGAACAGTGCCATTAAGACAACTACAGCCCTCATTAGCCTCGCTTGTGAGAAAAGAATAATTCTAACTGGTCAGTATTTACTTTTGGGTGGAGGAGATGGAATTGCTGCCTATGGAACATATACAACTTGTAATATGATGCTTGGCATCCAATGAATCCGTGTTATTATTATTATTTTTAATATTTTTTATTGATTTTAGAGAGGAAGGGAGAGGGATACAGAGATAGAAACATCAATGATGAGAGAGAATCATTGATTGGCTGCCTCCTGCACACCCCCTACTGGGGATGGAGCCCGCAACCCAGGCATGTGCCCTTGGCCGGAATCGAACCTGGGACCCTTCAGTCCGCAGGACGACGCTCTATCCACTGAGCCCAACCGGCCAGGGCCGAATCCATGTTATTGAATGGAGTTCATGCTAATAAACCCATACTAATAAAGCCTTGGTAGAATTGAATTTCCAAATCCTTATGTAATATTCCCCAGCTCGTCCAAAGCTCTGAATAGTTTTAGTAAACATACCAACTTGACTTCAATCATTAGCGTTTCCTTTTTTCTTGTCACAGGACATTGCTGCTTGACTTTTACTAACATTAAGTTATTTACTAGTAGCTTCTTCTACAAGTTCTACCTAGTCTAGAATTAGAGAAGAGTACTACAAGCAGTGAATTAGGGACTGCAGAGTCTAGACAGCCTTTGTGATTTCATAGGATGACACTGTGCTAGTGTATTGCTTTCTCTTGTGGCCACATACCCCTCTCTGTTTTTCCTTTTTTTCTTCCCGAAATCCTTTTGTCTTATCACCTGTTTGTATTCTGCCTTTTTTCTTTTCCTTTTTTTTTTTTAAGTTTTCCTTTGGCCTCTTTCTCTTATGTATTACTTAGGATGATTTCAGGTACATCTGAATTAAATGTGCTTATTCTCCCACATAACTGGAAGTCTAGAGCAGGTACAGGATCAGGGGTGCGATACAGCAGCTCAACAATCTTTACAATGATTTTGGTTCTTTTTGTCTTCTGCTGTGCCAGTGCTGGCTTCATCCTCAGGCTGGTAGCAGGTGACTGCAGCAGTTCCAGGCATCACATCTAGATGTGATATCCCAAGGAGAGCGGAGACTGGCTCTTCCTGTTGCTCTATTTTCAAGAGTGAGGAAACTTTCCCAGAAGCCCCTCTCTCACTTCCTCTCATGTCTCCTGGGACAGGGTGGGTCAGATGATGTTGGTGGAAACTGTCGGTGCCTTTCCTAGCTCCCCTTTCTGGTTGCACCCATCTCTTAGCTGCTACGACTATTGATTAAACAACTCATGTCTCCCATCTCTTCTGGAGAATGATCCCTGGTTGAATAAGCGCTTATTCTGTCACCTATAGCTTGGCCAGTGATTGACTCACAAAAGGGAAAGTGGAAAATGCCAGCCCGCTTGCTTCAGAGTAATTTCAGGACCAACTTTATGGTACAATTTATGCTCCAAGCCTCCCTATAATTTAGCTCGAGGCTATCCTTGTTTATTTTCTCCCTCTGCTATTTTTGGGTTCCATTATTCTGTTTGTTCCAAGAGCACTCCCTCTCTAAATCATGTGCAACCAAATACTTATCTCAGGCTCTGCTTCTGAGGAACCCGGTATGAGACACAAACCCTTGCTACATCCGTCATTGGCAAAGGGTGGGACTATTATGATTGGCTTGGGTTCATCAGTTGGGGCTAGGTGAATGCCTGGAAACCAACCACAATGATCCTTATTCCTCTCCCTCCCCTTTCCTTCTTGTTTTCCCCATTCTCCCTATTTTTATTAGTCATTGTCATGAATTTTCTTTTAAAAGTGTAACAAAATGCATACAACATAAATATATTTTCTCTAGTCTTTCTATGATGTGTGTAAAAATGTAGAATTGATTAGCTGTGTTAAAAAAAAAACCTGGTAAGCATTGGTCCAACCTGGAGTTGACCCATGTAGTTTTGAGGAAAGTGATCCTTAAACTCTCTGACATTGTAAAATTCATATTGTTCATGTTAATGAAATAAGTGCAATTTTAAAAACAAATTTTATTATTTATATCTTTGGACAATTTTTTCTAGTCTGTTATACTTTGGACTATGCTGACTTATATGTTCTTTTGATATAATTATTGAAGCATGCTAATGTTCTTTTGAATATTAGTTAGCCAAAGTTATTGAGTATGTAATATATGCAGGGTATATTAATTCATTCCAGTCTGTCAACCTTTCAGATTAATGAAGATCCCACTTTGATCTGGCAACTTTGAAAGACAATAACAGTAGGTGCCATTCACTGAGTGTTTTACTAAATGTCAGGCACTGTGCTGGTCACTTCACATACATTGTCTCTATTTTTTTTTCTTTGTAATACCACTGGGAAAGTATTATCTTCCCACTTTTATAAGTGAAAAAAAAAATCCTGAATTTAACTTAAAGATAAGCTAAGGCAATTTGAAGTCACACAGTTATAATAATATTAAGAATTACTAAGGATTATGGAACATTTATTGTGATCTAGGCCCTATTCTAAGTAAGTATATGGATTATCTCATTTGATCCATACAACTCTAGGAGCCACTATGATTATTCCCATTTTACAAATGATAGAACTGGGGTAAGTAACTTGCTCAGAGTCACTCAGGTAGGATTTGATGCAGGTAGGATTTGAACCCAAGCAGACTCCAGAACATGCACTCAGCCACTATGCTGTACTAAAGAAGAATTTAGTATACAGTTAAAACCAGAGTTAAAACTTTACATAATTATTAATATATTTTTCAACTTGATCTGATTGCTCTTTTGTCCTCAGTTTTAGGGACTTTGCTTAAAGTTAGTCCGTTTAAGGAAGTAAGTACAAATTTCTATGTAGGTCTGTGATTGTAAAACACAAACTTGACCTCATCACTTTTAATTCTTTAGGTACTCCAGTTCAGAATGATCTGCAAGAATTTTTTGCATTAATTGATTTTGTAAATCCAGGAATATTAGGCTCTTTGTCATCTTTTAGAAAAATATATGAAGAACCCATCATTATATCAAGACAACCTTCTGCTTCTAAGGTATAATTTATTTTAATCAATTTAGGTTAAAAAAAAAGAGCAGTATGAAAAAAATAAAAAGAGCAGTATGCCTGGGGAAATTCTCTATAACTTGGGTAGTTTTAATTTAGGAGAAATTAAATTAGTATTGTTATTTTTCCCCCCTCACAATCCTTGAACTCCTGTATTCCTTATTTTAGAAAATAGTAGTATCACTTTTTAAAATTTCATAAATAGGTATTTCATATAGAAAGAATTATAATTGATAGTAAACATGTAAAAAGGCTCATCCTTACTGGCATTGAAAAGTAAACCAAAATGGCCCTTGCCAGTGTGGCTCAGTTGGTTGGAGCATCATTCTGTACACCCAAAGGTCAATGGGTTTGAAACCTGGTCAGGACACATACCCAAGTTGTGAGTTTGACTCCCGGTCAGGGTGTATATAGGAAGCAACTGATCGATGTTTCTCTCTCACATCGATGATTCTCTCTCTCTCTTTCTTTCTCCCTCTCCCTTCCTCTCTCTCTAAAATCAATAAAAACATATTTTTTTCTATTGATTTTCAGAGAGAATGGAAGGGGGGGGGAGGAGGAGAAGACAGAGAGAGAGAGGCAGAGAGCGAGAGACACATTGATTGGTTACCTCCTGCATGTGCCCCGACTGGGGCCAGGGATTGAACCTGCAATCCAAGTACATGCCCTTGACTGGGAATTGAACCTGAGACCCTTCAGTGCTTGGGGCAAAGCTCTAACCACTGAGCACACTGACCAGGGCTGATATTTTATTTTTTATTTATATTCTATTTTTTAATTTTTTATATTTTATTGATTTTTTACAGAGAGGAAGGGAGAGGGATAGAGAGTTAGAAACACTGATGAGAGAGAAACATCGATCAGCTGCCTCCTGCACACTCCCCACTGGGGATGTGCCCGCAACCAAGGTACATGCCCTTGACTGGAATCGAACCTGGGACCCTTGAGTCTGCAGGCTGACGCTCTATCCACTGAGCCAAACCGGTCAGGGCTTATTTTTTAATTAAAGTTGATATACAATACTATATTAGTTTCAGGTGTATAATATAATAATTAGTTATTTATATAACTTACAAAGTGATTATCCCCATAAATCTAGTATCCATCTGACAGCATACATAGTTATTACAATATTATTGACTGTATTCCTTATGCTATACTTTACATCCCAATGACTCTTTTGTAACTACCAATTTGTACTTCTTAATACTTTCCCCTTATTCACCCAGCCTCCAACCCCCCTCCCATCTGGCAGCCATCAAAATGTTCTCTAACTATAAGTCTGTTTCTGTTTTGTTTGTTTATTTTGTTTTTTAGATTCCACATATAAGTGAAATCATATGGCATTTGTCTTTCCCTGTCTGACTTATTTCACTCAGCACAATACCCTCTAGGGTCATCCATGTTGTTGCAGATGACATTTCACTTTTTTAAAAAAAAATTTTTGGTTATGCTAATATGCATGCATACAAGTCCTTTGCCAATTTGTACTTCTTAATACTTTCCCCTTATTCACCCAGCCTCCAACCCCCCTCCCATCTGGCAGCCATCAAAATGTTCTCTAACTATAAGTCTGTTTCTGTTTTGTTTGTTTATTTTGTTTATTAGATTCCACATATAAGTGAAATCATATGGCATTTGTCTTTCCCTGTCTGACTTATTTCACTCAGCACAATACCCTCTAGCATCCATGTTCACTCAGCACAATACCCTCTAGGGTCATCCATGTTGTTGCAGATGACATTTCACTTTTTAAAAAAAAAATTTATTTCTTTACTGATTTCAGAGAGGAAGGAAGAGGGAGAGAGAGGTAGAAATATCGATGATGAGAGAGAATCATCAATCGGCTGCCTCCTGCACCCCCCCACCCCCCACCAGGAATCGAGCCTGCAATCCAGGCATGTGCCCATGGCTGGAATCAAACCTGGGACCCTTCAGTCCGCAGGCCGACACTCTGTCCACTGAGCCAAACTGGCCAGAGCCGTTTCACTCTTTTTTAATGGCTGAGCCATAGTCCATTGTGTATGTACCACTTCTTCGTTATCCATTTATCTACTGATGGACACTTAGGTTGCTTCCATATCTTGGTTATTTAAATAATGTTGCACTGAACATAGGGATGCATATATCTAAACAAATATACACATATGGGATTTATTTTAAGCTTCATTGTGAAGTTCTGTATACTCTAAAGATTCTATATAACCAGTGTTTTGAACTCTGCATCTGGTAGATTGTTTGTCCCCATTTTGTTTAGTTCTTTTTCTGGAGTTTTATTATATTCTTCCATTTGGGACATGTTTTACTCATACTGTATTTTGATTTTAAAACTGTACTATTATTTAATGAATAATGTGTAACAGTTTGGAAAGAATCGGTAGTGCTTTGTGCCAGTAATTTCCTATAGGTTTAATTTTAGGATTAATAACTTGTCAAAATATTTGCTTACAAGACTTTGCTGTATCAGCTCTTTGCTTTGATTTTAAGACTATGTACCATTACAGTATTCACATGAAAACTTCCTTTCAGAATAATTAAGTTTGTAGAGTATAGATTTCTGGTTGCTCTCACTGGTGCCAAATAGCCAAACAAACAAAAATTTAGGAAACTGTGGCTTCACTTAATTAAATGATTATGCTGAACATTTATTAGTAAAGAGATGATGGTTGGTTTTCCTTTCACAAACTTGTATTTCATTTATTCTGATGAATCAAAAATCTGAATAGAAGTAACTAGTTTATCATTATAAAATATTTAATGTTCATTTTAACTGCTATTTCTTTCATAGGAAGAAAAGGAGTTAGGAGAGAAAAGAGCATCTGAACTTGTTTGCTTCACTGGACTCTTTTTCCTTAGAAGAACCCAAGAGGTCATAAATAAATATCTTCCACCTAAAATAGAGAATGTAGTCTTTTGCCGACCAGGAGCACTACAGCTTGAACTTTATCAAAAGCTGTTGAATTCTCAGGCTGTGAGGTTCTGTCTTCAAGGGTCGTTGGAAAACAGTCCTCATCTGATATGCATAGGAGCTCTTAAGAAACTGTGCAATCACCCCTGCCTTTTGTTCAACTCCATAAAGGTAAGTAGCATGTGAGACTGTGTCAGGATGTGAGCTGAGGGTTCTACGTCATGTGAAGCTAAGAGGGCAGATTGGACTAATTCCTGGGGTTGTATCTGTGGGTTTCCCCAAGGATCTGAGTCTCTTCAGGATGGTTCTGCTCTCGAGCAGGTTCGGCCCCTGTTTGTTCTTCAGAGCATGTCCACGTCCGTAGAGCTGAACTAGGGATGGAATGGGTTTGAGGCTCTGCCTTCTAGACTGTGTGCCCCATGCCCTTTGGTACCTTGTCTAGTACTTTGTCATGGTTTCTCTTCCTGTCTTTTATTAATAGAGCCAGTCAGTTTTGTTTGTTTGATGCTAACAAATAAAAAATTTGCCATTAAAAATATTTTATTTTTTCTTCATTATAAAGTAACACATGATTTTTGTATGAAATTCAGAAAATCACAAAAAAGACAATAAAAATGATATACTGGTTAGAATGCAAATTGTTAAATAAATGGAAGATAGTTTGGTAATATGTATCAAAAGCCTTATAATTTTGTATATTTTTTTGACCTGGCATACCACTTTTTGAAATTTAGTATAAAGAAATAAAGCTCTCCAGCCAGAGAAAACCACATTTTGATATTAATAATAATAATAATCTTAGCTAGCACTTATTAAGCACTTATCATGTACCAGACATGAAGTACTTTTCTAGATTGACTTATTCTTTTTTTAAAAAAATATGTTTTTATTGATTTTAGAGAGGGAGAGAGGGAAACATTATCGATTAGCTGCCTCCTGCATGCCCGTTAGTGGGGATCGCGCCTGCAACCCGGGCATGTTCTGTGACCAGGAATAAACCGGTGACCTCCTGGACGATGCTCAACCACTGAACCACACCAGCCAGGCTAGAATGATTTAATTAATTAATTTTTAACTTTTTTACTTTTATTGATTTCAGAGAAGAAGGGAGAGTAAGAGAGAGATAGAAACATCAATGATGAGAGAGAATCATTGATTGGCTGCCTCCTGCACTCCCCCTACTGGGGATTGAGCCTGCAAAACAGGCATGTGCCTTTGGCCGGAATCAAACCTGAGACCCTTCAGTCTTCATGTGATGCTCTATCCACTGAGCCAAACGGGCTAGGGCTAGAATTATTTATTCTTGATAAAATTCTATGTAATGGGGACTGTTATGACTATTCCCAATTTTTTGTTGGGGAAATAGGGACTCAGAGATATGTATATATAATCTTTTTATAGAGACACTTAATTTTGATGCTGTGCTTATTTAAAACCTATTTTCCCACTCAATAAATTGTGAACATTTTTCCAAATTAGGTACCTTCTACAGATATGATTTTTAATGGCTGTATAGTTGAGCTGACCATTGGATATTTAATGAACATAAGGCAGCTTGAAGTATAGTGAGAGTTCTATTTTCAAATTGGAACAAGGTACCAGTTCCCACTGTACTACTTACCATTTCTTTAACCATGGCCAGGTTACATCTGCAAGCCTGGCTTTCTTAACTGGAAAGCAGAGACAGTAATAACTTCCTGATAATGTTATTGGGCAGTTTGATGAAATAGTATGGGAAGTTGCACAGTGATAGCCTGTTATCTCCAACTTGCCCTTACCAATTTTTATTCTGATATATTTTTCTTTAAATAGTAAAATGATAATTTGCAAACAAAGGAAAACCTTTGGGTGCCACATGATGCTTGAAGTAATTAATTATTAATTATATATTTAGAAAATCCAGTGTTGTACCAGAATTCTTGAAGTTTATCCTGCAATGGGTTATGTTTACATAGTTTATCATAGAAGTCAGCTTCTATAACTCTGCAGTAGACAGGATTATAACTATTTATTAAGCAACATTTTAAGAAACAGATTCTATATATTTGGGCATGATGTCTAGCAAAAATAGAAGCTAAAAATTCTTCCTTAAATGGGAGACCTTATGATGATCTAGAGAATGTATCAGTTAACTATTAACAGGCATACTGTACTGCATAGGATACTATAAGTAAGGATCCATATAAAATAGCTGAAAGAGTCTCCCACATGTGCAGGTAATAGTGATAAATTTGGTAAATGTGGGAGAGAGTGGGGAGACCTGCCAGTCCCAGAAATCTAATCTAAAAAGTAATGAAGTCATTAATAAATATAATCTCTAGTTATATGTTTACATTTCAGCTTGGCAGTTTTAGAGTGGGAATTTCAGAGGTGCTGACAATCGCTTTGGAATAAAATGATTCTAAAAACTAATGGTAAAATAAAAATGTTGTTGTAAGTAAGAATAAGTTTCTGTCAACTTATTGACAGGATTGTTCCTTCTTGCAGAAGAAATTGATAAGATGGAGAAAACTACTGTGCTCCTTTTTGAGTATCACCTGGGAGGGGCTGTGGAAGCCCACAAATCAGGAGAGAAAAGTTAATTGCGGGGAGGGAAAAGTGGAAGAAGAGCAAAAAAGGTATCAATGATGAGACAGCTCAGGCTTTGGAGAGGATAGATTTTGTAGCACTATTTGCCCTCTGTTTTCCTCTCCTTTATTTCTCTGCTTCTGACTCCCTATACACTGCACCCCTACCCCCTCCCCCCCCTTACAACCAGACAGTGATTCTGCACTTGTAGGGTGAAGGCAGCAGGCATTAGGAGACTGCATTAGAACTGCTCTGTAATTAACTCAGTAGGACACATGTTACTTTTTAAAAATATAACCAACACCCTGGCCAGTGTTCTCAGTGGTTAGAGTGATGGCCTGTGTGCACCAAAGGGTTGTGGGTTTGATTCCTGGTCAAGGGCACATACCTGAGTTGCAGGTTCGATCCCTGGCCCCAGTCGGGGCAAGTGCAGGAGGCAACCAATCGATGTGTCTCTCTCAAATAGATGTTTCTCTCTCTCTCTCTCTCTCTTCCCTTCCCCCTCTCATTTTCCTCTCTTCCCCTCTCACCTTCCCTTCCACTCTCTCTAAAAATCAATGTCCTTGGGTAAGAATTAACAACAACAATATTTACATGATAGTTAGCTTGGTCTTTTCAGGAAGCTATTAATATTCATCTTTCCTCCCATAATTTGAGCATTTTTCTCTTCTAATTAAAAACAAACAAACATGAGCCAGTGTTAATCATTCTTTTGAATAGGAAAAAGAATGTAGCTCAACTTGGGATGAAAATGAAGAGAGTAGTTTATATGAAGGCTTGCTAAATGTGTTCCCTGCTGATTATAACCCTCTCATGTTTACTGAGAAGGAGTCAGGAAAACTTCAAGTGCTGACAAAGCTCTTAGCTGTTATCCACGAACTTCGTCCTACTGAAAGGTAAGTGGTCAGTTTAATAACCTGCTTGTAAGTGCTCCTGGAATTTTGGCTTAGAGTATGGCCTTACTCCCCTGCCCCTCCTTTCTTTCAAAAGAAGAAAACATTAAAAATAAGTTGTTTTCTTTGGGGCATGATCAGCGTCTGTAAGTTTTTATTTAAGAAAAAACTAAGTATAAATACATATATTTAAAAAAAAAAAAACCCTAGAGAAGTCTTAAAACACCCAGCTTGTACTTTAAGCTCTTTCAAATTCTTTTTTTTACCATCCCTTAAATGTTGATACCCCTTAGGGTTTTCTCTTTAGTCTCCTTCATACTCTAAACACTCTTTCTGGGTTATCTCTATTCCCCATAGTTTTAACTATCACCCATATATCCCAAGTTTGTCACTCTCATCCAGCCCTCTGTTCTAGTTTCCACATCCTTCTTTCTAACTCTTTAATGGACATCTAAATCTAATTATTTTTCTTTTTTATCGGTCATTACATTCCTTTTTAATCTATTTCTGGGCAGACTCTCTTGTTATTATCTGCAAAATCTCCAGTGAAAATTACAGTTTGGCGTCATTTTAAATTTACAAAGTATTTCTCTCATTCTTGATTTTTTAAATTGCCTCCTCTTCTTGTGAATATTATCTCTTACTTGAGGATGTTGTTTTCTGTTTCCTCCATTGCTGTTTTAATCAGGTTTCTCCTCTTTTGTTCTATTTTTAATGTTGGAGACTCACCGCAAATAGATGGTGATCTGTGGTGTCCATTTATATTTGAGAGTGAGGCGGTGAAACTTACTGAATGTTATGTGTGCATGGGTAAGGCTTGTTGATTGGTCTCCTTCATGGGGTAATTAGGTAGCGAGTTGGCTTCTTTATTTAGGGACTCCTTCTCTCTGTGGATCTTTTCTCTGGGGCCATTCATGTCACCTCAGAGAGGAATCTTCCAATAATATCTTTCCTGGGGTGGGATGTAAGAGGGATGCCTGGCTGCTGCTGTTCTAGGTTTGGCAGGAAAAGGGGCCTGGGATCTTCTGTATGCATACTTTCATTCTGATTAGTCATTATAGCCCTGTCTTTTAAATTCCTCTAGTCTTTTTCTTGGGTTTACTTTCTCCAGACAATAAACATTGTATTTGAGAAAGAAAAGTCAACTGGTTACATGGGATAGGGCCTGGGTTCTATATCAGTGCTCTTGTAAGAGCTCCAGTCCCCTTCCTCCTGGGGCACCTTAAGGAGATTCTCTGGGGTGAAGGAACTTGCACTTGTTTCTTATTGGAATCTCCCACTTTGGGCACTTAGGTTTCACCTTCTCTGGACTCATAAGTAGGTCACTATTTCATCATTTTCTGTTTTCGTATATAAATGTCTCCTTAAAAAAAAAAATCAAAGATAGAGTATTTCTGTTTCTCATTCTCTGGCTGTTTTTAGGGTGACTTCAGAGAGGTGAAGAAGGCAGAAAAGTTTTTACTTTACTATCTTAAAACGGGAAAATCTCTTAGATATTGACTTTAAAATTGAATTTGAAGGAGAACCTGAGTTTTAACGTATATGGTCATTGTTGCATGTTCTATAAATATCAGTGATTATATTATTTGGTAATTTTCTTTCAAATATACCCAGAATCTTTCTTTTTGATTGACAGGGTTGTATTGGTATCCAACTACACACAAACTTTGAATATTTTACAAGAAGTATGTAAGCGTCATGGATATGCTTGTACAAGACTTGATGGACAAACACCAGTCTCTCAAAGGCAGCAAATTGTTGATGGCTTCAATAGTAAATACTCTTCTGATTTCATTTTTTTATTAAGTTCAAAAGCTGGTGGCGTGGGACTTAACCTTATTGGAGGGTCTCACTTAATTCTCTATGACATTGATTGGAATCCAGCCACTGATATCCAGGTAGGACTAGTTCTTATGCATTAAATAAACATGATAGAATGCCTGTTGGAGATATACCTGCTGGGGATACAAAGATGATGATGTATGGTAAATGTTGGTGAGGTATGGTAACTGAGCCCCTATTTTGCATCAGGCACTCTGCTAAGTGCTTCACATCTATTCAGTTTTCACAATAATCCTTCTAAGTGTAGATAGCCCCATTTTGCAGATGAAGATATGAAAGCTTATTCTAGGTCACATAGTGTAACTGGACAATCAGTGGGTCCGTGCTACCTGTCACTACTTGAGCCAATTAAGCAGAGACAGGGTTGAATCGTATATGAGCGTTTATTCCAATACTGCCAGCAGTATGGGAGAGCAGCAGGTCATCCACGAAAATCTGCTCTGCACCCACCATAAGACAGCTGCTTATATAGGGTAAGACAAAGAATACACAGGGAAATATGAATTATAGGTATGGTGAAGTAGGGATTATTATAGGCATGGGGAAGTAGGAGACTGGGGTGGGACTCCATTGTTTGGGCAACAAAGTTGTTAGTCTTTCATGATAATAGGCTGATAATAGGCAGTTCTTGAATGAGAATGGTTCCAAGGTTGATTCCCAGGTCTCAGTTTGACTCCCAGGTCCAAGGTTGAATCCCAGGTCCTGGGGGCGCACAACTCCCAGCCAGCCACTGAGCCAAACCGGTTTTGGCAATAGGCAGTTCTTGAATGAGAATGGTTCCAAGGTTGAGTCCCAGGTCCTGGGGGCGCACAACTCCCAGCCAAGTCGACTGTCCTTTCTTTAACCAACACAAGGCAATCATGGTTAACAGAGCATGATTAATATTTCCCATAACCGCAGCTAGGCCCCAATATTCTATTTTTGCCCCTAACAATAGCTTATAAAAGGCAGAGCCAGGATTCAAACCCAAATCTGTATGTCTCTAGGCTCTAAGTTACTGCAGGTACTTCAGGCCTAATTTTCCTCCCCGACCGGAGTTCTATGGACAACACTTAATTTTCCTAGCATCGATGAGTATTGTCAAACAGAGTTCACTTGCATCTTGGGACATCAGGATGCTTACGACCATCAGAGGGAGACAATTAAGTATTACAGATGCTATGATCAATGTTTGTGCAGAGTATAGTAAAGATATAAAATTAGCTTATTTAGGAAAATAGTTCAGAAGAAGCCTTTGGTTTACTGCAGAATACAATCCATCTTTATGTGTTTTAAGATTTCTACTTACACGTTTGCGCCTCAGTTGGTATCTGTGTTTGTATTACAGTGAAAAGATACAGATTAAAACCAGTGAAGGTAAAGGGTACATGGGGTAGAGACCAGGGACAAGCTTCCCTTTTCCCTCCCCTACTGGAGTTCTATGGACAGCACTTAACTTCCCCAGCACCGATGAGTACAGTCAAACAGAAGTTCATTTCATCTCGGTGTCCCGAGTTTTTGTTGGTTGCTCACGTAAGCGTGAAGTACTTGAGTGACTGACCTCAGTTATTCAGTCTCCAACTCCACCAGAGGGCAAACTGACAGGACAGGCCCAAAGCCCTCCCCTAAATCACACTGTTAGCATAAAAGATCTAGTGGCTGCAAGGCCCCAGGTAGACAGAGACCCTCTCATCAGGCAGTATATGCCAAGGGCTTAGGGGTTATCTACTTGGAGCTGGAGGGAAGGCCAGACCTTTCTTTGGAAAGTGCAGGGTTTGCACATCAACCCTTACTGCATGGTATCATTGGTCCTGAAACCTCAGGGAATTACCTAGAGCAGTATTTCTCAACCTTCCTAATGCCGCGACCCTTTAATACAGTTCCTCATGTTGTGGTGACCCCCAACCATAAAATTATTTTCGTTGCTACTTCATCACTAATTTTGCTACTGTTATGAATCGTAATGTAAATATCTGATATGCAGGATGTATTTTCCTTCTTAAAAATTAAAAATAATTAAAGCATAGTAATTAGTAACAAAAACAATATGTAATTACATATGTGTTTTCCGATGGTCTTAGGCGACCCCTGTGAAAGGGTCGTTCAACCCCCAAAGGGGTCTCGACCCACAGGTTGAGAACCGCTGCTCTAGAGCCTGAACTGATGGCAGGCATCCTCAGGATTCCTTAGGGATGAATCATGAGCTACTTGGACTGGGAATAATCCCTCTGTGCTCGTGCTACACGTGGTTTCTTTTCATTCTTCTTCTTTTTTTTAAATCCTCACCCAAGGATATTTTTTCCCCATTGATCTTTAGAGAGAGAGAATGGAAGGGAGAGAGAGAGAGAAAAACATCAATGTGAGAAAGATACATTGAATGGTTGCCTCCTGCATGTGCCCTGACTCGACCAGGGATCAAACCTGCAACTGAAGTATGTGCTCTTGACTGGCAATCGAACCTGTGACCCCTTAGGTCCATGGGCCTGTGCTCTAACCATTGAGCAACCGGGCAGGGCAGTTCTTTGCATTTTTGCTATCTAAACTCACTGTGCCATTCATTGATGCAGGTAGACCCTCTGACTTTATTGACGCCCCTCTAGTTATTTCATAGCCCCACAGTGGGTGTCCATGCCTTTCTTTTTCTCAGGAGAAAGATAGGAAGTGGAGAATGCTTTGACATGCCTGGGCTTTGTTTTTTGAAGCTATAAGTAAAATCAAGAATTCCTAATCTTAAATGTATTAATGCAAATTGCTTATGGGGAAAAGTCTATTAGTTTCAACTGTACTCTCAGAATTCTCATTTATTTTCTAAGGCAATGTCTAGAGTGTGGAGAGATGGTCAGAAACATCCAGTACATATTTACAGACTTCTAACCACAGGTAATAACCCGTCAGTGTGCCAAAAAAATGTATCCCTTTGAATAATATAAAAAGAATTGTTGTTGTTAATCTGTGCTTCCGTGTTAGGAATTATTGTTATTTTGTTAACTATATGCTAACCCTATTTTACCCTGCAGAAATAACAGACATAAGGATCTACAGTAAATCTAATGAATGTTTTCCCTTCAGGTACAATAGAAGAAAAGATCTATCAAAGGCAGATCAGTAAGCAAGGTCTTTCTGGGGCGGTTGTAGACCTGGCCAAGACATCTGAGCATATCCAGTTTTCAGTAGAGGAGCTTAAAAATTTGTTCACATTACACGAAAGTTCACACTGTGTGACTCATGACCTGCTTGACTGTGACTGTGCAGGAGAACGAGACCATACAGGTTTGTTGTATGTTAATTCTGTTCTGATGGTAAAGTTCATTTGTCTCTCTGCGGTAGTTGGAAGTATTTAAATATAGAATAACTAAAATATTTACCATTTGTATATGTTAGTTTCTTTCCCCCTGCAAGTCAGAGGGCAACTGCCAGATCACTATTTGAGAAAATATTAATTAGAACCTTAATCTCTCCATTTCGCTTCTTATTTCTGAAACAGCTGTGAGAAATTTAGCTTAGAGAAATCTTTCAAATTCTGGCATAATGGCTTGAAACATTGATGAGAAAGAAACATCGATCAGCTGCCTCCTGCACACCCTCTACTGGGGATTTGCCCGCAACCAAGGTACATGCCCTTGACTGGAATTGAACCTGGGACCCTTCAGTCCGCAGGCTGACGCTCTATCCACCGAGCCAAACCAGCTAGGGTTCGCTTCTTAATTTCTGAAACAGCTGTGAGAAATTTAGCTTAGAGAAATCTTTCAAATTCTGGCATAATGGCTTCAGAATTAGAATCCTTATTTCTGTTTCCCTCAAAACATGCACTTGACAGAATAAGCTTACTCTTTGTTTAATTTATGTAGACCTTAATCATAATGGGAACATATTTTCTGAGGCAGTTAGCAGGGGCCACCATACTTCCCAGTACTTGATGAACTGCTAATGTTGGTTAAGTGAAGCTAAAAACCTCAGTCCTGCCCTTGCCGGTGTGGCTCAGTGGATGGAGCGCTGGCCTGTGGACCAAAGGGTCCCGGGTTTGATTCTGGTCAACGGCACGTACCTCAGTTGCAGGCTCCTCCCTGGCCCGGGCCCTGGTCGGGGCTCATGCAGGAGGCAACCAGTCGATGTGTTTCTCTCACATTGATATTTCTGTCTTTCCCTCTCTCTTCCACCCTCTGTAAAAATCAATGGAAAAATATGCCCGGTTGAGGATTAAAATAAATAAGTAAGTAAGTAAGTAAATAAATAAATAAATAAATAAATACAAACATCAGTCCTCTGTAATTAACACCATTCACATAGGAACTGGATCACAAGTGGGACTTGAGTGTTCAAGAGTTTGAAGTCACTTGATAAATTATATTGAGTAGGTTAAGAAGTTAGACTGTACAAGACTGACATGGAAACTTTATATTTTATATAAATTAATATTGGGTCCTCTACCGTATTTTTTTTTTAAAAAAAACAACAACAACAGTTTTTGCTTTTATTTTCTCTTCCTTTTTCATTGTCTTTACTCTGTTCTTTTTCTTATTTTTCCAGTTGAATGCCTAGCTTAATGGTTTTCAGTCTTCTTCTATGAAATGGGTATTTAAGGCTGTAAATGTTCCCCAAGGCTGGATCTCATAATTTTGAAATGCAGTTTTTTTATTATTAAGTTCTAAATATTCTGTATAATGGGCTTGATTATGGAGTGTTGTCCCAGATTGTTCCAATTATATTCCGAATTTGGAAATATATCTAGTCCAAAGGTGTTAGATAAGGGATTGCAGCCCTGTAACATATCTCTGAATGATTATTTGTTTAATGTATGTCTCCTATTAGATCAGAAGGTCCTAGAGATCAGAGAACAAAATGTAATAAATTGCATAAACTCATTATATCATAAAATAAAAAGTATTGTATATAGTAGAATTTTGATTGGCTTGAGGATTTTCTCATTCTTTTACTTATTGCAGGTGATTCATTGGAAAAATTCCCTGTCTCTAGAAATTGTCAGCTTGGCCCACATCACAAGAAGTCTGACTCCCTGAAACCTCTCTCCATGTCACAGCTGAAGCAATGGAAACATTTTTCTGGAGATCATTTAAATCTTAAAGATCCTTTTCTTGACAGAATAAGAGAAAATGTGTCATTCTTTTTTCAGAATATAACCAATCAAAATACTGCTGCTCTGTAATGAAAGGTTACTTCATGACATTCCCTTGCCCCCCCTTTAAAAAAATAACAGTAATTAAATGTAAGTTTTGAAAATGGTTAGAATTATTTATTTATTTAATTAAATCTTTATTGTTGAAAGTATTACATATGTCCCTTTTTTCTACCCTTGACCCCTCTAGCCTGCCCCTGTCCCCCACCCAGGCCTTCACCATCCTATTGTCTGTGTCTATGGGGTATGCATATATGCATACAAGTTCTTTGGTTGATCTCTTCCCACCTACCCAACCATCTCGCCTTCCCTTTGAGATTCCACAGTCTGTTCCTTGCTTCTATGTCTCTGGATAGAATTACTTACATTACAATAATAAATTTGTTACGAAGTGTATCAGAGTTTTGATACAGCACTGTTGTTTGATTTTTTATATATATTCTTTCTTAAAAATGTATTTTTATTGATTTCAGAGAGGAAGGGAGAGGGAGAGATAGAAACATCAATGATGAGAGAGAATCATTGATCGGCTGCCTCCTGCACGCCCCCTGCTGGGGATCGAGCCTGCAACCCAGGCATGTGCCTTTGTCCGGAATCAAACCCAGGACCCTTCAGTCCACAGGCCGACACTCTATCCACTGAGCCAAATCAGGTAGGGCATATATTCTTAAATGTTAAAACATTAAAGACATCTATCATTATATAATTTTTTATTAGTAATTCCGTAATTAATGCACTTTTATCAAGTACCCACTAAGGAAGTTTCATAAGGAATATTAAAAATGGTAAAATACCTGTTTTTGGAAAATCTAATCTGATTAGGAACATTAGACATAGATGTGTCAGATAATTGAATAACTTGATAAATTTAAACTATAGTTTAGTATAATAATCTCCAGATCCATCCATGCTTTCACAAATGGTAAGAGATCCTTTTTTTTACAGCCACTATGTAAATGTACCATTGTGTAACCGTGCCATAGCTCTTCTTTTTTTTTTTTAATCCTCACCCAAGGAAATTTTTTCCATTGATTTTTGGAGAGAGTGGGAGGGGAGGGGGACAGACAGAGAAAGAAACATCGCTGTGAAAGAAACACATAAAATGGTTGCTTCCTGCATGCATCCTGAGCAGTGCTGGGAAAAGCCTGCAACTGTGGTACATGCCCTTGACCGGAATCGAACCTCGACCCTTCAGTCCACTGGCCGACGCTCTAACCACTGAGTCAATCAGCTAGAGCTACCACAGCTTTTTTATCCACTCATCTAGTCATGGCACTTGGGCTGTTTCTGGATCTTAGCTATTGTAAATAACACTGCTATGAAAATTGGGGGGCATATATTCTTTCCGATTGGTGTTTTGGGATTCTTAGGAAATTCGTGACTTGCAGTAAACAATGTGTATAATCAACAGATGGTACTGTTTCTCTGAGTTGGTCCCAAAGTAATATATTGAATCTAAAGCAGTTTATAGACATGCTGTTTTTGTTTTTGAAGGACAGACTCAACAAAGGAATACATTATAGACATGCTGTTTTTGTTTTTGAAGGACAGACTCAACGGAATACATTTACCAGAAAAATGATCTTAAAAAAGTATGGGGATTATGAAGGAAATGAAAGAAGGAATAGAAGACAAGGAAAAAGATTAGATGTATTTCTAAAAGAAAGAAGAGGTTTTGTATAGTATATATTTTTAGGAGTCATTGTTATTCAGAATACCTATGAAAGAGATTTGTTATTTTATCTAAGGATTTGGTGGGCAAGAAATATCTGTAGATGAGTTGGAAATAAAACAAAACAGAAACAAAGGGGAAAATATCATTTTGTGAGCATGACCTGCTGGTGGCAGCAACAGATCACAATTGTCTCAACGCATTAGGCATTCCAGGCAAGTTTAAAGCATAGAGCTCTCTGTTTTCATGAGTTCAAACCATAGGCTGCTGTTGTGATAGCTATAAAAATGGGCAAGTCACTCCCACTACCAATATGACTGACAGGATTTTTTCAAGAGCATTTTATATTAGCAGAGTTTTACACTTATTCCCACCCCCCATGGGTTGTGGGGGTAGGTATTAAATTAGAAATTAAATAAAAAGTGAGCAACCTTTTAAAAACTGATTGAATGCATAGAATGTTGAAAAACAGTAACACTTTAGTTGTTGTAAGATGAAGATAGGTTTAATGAACTGACTTGCATAAATGAAAAATTTATTGCTTTATTGAGAATGTTTGAGAGTCCTTCAGTAACTATTTTTCATTTCTCTTCCATAAACATTACTAAGGAATTCTTTGACTGTCAGATGGCTTTGAAAACGTGGGAACCCTAATGTTTATTCCATAAGTAGAAAAAAATAAATGAATGTTTTGGTTGTTCTATTTATGCCTAACAAAGTGCTCATTAAAAAATACAATTTTAGCCCTAACCGGTTTGGCTCAGTGGATAGAGCGTCGACCTGCGGACTGAAGGATCCCAGGTTCGATTCCGGTCAAGGGCATGTACCTTGGTTGCAGGCATATTCCCAGTAGGGGGTGTGCAGGAGGCAGCTGATCGATGTTTCTCTCTCATCGATGTTTCTAATTCTCTATCCCTCTCCCTTCCTCTCTGTAAAAAATCAACAAAATATATTTAAAAAAATACAATTTTAAAGAAATGAAAGTATTTCTTCTTTTTTGTCTGGATTCTTTATTATCTTAAGACTCATCTGTGTTGTATGTTCAGTCCCTTTAAAGCCGAGAAGCACTCTATTTTGTGTATGTACTCACAATTTTTTTTAATACATTCACAGGCTGACAGGCTTTTAGATTGTTTCCAGTTTTGGGCTTTTATAAATAAAACTATGAACATTTATGTTAAAATCGTTGTGTGAACAGATGCTTTTATTTCTCTTGGGAAAATATCTAGGAGTGGAATAGTTGGGTCCTCTGTGGTAGGTGTGTGTATAAAGATATTTTGCCTTGTTCTCAGCAGGATAATCAGTTGAATTACCTAAGTTACTACTATAAGAAGTAGAAGTTCCTATATATTTTTTGTACTTTTGTGCTTTATTTTTTCTATTTAAGTCTCCGATTCTTCTGGTATTTATTTTGGTGTAAGAAGTGATGTATCTAATTAATTTTTCTCCAGATGGTCAGTTAGTTGTATCAACATCATTAACCCCATACATTTGATAGCAATGTAAATAAATTGATACTGGAAGTACACTCTTAAAACTCATCAGAATACTGGGTGAAGATTTGGATAACTTAACCAAAATAAACAGAAACAGTGGCTTGTGGGACGCTCCAAAAGTCAACGGGGAAGTGAACTATTCCCAAATGAGACATTAAGTATGGTTATTTTGAGGATTTTTTTTTTTTTGCCATACTTAATAGAAGAACAGAAATAAAAGACATTTTGACCTCAATATTTATCTCAGACAATAACTTTAGTCTGTCTTTTTTTCCTCAATAACAATCATGTGATTATGTTATTTTAATCATGTTAGTTAAATGTGAAATAAGGATAAAAAATGAAATAGTCTTTCAAGCAGGCCAGTGTGAAAAGATATAGAATTACTGCAATTTTCTCATATGATTCATAGTCTAGAAATGAACATTTCTCCTTTTTTTGATTTCCTGATGATTTCCTAAGTGAAGATAAATCATACATGAAGAGGCAAAATTTATATTTCTCCATTGGAAAAAGAAGCTGCTACTGTTTTTAGATGTCTGTTGATCCCCAAAGTATATGTGATGTGAGTTTTTGATTGCCATGCTAACAAAGATGTATCTTGAATATTGTTATTTTAAATTGTAACCTTATTATGAAAACAATAGAGGAAGGATAATAACTCTTGTTCAAGAACTGTAGAACAAACCTGGGATTTGATATATGGAACATTTCGATAAGAAAATAGACTTAATATAATGCATGATGTGTGCAAAATATAAATTTGCTTTTAAGAACAGCCCTCTGGACTGTGCAAATCCAAAATGGTACCTTGTACCTTGGATGCGGGCTTTGGAGAAGGGCAGATCAGGATTAAGTCCTGTCTGTCCGGAGGCAGGTTTATCATGAGCTAGTGCTGCTTCAGGTTCAAGGCCCTTTCCTTGCATGCCCCTGTGAGTGAAAGGAGTTACAGTGTTCTATATGGTGAGGGAAGGCTAGGGAGCAACTAGGAAGCATTTTGTATGTAAGCATCTCAGGGAAATTGTCCAAAGGCCTTTCAGAAGAGAGAAACTTGCATATCTAAGACTCAAGTGATCAGTTGTGGTTTCTAATTTTATTTTGAATATTCACTTTCATATTTCATTTTGTATTTTTGAATATCTTTTCTTTAGGAGAGCTTTCCTACTACAACTTAAATAAGCTTCAAGCCCTGGAGAACTTGGGTTTGTTCCACTGTCTGTTTGTATGACTCTGGACAAGCTATTTATTTATTTATTTTTTTATTTTTATTCACCATATCTCCCCTCCACCAGGTTCCCACCCCACCCCATGCCCTTACCCCCTACCACTGTCCTCATCCATAGGTGTAAGATTTTTGTCCAGTCTCTTCCCACACCCCCCACACCTCCTTCCCCCCAAGAATTATCAG
Source organism: Myotis brandtii (assembly GCF_000412655.1). Lineage (NCBI taxonomy): Eukaryota > Metazoa > Chordata > Mammalia > Chiroptera > Vespertilionidae > Myotis > Myotis brandtii. The sequence goes on along the minus strand of NW_005370223.1, from coordinate 740,448 downwards.
TCCATTCCCTTTCTATGCCCCTGCTTCTATTTTTTTTTAACCTAAAACATTTTAAAACTTGAGCATAACATTTCAAGAACAAAAAGTGTTTTAAGTCCCAATTTCAATGTCCAAGAGTTCTGAGTCCAAGTTTCAATGTCCGACAGTTCCTTATGTGTAGGTGTCAGCAATGATATTTCAGTTCTGGATGGTGGACAAATGGTGGCAATGCAGGTCCGACCCTCTCTGGTTTGATCCTGGGCAACCTGCAGCGACGCACAGCTGCTGACTGCTAGCATGGCAAAGTGACGTCAGCGTCCTTCATCTCTGGATTGTTTTTCCTCTTGTCTTCATGGCTGGAGCATTCCTGATAATTCCTCTCTGTTGCAGGAATCCACATGGTCTTGGAGTTGTTTTCTGAAAATATACAAACATATTCTCGACCGAAGGTTAATAAAGGGAGTTTTACTTGGGGTCTTTTTTATATTTGCCCAAATGATTTTCCTTTGGCTTATTTTGACACCATTGGACAAGCTATTTAAATGCTTTGTGACTCAGTTTCCCCATTTGTGAAATGGGACTAGTACCTCAATAATCAGGTTGTGTGAGGGTTAAATGAAATTAAATATATTTTTCAAATGTTATGCACACCTAGCACATAGTAAGTACTTAATAAGTGGTAGTTCTTATTATGATAAATAGTATCCTATATAATAAAAGCCTAATATGCTAAGTGTCCAGTCATCCAGTCGTCCGGTTGTCCATTCAACCAATCAAAGCGTAATATGCTAATGATATGCTAAGGCCGCTTAACTGCTCACTATGATGTGCACAGACCACCACGGGGCAGATAGTCGACTGGTCGACCAGTTGCTATAACATGCACTGACCACCAGGAGGCAGATGCTCCAACCAGTAGGTTAGCTTGCTGCTGGAGTCCAGCCAATCAGGACTGAGTGAGATGGGCCGGACACGCCCTAGAGCCCTCCCACAGTCCCTCCCCAGCTGGCCAACCTCCCGTGTCCCTCTCCAGCTCTGATTGTGCACTGGTGGGGTACCTCAGCCTGGCCTGCACCCTGTAGCAATCCGGTACCCCTCAGGCTATGTCAGAGAGCCAGTTTTACCTCAATCCCACAGGCCAGGCCAAGGGACCCCACTGGTGCAGGAATTCGTGCACCAGGCCTCTATTTATCCTTATAAACCCTCAAAAGATTTATAATTCTGGTGGAGAAACAAAATTAACAGACACAGATCCACAGGACACTCATCTATAGAGCAGTATAGAGATTGAGGAGGTTGGCTCTGGAGTCATATAAACCTATTTAAATCCTATTTCTGTAATTTATTTTCTGTGTGACCTTAAGCCAGTTACTTAACTTCTCTGAGTCTCAGATTCCTCATTTCTAAAATGGGGATAATATAGGCTACCTAAAAGTTTTTTTTTGTTGTTTTTTTTTTTTTAGTAATATAGTGCCTGGGATATGGAAACTCTTCAGTATCATTCAAGTATTTAAACTGGAGAAATTCTCTCACATAAATATAAGGAGTTATCAGGTATGTTTTGTTTCTAGGACCTTGCATTTTCTTTCTTTTACATATATTTTATTGATTTTTTACAGAGAGGAAGAGAGAGGGATAGAGAGTTAGAAACATCAATGAGAGAGAAACATCGACCAGCTGCCTCCTGCACATCCCCCACTGGGGATGTGCCCGCAACCAAGGTACATGCCCTTGACCGGAATCGAACCCGGGACCCTTTAGTCTGCAGGCTGACACTCTATCCACTGAGCCAACCCGGTCAGGGCTTGCGTTTTCTTCATACCGGGGTTCTTCTTGGCATGGTAGCACATCTCCTCTGATTAACCCAGAAACAGGCAACCTTAAGGTCAAAGTTCTAAACATGCTGATTGGCTGTAGACAGCTTCGTACACACTTAGTATGATAATGAATGCTGAGTTTTATCGAATGTGCTCATTGAACACATCCAAGATTTCCCTGTATCATTGGAGAATAGCATAGAGTAGCTTAAATTGACGGGGCTGTGCATGGGCTGTTACAAATATGGGGGAAGGAGGGGAATTGATGTGGGCTGCAAACATTAGTAAAGCTTCAGGAGGACATGTGAAGTGAATTAGATGTTGCTGATTGGGTAGATGTGGACGGGTGGATCAGATGGCTCAGGATTCAAGGTGGGGAAGAGAGGGGAAATGTTCTAAAAGAGCGGAAATCCCAAGTAGAAGACGATGGATGGGGGTACATGGATGTCCTTAAGAAGAGCCTTAGTGAAGTGTTGAAAAGTCATGGAAGCATTTTAACAATTCTGTCACGCACCACATAATGACATTTTAATGGACAATGGACCGCATATACCATGTTGGTCCCGTAAGAGTATAATGGAGCTGAAAATTTTCTATTGCCTAGTAATGTAGTAGCTGTTCTGTGTAGCGGAACACATGACTCACGTGTTTGTGGTGATGCTGGTGTAACAAACCTACAGCACTACCAGTCCTATAAAAGCACAGCACAAATAATCATAGTAGTAGACTCTCCCACCTAGGTTTGTGGAATTGTGCTCTATGATGTTTGCACGAGGACGAAATTGCCTAACGCTGCATTTCTCAGAACATATTTCCGTTGTTAAATGGTGTGTGGCGGTAACACCAAATTTGAAATTTTATTTCAATGAAAAACTTTATTTGTATTGAAATATTATTTTAAATTTGGTCTCCATACTAGTTAACTTCATGTTTCAGCTGGCTAAAACTTTGGCCCTAAAATGACAAAGAAGAAAAAGCAATTATTCCATGTTGGCATTGAACCCCTGGGTCACAAGTCTGAGAATTGACTTAGTCATGACTTGCCCAAACAAGCCTGGGCTGACTCACCAGTGGACCGTTTTATTAATAATGGTTATTCAGATAACAGACAGAGAATACTTCTCAGAAGATGAGTGTGTCCAGAAACCAGCTTTAATGGGCCCTGAGTAGCCCCTGAATGTTGGGGCAAGAATGTCCGTGGGAATAGGGTATACCTCACCCTCTTGGTAGTTGTAGAAATAGATATGGCACCTACATTCATGCCTGTGTGGCTAGGTAGAATGAGAAGCTTCAATAACAGAGTGGAGGAAAATTTTAAATATTTAATATCTAACAAAAACATTCCTCTAAGACAGTGGTTCCCAACCTTGGCTGCACATTAGAATCTCCTGGGAATCTTTTTAAAATCCTGATTTCTGGGCCTCATCCTCTGGAGGTGATTCTAATGTGCAGCCAAGGTTGAGAACCACTGCTCTAAGAAGAAGGCCTCTGGTAACTTCTCTAACCATTTAGCCACTTTGAATGAATGGCCTACTGCCCTATACATGCCTGGGGAAGCCTTGGGGCCTCTGGTCATGACTTAATCCCTTTTCAGAGAATGGAAAAGCAGAGAGCAGCAAGACAGATCATTATAAACAGCCCCAGGAGTCAATAGCCAAGGACCCGGTCCAGATCACAGGCCGGGAGAGGCCAGCAGATGAAGAGAGCACAAATGAGACATCCGGCCAGGACCACATGAGCTTTGTGTTATTGTGGAAGAAAGCTGGTCTCTGTTGACTCTATTTGGGCCACTTTTTGTCTACAACGGCTGACAAAACTTTGGTTTTGTTTGTGTATTGTTCCACATTGTCTATCACTTGGGGTGTTAGTCATAGAAATATTATTAGCAGGATGCATGAGGTGATTAAGTTCTCTGGAGATTTTATCAGTTTAATACACATGGCCTTTTCTCTTTCCTTTCCTCTTTCCCTCTTTCCTTCTCTTTTCTCTTCTCATCCCATCCCTTCTGTTTCTCCCTTCCTTCCCCATAAATATAATAAAGGTATTTGTCCTTCAAAAGCTGGTAACTCTAACTACACATCCAAAGTAATGAAGTTAAAATGATAAGTTTTGGGTAGAAGAATAATGGCGAACTGTAACATTTAATATATGGTTTAAGTGAATGATCACTGTTTTGATTGTGTAAGCTGTAACTCCATCACAGTTTATGGGTATGCACCCCCCCAAATAGAACTCATTTATTTATACACTTTGTACATTTACTACAGTACTAATTGAATTAAAGTTCTAATATTTCCCATACCCCAGTGGGTCAACTTGTGTAATTTTGGGGATGCATGAATCGCATCCTCTCACCCAACCACACCAATCCCACATAATGGTTTGGTTATTAACTAGTTTAAAGAAAGACATCTTTAGTTATTCTCTTAACTCTAATCACAGGAAAGGAAATAACCTATAAGTTTCAGAATTTAATCTTTATTGTCACTATTGTGCTTTCTGAGTCTACCCTCTATTTCATCAAACCAATAAATAAGATTTCAAGAAACATTATGAGGTGGAATTGGGGGCTGCTGGGAGGTAGTGTAGGGCAAGAAGTCAGGGACAGAGGAGAGCTCTAATTTTACTTTAATTAATTTTACTTTTTATTTTATTGTGTATCTACTATGTGCCAGGCACCAGGGACATCAAGCTGTAGCATAAATGGTCTCTCTCATTAAGTTGTTTATGAAAGTCTAATTAACTTAGAGAAATTTATGTTTTTGGAGGAAAGAGCCAAATAAGCCCAAATCTATGCAAGCATTAGGTTCATCCACACGAGAGGGAACAAGTGGGTAGAAACAGAAAAGTTATTTCACTGATTAATGAATACTAGTTGAATACCCCATTCTGCGCCAGGCTCATTTATATATGTTACCTCATTTAAATATTCTCAAGGATTCTATGTGATTGGTATTGTTATGAAGGAGGACATGGAAGCTCACATAGGTGAAAAGTCTGTACAAGATCAACAGCTGGTAAGCGATAGAGCTAGGATTCTAACCTGATCCAAATTATTACCAGTTATGGAGTGTTGTTGTTTTTTTTTTATGAGCCAGGCGGTGATACATGCTTTATTTATATTATCCCATCAAATTTCCAGAACAATGAAGTCCTATATTTTGCCCAGTTTACAGATAAGGAAGTTGGGACTTGGAGAGTTGCTTATAGTGTACAACTACTAAGTGGCACCTCTCCTTGATGATGGGACAAGAAGATGTCAGGGCAAGGGAGAGACAGACCAAGCAGCCAAGGAGCAGCCTGTGGCCCCAGTGACAGTGAGTTCCAGTGGCTTAAATGCGAATCACTCGCTTATAGGCTTATTTATACCAATAGCAATATAGCGTATATGCAAATAGCTGGGTATGCTTTATGTTCAACATGGTTTTGTTTTTTTTATCTTATCCATAGGTCATGAGCATTACATCTTCCCAAGAAACTTCTGGGTGTTAAGGCCCAATTTAAGAACAATGGCAAGAGATCGACTGTGTCTGACATAAATCCTGCTGATTCTACGGACCATCTCAGCCCAGCACTGGTGCCCTGGCTGACAGACACCCCTAGACTGGATCTCCCTGTGCCTCTTTGGAAGGGTGATATTAATAGGATTTATTTCCAGTCTATTCCTGAAACTTGCCATCCCTGTTCATCCTCATTGTCCTCCCTGTAGTCTTCTGAGTCATCTCACCTGAAGGTCTTAGAGCTCTGCTTCATTTCAGTAGCTGCAGGCCACCACCTGGGCAAGTAATGCTTTTATTCTCCCCTGATCTCATAAAATCAGACGTGTGACTCAGTTATAATCTGCAGGGAGACAAATTTATACTCATATATGTCCAGGCAAGGAGTTAGTCACACAAACAGTGCGGGTTGCTAAGCAACGTAATACACACTTCCTGTGTTGCTCTCAGTGTTGGTGATGGATGGGGGATTCCAAGCCAAAAAGCCGAGGACGTAGTACAGTGAAGTACAGAAGGGTCATACATGGTCTCTCTTTTGCTTCAACACCAAATTCTCCTTTTTTCCTTTCCAAAACCCTTTGGATTGACTTCACACTTTGTAATCAGGAGGGAAATAATAAGACGGAAGAATGGAGAGGGTAGTAATCCTTTTTTAATGCTGGGATCATCCCCTTTTTCAGAGCTTGCTCTTCTAGCTCCTCTAGGTCCTATAAACATCACATAAGAGAACTGCAGAGCCTTCCAGGGGAGTCTTTTGGTCTAAGTCAGCCAGAATCAACCCCCAAGCTTGACCCAGGAACCCTGAATGAGCCACTCTCCTACACGCTTGCTAACTATGTATTAATTCCCTATGACTGTCCTAGCAAAGTATCAGAAAATGTGTGGACTCAACAGCAATGTATTCTTTTAGGTCATGAGTCTGCAATCAGCATCACTGGGCCGAAATCAAAGCAGTGGTGGGGCCCTGCTCCCCCCAGAGACTGGAGGAGAAGTTGTTCCCTGCCTCTTCTGGCTTCCAGCTTCCGGTGGCTGCCATCATTCCTCGGCATCGGCTTGTGATTGCATCACTCTGTTCTCTGCCCTGTGGTCCCATTGTCTTCTCCTCCTTGGTATGTACCAAATTTCCCTCTGCATCCCTTTCATAAGGATATACGTGCATGCATTTGCATACAGTTCATTCAGATAATCTGGGCTAAAATTCCCATCTCAAAATTCTTAACTTAATCGCATCTGCAAAGCACCCTCTCCCCGCCTTTCTCCATATACTAGTACATTGCATTCGCAGGGGCCGGGTTTTGGGTTGTGGATATCTTTGGGCTCCATTTTCCAACCTACTACAGTATCCTCAACTGACCCCCCTGCAGCTCTGATAGTCAGTTCACTTACCTATTTCCCTTCCTGGACTGTGAACTCTTAGAACACAGAAGCCATTGGTCTTGCCTATTTTTATTCCTGGTGCTAAGCTTCTGGCGGGCAGGCATACGAAGACATTTGTCAAATGAAACAACAGACAAGTTAAATCTAAGATATAATCATGATTGCATCTTTCTTTCAGCACAAGGTTTGACATTTTAAAATTTGGGGGCAATTTTTCTCTTGGAATAAACATGCAGATCTCTGTTTAATGGAGTTTATCTTGCTTTCAAACCTCTAAGGTGCTCCTTACTATAAGACCCGATCAGCAGACGTGCAGCCTGGGCATCCCCATCCAGCGCCCAGGACAGACATTGCTAGTTGATCATGACTCTTTCCTCAGAAGTGCAAACACTGCCTTAGAATCCTTGACACATCGTTCCAGGCAGCTGCTCGCAATGGAGTGAAGTTGCCCTCAGGATAAAATTTCTCATGTTGTTATAGCCAGAGATAGAAGGCCAACCTCTCACTTAACTGCTTTCTTATTATTTTCCATGTTAATTCTCTATTTCAGCTAGGATGAAACATACCACTTTTAAGTTCATAAAGTTATCTCTCTCCTACCCAGGTGCTAGCCCTTCTTCAGGTTCCAATATAAGTCTCACTTCAAATAGGAGAGAATTTTCTTTAACCTTGACACGTGGAACCTCTCCTGGTCATGCTGCCAAATGCAATTTGTTTTCTCCCCAGATCTCCAATATGATCAGTACCTACTTACCCCGGTAAAGTTCCTTTTCTGACTCAGACATACTGACTTTTAATTTATTATCTCTCCCCCAAATACAGTCTGTGAAACCCTTCCCTTCTTTTCTGCGTTTCTCAGAGGACACCTGCCAGGAGTCTCCATCGATTGTCAAGGGGTGCGGATGCCGCCCCACCTACATCATGTCTGGTCAGAGAGCTGTTGCAGGCGGGTCTGGTCCCGACCACCTGGAACCTGAACTCTGCTTCTGGGCCAAGTTGGAAGGATCCACAAGCTTCTGACCTTTACGTTCTCAACAAGGTAATTCCAATGCCAAGTGGATGATAACCCTACAAACAGCCCGGTCACCAATCAATACACTCCCTCCTTCCCTTTGGCATGGAGAATACAGCAGATGCTTCTCCTCAATGTTTCTTGCTCCAGTTAACCTTGGAGAAATGACTGTGCAAATGATCAAGCTGCTGTCTTTCTTCAGAGTTACGGGTTCTAGTTGTCAGATACATAATATTAAGTAGCCATAGAGAATAATGTACCATCTTTCATACAGGAAGATATGCCTAAAGTGGGACAGAGCCTCTAATCCTGCTTTATGACACAGTACTTTTGATGGTACAGGGTAAGCATTTTTTAATCACTGAAGCCTGCTCCGGTTTGGATGTAGTTATTCTTTTCTTTTTGGTAATGGTTGCAATTTCTGGGGTTGGTTCTGATAGCCTATTTGTAATGACCATAGATGACAGTATGGTCAGACTTTGCTGGAAATGGCTCTTAGGGCTGGTGTGGTACTCGAGGCTGTAAGAACTCTCATTCATCGTCGTAGTTAAGTGTGTATTCCTTCAAACCTTTGGAAGTAAAATTAGGGTCGTGAGAGGCACACCACGTCCTTCTCATGTGAGTGTGGAAGACATCCCGAGGGCCTTAGATCACAGAGCTGCTCTCTGGCTGCTGTGTTTGGAGCAGCCTCGTCTGATGTCCACAGATGGTCAGCCCTGGTCAGTCTGCCCTAACCCCAGACAGCCGCCTCCCTTTCTTTCTATTTCCAGCTTGCGTCTCTATATCTTTGGACCAAGAGCCCAGAGGTCATGAATCCAGTTTCTTTCTTCTTTCACATCAACTACAAGTAAAGCAACCCATGGAAAAAAACCTTCCACATTTTTGCATGTTGTTCAGAAAATCCTTTACACTTTTTATTATTGGAAGAGTGAAGGAATGTTCTTTTGTATTGAGTTCTAAAGTTTTGTTTTTGACCTTGGCTCAAAATTCACCTGCCATCTCACATCAAATCCCCCATGAGACTAACTTCTCTGAATCAAGGAGGAACATCACATTAAAAATGGAAATATTGTCCGCAGACATCCAAAGGAGTAGGAACTTAACCAACCCAGCTCCGGGGACCTCTGTTTTCTCTTGCTCCTTTTTGGGGGGCAGTGTTGATGAGTCAAATAATAAAATGGAGATACCCAGGGGATCAGAGAAAGGCAGGAGCAGACCTGGGCTTCAGGTAACACAGCAGGACAAGACTCCTTCCATGTCTGGCCTAATAAGACAGGATTGTGCTAAAGGCTATTTGGTCCCCGCCCCACCCAATGTCCCTGTGGAAAGGGAGGTGAGGGGCTGTGTCCCTCCGAATGCCTGGCATTCTGCTCTGGGTCGAAGCCTCACATGAACATGTTCTGCTCAAGGCTTGGAGGCAGGCAGGTCACACTGATGATGATTGTTTATGAGCAATAATGAATGACCTTCATTTGAAAAGAAGCTATTTGGTTTCTGCCCCCCCCCCCCCCCCCCAGTCCGTGGTTTCAGGAAGGCAAGAATGTTCTCAGAGAAAGGACTTTCTAGCAAACGTTGGATTCATAAAGGATGAAGCCCCAGCAAAAGACGAGACCTTGTGAAGGCACGGCTATCATTGACAGCGAGAGAAACATCCATGTGAGAGAGACACATCGATTGGTTGGCTCCTGCACATGCCTTGACTGGGCCTGGGGATCAAGCCTGCAACCGAGGTACATGCCCTTGATTGGAATCGAACCCAGGACCCTTCAGTCTGAGAGCTAATGCTCTAAACACTGATTCAAATTGTCTAGGGCAGTCCTTGCCCTTTTAATACCAATCAACATTGTCATTCTGGGCTATACTGTCCCTTCTCTATTTGCACCTTTATCCATTCCTTGGGGTTACACTGTAGGAATAGGTGAGGGGGGAGAATATTTTCTGTCTGGTTCTATAAGGGTTGGAGGTGGGTTGTGTTCTGGTCCCTCACAGCTTTGACGAAGCTTCCAGGGGCCAGGCATCAGTGCTGCCTGGCTCACGTCCAGTTGAAGGAGGGATAGAAGCCATCCCTCTTCTTGCCTGCTCTCCCTTAGCTTGCTGCCAACCCAGGCTCCTCTCCCCAATCGCAGGTCAGAGCCACCTTCTGGGTAAAGACCTAGAAACAAGTCAGCTACCTAAAGGCCGTTGATCCTTTCATCATTTAACTGTCATTCCCTTACCCCAATAGAACAGCTTTCCTCCTTTTCTGGACATGGCTGAACTGTGCCGAGTGTCTCTTGTAATTCAGGCTATTACATGCTGGGCACGGAGCAGAGCAGCTCAGCAGCTCAAGAATTTTAGTGTCTCTGATCTTCACTTTGCTCGTGACCTGGGTGCTCAGCCCTGTCTGCATAGAACCTCAGGATCTCAGGGAGAGGCTTGGAAGGGTCCTGAGAGCCTGTCTTCTTCAACACACTCAGTTTCAGACGAGGAAACAGAAATACCAAGAGTGAAGCGTCTTTCCATTATTGTCACTATTTTAGCTCCCTATGTGTGTGTATCTCTCTGTGTGTATGTGTGTGTGTGGTGTGTGTGACTGTATCAGGCTGTGTGACAAACAGGAGAGAAGTAAAAGGGAGTGTATTCCACAGAAAGCTGAGAGCAGAAAAAGAAACCGGAACACAATAGCATTTGGAATGGAAGCAAATTCCCAGACTGTCTCTGTTGCCCTGGTCATTTGGGCCAAAGGAATGGTATTCATACCCCAAAGGGAATATTAACATGCAGGACCAGTATTAGGTGGGTGACATGTTAGAGTTTTAAGGAAGCAAAAGATTCTGGATAACTTCTGGAAACCACACATCCAACACAGTCCTGGCACCCAGCACCCAGCAGGGGCTGACTAAATGGACTCACGTGAGATTATAACAAGTAGGCATGCGCCACAGTGTCAAGACAACCTTGCAAAGTGTGTGAAAACCTAGGGGGCCGCGATTTCTGCATTTGTTTTGCAGGTCTCTGTGGGTGCCAGCCCAGGTCATGAAGGCCGCCCTTTCTTCTCCTGTCCCTCCTGCCTTTGAAGTTTTCCATCAGTGAGGCGAGTCTACGTGTCTACAGCCAGCAAATCCAGATGAACTCAGGTCCACAGTCAAGACATTCTGAGCGCTCTCTTCGTAGTAATCCTTCCTGGGAAATGGAACTCAAAGGAACAGAAAGCAAAGACAGGTCTGATGTCTCATTTCTGTTTAACCTTAGCAACTAGTAGTGCCTGGTTTCCTGCAGCTCTGAGTTCTTTCAGCCCCGACCACCAAGCAAAGTTTTCACAGCACCTGCGAGATTTATCCCAGCGCCTCCAACAGGGCCTTTCCCGGGTGCTTCTGAGCCTGTGCACCCTTGGGCAGAGCGTCCCTTGCGGGTGGGATGCCCCACAGCCCTCACTTCCCTCGGGAGATGTTCTGTGCTCAGGGAACATGACTCATCAGCTCCAGGAAAGTCCTGGCATGCTCCCTGCACAATGAAAGAAAATTAATGGCTCAGGAGTTGTGTTTGGTGAAGGAGAAGGACGCGAGCAAGGAGAGCAAGGTTTCTGGCTGGAAACACCTGCTGCTCCATGGGGAGATAGGGCCCTGGCTGGGCCGAGTCCTACACAGAATCGCGGGCCAGGCGGTTTGCACGGGGGTCTCTTGTGCTCCTCCGTCTCATTGAACTCGAGTCTCTGGATCTGAGTCGGGTGCTCTGGACTTTTATGCTTCCGCTGGGCTTCTCGCCTCAGCCTATCTTCCTCAAAATGCTCTTGTGGATTTGTTTCCTCTCTTTCTCATCAAATCATCAACCTTGTCTCGGCTAGCGTTGAGAAGGAGGGTAGCTGGTTATACCAAGCCCCCTGTAGCCTTACAAGGGCTGTGCTATGAGGAGGTGGTGATCATTCACTCACTTATTTATTTTTCCAAACAGTGACTATGAAGATATTAATCATGAGAACCTGCTGTGTACTAGATTCTAACGGCAAGCAAGTAATACCTTCTCTTTACCCAGATGGCGCTTACAAGAAGATCTGTTTGGGGGGCAAGACAGACAATTAAACAGGCAATAATGCCGAAACCGGTTTGGCTCGGTGGATAGAGCGTCGGCCTGCAGACTGAAAGGTCCCAGGTTCGATTCCGGTCAAGGGCATGTACCTTGGTTGCAGGCACATTCCCAGTGGGAGATGTGCAGGAGGCAGCTGATCGATGTTTCTAACTCTCTATCTCTCTCTCTCTTCCTCTCTGTAAAAATCAATAAAATATATTAAAAAAAAAAACAGGCAATAATAACACCGGGCGAAAGAGGAGGGGCAGTGTGCTTTGGCACATTCGAGAGGGACATCTAACTGCTTATGGGCGGAGTTAGGGCTCGTGAATTCAGAAGGGGAAATTCTGTTGGTGGGATTCCAGGCAATGCAACAGACTACCGTGGGAGAGGCCAATGCTACCGGCCATGGGCTCCAGTCCCAGCCTTGTTCCTAGCTAGCTGAGTGGCTTTAGCAAGTCAGCTTACTTCTTGACTTTGTTTTCCTTCTCAGTACAAGAGCATTGGCCTCGATGGTCTCTAAGGACCCTATGAACGTTAATAAATTTGGTAAGGTCTGGCTGTCTCTGCTGTTTCTTAGGAGGCTGATACTTTGTAAATTTTATTTTTAACTTTATTGAGGAATAATTGAAAAATATAATTGTATATATTTCAAGTGTGCAATATGATGACATATATATATATATGATTACAAAGATCAAGATAATTAGCACATACATCACGTGATAAAGTTACTTTTATTTTTGTGAGAATGCTTAAGATCTACTTTCAAGTAAACAATACCATATTAACTATAGTAACTGTGCTATGCATTAGATCCTCAAAAGTTATTCTTATAACTGAACATTTGTACCCCATTCCCCTCTCCCCTCAGCCCCTGCTTCCCTCAGCAGACACCGCCTCAGGACACTGGCCAAGCCTGGACCCTAGGCCAGAGCTTGCTCCCAGGGAGGTGTGGTGGTATCTGTAACTCCACTGCAGCCTCGGGTGGGAGCATGGCTGCATGTAGGCCTCACTGACATTGGGGTGGCCTTGGCCCAGACTTCTCTCACATCAGCATTCCAACCCCATCCCTGCGTGTCTCCTTCCACGACAAATCTTTCTTCTTAGTGACAATGTGTTAAATTAGTAGCATCCAGTGAAATCGGCCGTTGGGAAGACGCCCCTGGGGTAGCCTGTAGCTTCCATGTCAGTAGGTCCATGTGGACCCCAGTTTGAGAACTCCAGAGGTCATAAATTTTGGTTAATATACATGGCAGAACTCACTGAAAAACTTTTCAAAAATGGAGGGATTCCAAGAGAAAATGGTGAACCCCCAGATTTCTAGGTTCCCAGCTCCTTGGATGGAGGCGGTGGTAGAAAGTGTGGTCATGGTGGCAGGGACGGGACTATATCTGAATGGAGAGAGTGAGGGGCATGGCCAGTCCTGGACTAGGATGTGAGGGCCTGTGTCACAGAGCCCCAGATCCTGATGTAACAGTAACAGGAGTTGGCACTCAGAGGCCCAGTGCTGGGGTGGGAGGGTGTGGCATGCTGGGAAGGCCTGTTTGGTTGTGTTTTGTGTGTGTGTGTGCAGTGCACATCTGGGTTTAATCAGCTGTCAAGTGGTTCATAAATACTAAAATGCCCACAGATGATGTCTTTGGTTTACCAGTTTACAGCTGGGTGAGAGGTGTGTGTGTGTGTTTTGCCACCCATGGCATTGAAATTGAGTCATAGGGGGTTTGTTTCTCATTCCAGAGATTAGCTGGAAGTTGGCTTTTCAAGGGATAACATTTTTTTGTTTTGTTTTTTGTTTTACTTTGAATCAAGCGGTTCTTTTCAAACAAGTACCTCCTCATGGTCAGTGTTTCTCTCCTCTGGCCAAGGAACAACTCCTCCCACGCTCCTGACAGGCCCCTCCTGTATGTGCTGGCACCCTTTCCTTTGTCAATCAGCCTGTCCCTTGCCTATCTGACTCCTTTCAGCCTCCCCAGCCTAGTTCACAGGCCCATGGCGGCCCCAGTTATTCTCCTTACCTGCCCGGTTTGCATGTACTCTGCAAGATCACCTGCCAGTACCAGGATGGGCCGTGACAAAGATGAAGAAGCCTTTGTGTGGCTGGCCATCCAGCAGCAGGAGGAGATAGGTAGGGTTCTTGTACAGCCTTCACCAGCGCACAGCTTACCCTGTGAATACGGCTTCCCGTTCCCCGTCCTGGTTTGTACATGCATTCCTTCCTGCCCCTGAACCTGCTCAGGGCATGATGTTTTACCTCAGTGTGAAGATGCACTTGGTCTATCAATGGACTGTGATGTTGGTGTAGAAGTCAGAGTGGGATCTGGAACTAGGAAAGGGAAGGTTTGAGACAAAAGTAGCCTCTGGGGCTCTGCCGGTATCTCCTTGGCCACCATTTCCATTTATGCCTGTCCTACTTCCCGCTGCCAGCACCCCATCTCTTTGCCTGAGGACTGCTGTTGGCTGCCAAGGCTCACTTTCCCCACTCACCAGGCAGGCTGAAAACTCCAGGGCAGTAATGTCTTCAGGAAACGGAGAGGAAAGAGTGAACATCAGTGAGTTCTGGTACAACTCAAGTGTCTGTCATATATCTGTAATGGGAGTCTCTGAAAGAGGATGGGGCAGAAATATATTTGGGAAAAATGGCTGCATCCTAGTTCATTATATTAATGAACTATAATTTACTTCATCAGTTTCTGTTGTTGGGCATTTCGGTTCTTTCCAATTTTATAGTATTAGAAACAGAACTCTAATGAACATTTTTACAAACAAAAGTTTTTTATATCTTTCTATTTCCTCGGGATAAATGCCTTCAAGTGTGTATGTTAGGCCAAAGAATATAAACATTTTCTGATTTTAATGGCTTTTGGACTTATTTTCAGATGGCTCTGGAAAAACACTGACCCATTTTACATTCCCACAAGCAGCCCATGAAGGGCCTTTTACCCTATACCCCCCCACACACTGGCTGATCTCTACCCATTTGATAGGCAGAGTGGTGTTATTATTATTGCAAAATTGCATTTCTTTGATTATTACTGAAGTTGAGCATCACTTTTACTTTCCATTTACAGAGAGCTCTGGTCATGTCCATTTCCCACTTAAGCTTCGTATCCATCTTTTTAACCCCAATGTATGATCTTTCTTTATATGACAACTTTCATCTGTCATCTGTTTGGAAATATTTCTCTCAATTTTTCATATTTGTCTTTGGCCTTTTGGACCAATTCCCATTGTGGTTCATTTCTAATCATCTTTTGGACTGATAGCACCTGTTAAAAGATAAACTGAGACATATTAAAATTATTTTAAAGTTTAACTGAGCAAAAATTAATTCAAATTGGGCAGCAGCCAATCTAGCAGATAGTAGCTCTGAGAGCTGTACAAAATGAAAGACTTTTGCAGGCAGAGGAGCGGAAACAAGGAAGCTTATGCTATGCAAAAAGCAGGCTGGTTGTTGCAAGGTCCCTTTCCTTTTTGGGGATGGCACGGGTCAGTCGGGAAAATTACCTTAAGCCAGGCGTCCTCAAACTACAGCCCGTGCGGGCCACATGTGGCCCGCCGAAAACATTTATCCGGCCCGCCGGGTGTTTTTGCCGCCGTTGCCTGTCCTGCTTAGCAGTCGACTCGTCCCGGGCCCGCAGTGCGCATGTGTGGAATGTCTGAGGGACAGTGAACTGGCCCCCTGTTTAAAAAGTTTGAGGACCTCTGCTAAGCAGTTAGTGCTAATCAGGTGATTCCTGGTTTAAGATTGCATTTCTGGGAGAGCTGAAATTCATTAAGTTAAGGCTCAGTTTGGTGACATCAGATTTAGCATACTTATCCATTCTTGGGCCTATTATCTTATTTTTTTAACAATATCTATATGTTTTAGAGATAACTGTTTTTATTCATCTCTGTATTTCCAGTACTTAGCATGATTGGTGAGCAACAAATATGGAATGAATGAATGAATGAATGAATGAATAAGATTTACTGAATATGCTCAGACACTATGGATGCCTGAATTAGGATCAACATTTAATTTAATCCCCTGAATGCAAGTCCTGTGTGCTCTCCTCTGGATCTGTTACAAGCTGGGTTTATAGAGGCCATTGCTCATTCTGGAATTCCCCCCAGCCTCAGGGCTGGTTCCTTCCTGAACTGGCTCCCGATACCAGCCAGGGTCTAGTCCCACTGTCTCGGGGCTGTTTACAAAGCCAACCATCCCTTAAACAATCTCTTCTTTTAAATCCTCCATAATTAACAATGGAGAGTCGCTGCTGGGGGAGAACAGAACTGCTCCAGGGCTGAGCTTTGGCTGGCCTGTCCCGAAGCTTCAAGCAGTAGAGAATGCCAGAAGAATATTGCCAGGACCTGGGACCAAACTTAAGGCAATTAAATTAAATCTCAGAATCTTCCCAAGGAACAAACAACCTTTCATAAGGGACTAATTGTTAGAAAATCTGTAGGTACTTTGCAAGTCTTAGTAGCTGGGGCTATTTTCTTTAATTGCTTCCCTTTGAATATATTGAGTGTTTTTCTTAGGTATCCTTGCCTCCCCCCTTTCTCTCCACTCCAATAGCTATAGTTGGTTCAGTTCACTTAAGATTTTACTGAGAGTCTGTGGAATACTAAGCCTTTTGCGGGGACATGAATATAGGTTGTGGCGTTGCCCTGGATATGATGAGTACAATAGTAAATACCTTATAATGCTCCAGACAGTGTGCTAACAATTTTATATGCATCATTATATTTGCTTTTTGCAATGACCCTAGGAAGTAGTAGTCTTATTGTTTTCCCTTTACAGACAGGAAAACTGGGTACAGAGTTCCAATAACTTGCCCCAGTCACACGACCAGGATCCAAGCCCACATGTGTGGCCTCAAAGACTGAGGTCTTAGCTGCTGCACTGTAGTCCCCTCTCAGGACCTGCCTGGTGATTTAGACAAAGACTTACTGGGCTGATCACTTCATAAGGTGTATAAACGGCTGGTCGTTAAGCTGCACACCTGAAACGAATATAATATTGTGTCAACTGTAATGAAAAGATAAATGTAAAAACAACAACTAGAACAGAGCGAGAATGGGAGAGCATGAGCAAAACCTTTATAACTGTTTTCAATGGTGGTGGCATAGGGTTATTACTGTTACTGTGAGACATATCAAGAGAGGAGAGTGACTCTGACCAGCGTTTTCCCCTGCGGAGAGAGGGTATGAAGTTGGATCAGA
The DNA here is from genome assembly GCF_000412655.1 of Myotis brandtii. Lineage (NCBI taxonomy): Eukaryota > Metazoa > Chordata > Mammalia > Chiroptera > Vespertilionidae > Myotis > Myotis brandtii. Next base: position 723,514 of record NW_005370223.1, on the reverse strand, counting down.
CTCCATTACCATAATAGGATTACCATACATGTCAGGGATGCAAATGAGCCCTCCCCTGCCCAAGATTCCTTGAGTGGCGTGTAGAAGAGATTGCCCTTCTGTGGCTATTAATCAGATAAATCTCACCAGATCTCAGTGGAGTTTTCTCCATGACAAGCCTGAGAAAGGCTGGTGCACCTAGGGTTAGCTTGTTTCTAGTCCTGGATACGAGGCCTTCCTGACTTCTTCAGTATAGGGCAGGGATTCCTACCCACGTGCTGCAGCAGGCGCAGTGGTGTGCCCCATGACCTTTATAAAAAATATGTTTTCATTGATTTATTTTTTTTAGAGAAAGAGGAAGGAGAGGGAGAGAGAAACATTGATGTGAGAGATAAACTTCCATTGGTTCCCTCCCGTACACACTCCGACTGGGACCAAACCCACAACCTAGGCATGTGCCCTGAGCTGGAATAGAACAGTGACTTTTCTGTGCACAGGACGATGCTCAACTAACTGACCTATATCGGCCAGGGCTGCCCCAAGAATTTTTAAAACATGCAATACTTGACTCTTTAGTTAGGGGCACTGACCTTTTTTCCCTTAGGTTGTCAAATTAAAAAAATGACAACAGCCCAAACAACAATAGCCATTCAGTGTGAATGAATCAAAATCATACCTATTTTTTTTTTTGGTCAGATCTCTACACATCTTGTGTAACATGATGTATCTGTCTCTTTCTAGAACTCCCATTGGAGTATGTTTTGTTCTCAGTGACATTCTTGCCTCTGACTTCATTCTCCCCTAATTTACATTTCCCCCTAATTTATGGGGAGAGTTGAAACAGTGTAACATTTAATATTAATTAGCTCATATTTCTCAGTGCGGGGCAGGAGAGAGATACTGCTGGTCTCTACTTGCTTAAATAAGCAATTTACAGAGGATTTTACAAGAAGAATCACTATCTTACCACCAAGAACGTAAGACCGTAGTCACCAAGAAGTACTACAACTGTCTTCATAATTTTGTGGTGAGGAGTTTGTTCCTTTAATCTGTCAATTACTTTCCCCCTTTCACCTTAAGATTCTCAGAAGTAGGTAATTGAAGAGTATAAGTCTTATTAAAATACCAATTGAGGGTGCAGTGGTACACTGGATAGTACAGTAGTAATTTTAGCGAGTATATAAGGAATGCTAAACTAGTTATTGTTTGAAAATTTAAAATGCCCATAGAGATTCCTAAGCAGCTCATTTTATGTCCAAAGAATATTTGGAGACAGAGCAGGTATTTTATGGTCTGAGTCCTAGGAGCCCATGGTACCTTTTGAGGAAAACTGACAGGCCCATAGTTCTCTCCCGGGAAAAGCAGAAGCAGACAGTTCCTTATTCCTGGTTTCTGTTCTGTAGACTCGTAACTCCACTACCTGGGCCACAGTTGATAGGGCTAGGGATTGGTGAACTGATGGACTAATGACTGACCCAGAGAGAGCTACAGGCCAGTTGAGATCCACCCCAATCTACATTTGGGGAGGGAGAGTGAATTCCATTCACTCAGAGAGATGTTGGCCAGTCAAGTGGCGCAGAAGCCAAGAGACAGGGAGACTGGCAGTAAGTAGAAAACAGTAGTCGCTGCAGGTAAGCAGACACCATGAGCTAGAGAATAGAGAGGGGAGAAACTGAGTGAGTAGCAGAGACTGTCAGTTTCTGAGTCACCATAAAGTAGTGCCCCGAGCACAGGGAGCGAGGGACGCTTTCTGTGGAGAGATGACAAGACACCCAAAGATTAGTAGACACCTTTCGTAGTGTGGCTTAGTGCACGGCTAACCCTGTCGCTGAGACTGCCCTTCTTTCACTCTCTGAAGGCTCCTAGGGACAGGCATGATGTGCTATATAGTTCCACCTTCCAGGCCTCAGGGGATTGAAGCCAAGGATGGAGGTTTCATCCGAGCTGATCCAATCAGATGCTCTTTTCTGGGACTTTGGAACTGGGTCTGCGAGCTGTCTCTGCCTGTGTCTGGAGCAAAGAGACATGAAGCCATGGCAAGGCTGGTATGTGGAGAGGAAAGGAATAAATAGACGTGTGTCGTGAAGCAGACATGGAGAGGCCATGCGGAGAGAAGGAGGGAGGCCGTGTAAGAGTCTTGGCTTCTGATCCTTCATCTCCACTTCCTGGCTCCGATCCCTCACAGGTGTCCCTTTGTGCCTCAAGCGCTTGTGGTTTTATAATACCCACCACCATTTTTTAAATGATGTTGGCCAGTCAAGTGGCGCAGAAGCCAAGAGACAGGGAGACTGGCAGTAAGTAGAAAACAGTAGTCGCTGCAGGTAAGCAGACACCATGAGCTAGAGAATAGAGAGGGGAGAAACTGAGTGAGTAGCAGAGACTGTCAGTTTCTGAGTCACCATAAAGTAGTGCCCCGAGCACAGGGAGCGAGGGACGCTTTCTGTGGAGAGATGACAAGACACCCAAAGATTAGTAGACACCTTTCGTAGTGTGGCTTAGTGCACAGCTAACCCTGTCGCTGAGACTGCCCTTCTTTCACGCTCTGAAGGCTCCTAGGGACAGGCATGATGTGCTATATAGTTCCACCTTCCAGGCCTCAGGGCATTGAAGCCAAGGATGGAGGTTTCATTGGAGCTGATCCAATCAGATGCTCTTTTCTGGGACTTTGGAACTGGGTCTGCGAGCTGTCTCTGCCTGTGTCTGGAGCAAGGGACATGAAGCTATGGCAAGGCTGGTATGTGGAGAGGAAAGGAAGAAATAGACGTGCGACGTAAAGCAGACATGGAGAGGCCATGCGGAGAGAGGGAGGGAGGCCGTGTAAGAGTCTTGGCCTCTGATCCTTCATCTCCACTTCCTGGCTCCGATCCCTCACAGGTGTCCCTTTGTGCCTCAAGCGCTTGTGGTTTTATAATACCCACCACCATTTTTTAAATGATTAAGGTGGCTTAAGGTAGTGCCCAGTTTTTGTAATGAAGAGTCGAGATGAAAACAGCGCGGTAACCTGTATGAAATTGTGCTTCATGAAACCTAGAAGGGCAGCTGTCAAGAGGGTTTCTTTCCTCTCTTACAATAAGCTCCCAGCTGAGCATTCTTTTTTTTTTTATAATATATTTTTTATTGATTTCAGAGAGGAAGGGAGAGGGAGAGATAGAAACATCAATGATGAGAATCATCGATTGGCTGCCTCCTGCACACCCCCTACTGAGGATCGAGCCCAAAACCCAGGCATGTGCCTCCGACCGGAATTGAATCTAGGACCCTTCTGTCCACAGGCTGATGCTCTATCCACTGAGCCAAACCAGCCAGGGCCCAGCTGAGCATTCTTATCTTCTTGCGTCAAGAAGGGACTAACATGCCCTAACCGGTTTGGGTCAGTGGATAGAGAGTCCGCCTGCGGACTGAAGGGTCCCAGGTTCGATCCCGGTCAAGGGCATGTACCTTGGTTGCGGGCACATTCCCGGTAGGGAGTGTGCAGGAGGCAGCTGATCGATGTTTCTCTCTCGTCGATGTTTCTAACTCTCTATCCCTCTCCTTTCCTCTCTGCAAAAAATCAATAAAATATATATTTAAAAAAAGAAGAAGAAGAAGAAGGGACTAACAGCTCTAACCGGTTTGGTTCAGTGGATAGAGCATCGGCCTGCAGACTGAAGGGTCCTGGGTTCGATTCCGGTCAAGGGCATGTACCTTGGTTGCGGGCACATCCCCAGTGGGGAGTGTGCAGGAGGCAGCTGATTGATGTTTCTCTCTCGTCGATGTTTCTAACTCTCTATCTCTCTCCCTTCCTCTCTGTAAAACATCAATAAAATATATTTTTTAAAAAAAGAAGGGATTAACAAACAAATATACCTGAAGAATCTGACATAATGGAATGAAGTTAGATCTTCAATCACCAAATACCAATTTCTATTTGAGGGCACTTCTGCTATTCTCTCTTCTCATTACCTTTACTTTGTACATGGCTGTGCTCCTGGAAGTCAGTCCGTCTTGGTACAGTAGGAATGGGGTGCCCCTGCTCCAATCCTCAGGCTCAGAGGTCTCCCTTCCCCCAATTAAAGTCTCACTATGATCCTGCCCATCCATGCTGACAGGGCTTGGCCTTCTTGGTGAAAACACACTTTAGTACAAAACGTGGGCTCAGTGATTGTGAGTTTGTGGAGGGCAGGGATTGTGTTGCTTTTATTTGTTTACCCTGGAGCCTAGCACCTGGCCCAATACCTAATAGGTCCTCCATCAAAATGTATTGAGTGAAACACTGAATAGATTGCATTTCTCAGTTGCAATTTGAATGTAAAAAAAAAAAACCCCACACAGAATATAAAACCTGAAATGCTATCAAATAGTAAATTATAAAATCTGAGCATACAAACCCGGCTGGCGTGGCTCAGTGGTTGAGCATCGACCTATGAACCAGGAGGTCACGGTTCAATTCCCGGTCAGGGCACATGCCTGGGTTGTGGGCTCAATCCCCTATATGAGGTGTGCAGGAGGCAGCCAATCAATGATTCTCTCTCATCATTGATGTTTCTATATCTCTCTCCCTCTCCCTTCCTCTCTGAAGTCAATTTAAAAAAAACTATAAAAATAAAATCTGAGCATACAAATAGATAGATGCCTAATAAAATTCTTTTTTAAATATTTTGTTGATTTTTTACAGAGAGGAAGGGAGAGAGATAGAGAGTTAGAAACATTGATGAGAGAGAAACATCGATCAGCTGCCTCCTGCACACATCCTACTGGAGATGTGCCCGCAACCAAGGTACATGCCCTTGACCGGGATCGAACCTGGGACCCTTCAGTCTGCAGGCCAACGCTTTACCCACTGAGCCAAACCGGTTACGGCCTAATAAAATTCTTTAGGATATTAATTCCGATGATGATACCTTCACTATGCAATCTTTTAATCCTCATGGTGTGAATCCCTCATGTGGGAAACATCGATAAGAATATTGGGTCTGTGTGTCATTTGCAGGAAATTTCTTTCCTCTGCCCGAGACTGTGCTTTAATTTTGAAAGGAAAATGGCAGCTCAGTTGCCACTGGGTTATGTATCAGTCCTGCTGCATTTCCCAGGGAGATGACGTCACAACTTCTCGGAAGCTTTTACTTATTTCACTTGTCAGAGGAGCGTTTATCGTTTGGATATAAATTTTAATGGGCAGAAACATCTGTTCTCCATCCAACTGTTTTGCTTTGGGTATAGATGAGAATTCCTTGGCTGAGCACCAACCATAGACGCTGTGTATTGGATGCTCAGAAGAGTAATGTAGAGCAAGGACAAAGGAGTGAAGACGAGCGAAGTGATTGAGGAGGAGAAAGGAGAAGTGGTGAATAGATACTATTAATGATAAAAAAGGGTTCTTGAAAAATTAAATGAGATGATACATGTAAATTACTTAGCAAAATACCCAGCTCAGTAAAGGGGAGCTATTCATATTGTTAACTCCTCAGTGTTTCTTCCCAACTGTCTTGTACAGGGACTGTCTCTTATTTTCCTGTATTCCTAGAACCTGGCATGGAATAGGTTTTTCACATCTGTTTGTTGAGTTGAATTGTAGAATTGATGGCTCCCGATAGCCTACTGGATGAAGTCCATGTTCCTGGAATCAGAAATAGGAGTTAAAATCTTTATAACTGCCCTAACCGGTTTGGCACAGTGGATAAAGCATCAGCCTGTGGACTCAAGGGTCACAGGTTCGATTCTGGTCAAGGGCATGTACCTTGGTTTCGGGCACATCCCCAGTAGGGAGTGTGCAGGAGGCAGCTGATTGATGTTTCTAACTCTCTATCCCTCTCCCTTCCTCTCTGTAAAAAATCAATAAAATATATTAAAAAAAAATCTTTATAACTTTCTAGTTACTGGGATCTTGGGCAAATTAAACTTAAAAAATATATAATTGATTTCAGAGAGGAAGGAGGAGGGAGAGAGAGATAGAAACATCAATGATGAGAGAGAATCATTGATCAGCTGCCTCCTGCAGATTCCCCACTGGGAATCAAGCCCACAACCTGGGCATATGCCCTGGACCAGGAATTGAAACCAGGTCCCTTCAGTCCATAGGCCGGCGCTCTATCCACTGAGCCAAACCAGCCAGGGCCAAATTAAACCTTTTATGTTTCAATGTCTTCATCTGCAAAATGGTAATTTTAATAGTGCCTAAAGTTCATAGGGTAGTTGTAAGGATTAAAAGAGATAATCCACATTCACAGAGCCTGAAACATGGAAAGATTTCAGTAAATGTAAGTTGGTACTTTTCTCATTCATGTTATGAGTATTATTACATTTAAAGGCTTACTGCTTCACTAATAAACTCTCTTTCACTTTAAACTCTATGCTGGCTTGTCCTGTGTGAAGCCAAGAACCCACTGTGGGCTGTGCGCTATTGGGTTCCTGGATCCTTGGAATGCCTGCATCATGTCAACCGTAGATTTTGGTGAAAAGAACACCATACTTTATGCTCCTTGAGGACAGGAACCTGGTCTTAAATTGCTGTTTCTGGGGCACTGTTAGACTTCTGAATGGGTGTGAACTTAACCCTTACTTTGCATATCCTCTCCAGTAGTATCATTCCCTTTTTACAGATGAGAAAACTTACGCTAAAGAGTAGTATACTCAGATGATGAGTGAATGAATGAATGAATGAATGAATATGGTGATACTTTATTATTTTTCCCACCAGACTGTACATTCCACAAGTGAAGTACCTTAGCCCTAACCCTTAGAACATGTCCAGGCATAAGGCAAAAGCTCATGGTTATTGTTGTGTAGTGAATGCGGGAGTGGGAGGACCTGGACAGAGAATGTCCGCTTTCTTCAGGAGGTTCCCCTGGGCCTTTTGAGATACATTCTGCACTTCCCCTGCAGGATTTCATTTCATTTTATCTATTTTTGTAATTGATTTCCGAGAGGAAAGGAGAGGGAGAGAGAAACATCAATGATGAGAGAGAATCATTGATTGGCTGCCTCCTACACGCCCCCTACTGGGGATCAAGCCTGCAACCCGGGCATGTGCCCTGACCGGACGGGACTCAAACCATGACCTCCTGATTCACAGGTCGACACTCAACCACTAAGCCACGCCCGCCGGCCCCCTGCAGGATTTCAGAAGGACTCCCTAAAGGCCTGTAGCAGGCTGAGCTAATGAAGTGGAGGAAGAGTGACAGCTACAAACTTCTTTCAATGGAAAATTAAATCTGTTGAGCAGGGGTCTGATGAGAAGCTGGGACTGGCCTACAGAAGGCTGCAGCTGGAGGAAGTATCCATCTGGACCCCACAGGCCTCTAGATGCTCAGAGGTTATTCTTAGCCATCCTTTCTTCAGTCTCGGTTTTGTCTTAATCAGGGCTGTTTTGATTTTGCAATTGGAGCTCCCCCCCTCCCTTTCTGTAAAGCAATAATTTTCCATATAGTAATTCTTTCCCTCTTTACACTTCCCAGAGGGGGCGGGTGGGTTTTTTTTGTGCTCAAACTCTTTGCACATGACCTCCCACTCACTCGGCTCCTCATCAGCCTTTGTAGCTGGTGGACACCTATTCCGTGTGCTGGGGACTTGGCCATACCACTCTCCTTGCTCATTACTTTTCCTTACAAACAGCAATATGAGGATATTCCCCACCCTTCCTCCCTCTGCTTCATGGGTCCTGAATTCTCCTGGATTAATTTCACTTGAGTTGTGACAGGCAGCAAAACCCAGGGCAGGTGGCCAAGCTCCAATCCTTGGCGCCTGCATCATAATCATAACCACTCACATTTACACGGCGCTCTGTGGTTAACAAAGCACTTCCGCGCTCAGTAGCATGGACTGTGCCTTTAAATAGAAAAATCTTCCCCATTAATGAAACGTGGCCCAATGAAGGTCATGGGCTTTGGCCAATCAAGTAAAAACTTCTCTTTTAAGAGGAGTTAGGGAGTGGGCTGAAGTGGGGTTACCATGGGAACCAGATTGCAGTGTATTGTCCACTGTAAATAGAACAGTGGGTAAGACTGGCCTGGGGAGCACAGTTGTACTACCTATTAGCTCCGTGACCTTAGACAAGTTATTTCACCTCACTCCTCTGCATCTTTATCCATGAAACATGGGTAAGTGCAGTGGTGATGAGAATTAACTGAGATAAGGCATGCATAGAGTTCAGTAAATGGTATTTTTGTTGTTTTGAGTTTGTCTCCTAGCCATACCCTTCTTTATGTTAGCTAGAAACCAAGGAAGCCTTAAAATGCTGCAGAAAGAATATGAACAGAATAATCCTATATAATAAAAGCCAAATATGCAAATTGACCGAATGGCAGAATGACTGGTCACTCTGATGTGCACTGACCACCAGGGGACAGATGCTCAATGCAGGAGCTGCTCCCGGGTGGTCAGTGAGCTCACACGGGGAGCGCTGCTCAGCCAGAAGCTGGGCTCATGGCTGGTGAGCGCAGCGGTGGGGGCAGGAGCTTCTCTCGCCCCTGCAGCAGTGCTAAGGACCCCTCGGGGGATGTCTGTCTAAGCCAGCAGGCGGACATCCCCTGAGGGGTCCCGGGCTGTAAGAGGGTGCAGGCCGGGCTGAGGGACCCCCTGCCAGTGCACAAATGTTGTGCACCGGGCCTTTAGTTCATAGAATATGAAACTACAACATCCTGCCAATTTTTCCTCTTAAGAACTTGCCACCTTTTTCAAATGCCCTGATTCCACTTTTTTTTTAGCCAGCAGGCGGACATCCCCCGAGGGGTCCCGGGCTGCAAGAGGATGCAGGCCGGGCTGAGGGACCCCCCTGCCAGTGCACAAATGTTGTGCACCGGATCTTTAGTTCATAGAATATGAAACTACAACATTCTGCCAATTTTTCCTCTTAAGAACTTGCCACTTTTTCCAAATGCCCTGATTCCACTTTTCTTTCCCCCTCCCCAGTTTCATACCCTCAGCTGGTCCCAGTGAGCTGGAATCGTGGAAGAGGTCGCTGGGACTCTGTTGGATAACATATGGCTCTCAAATATGCTTTTGCCAGGTGTAACTGTGATTTTGGTATAAATATTCACTCAAAATTTAACTGCTATTCAGTCGAAACTTTTCCTAAGTAGTTGTTTTCTCATTTGGCTTCTTGTGGGACAGAAAACTTAAGAAAGCAGATTTTTAAAAATTCAAACACAATGTGGCCATACTGCCCCAATCCATGCTGTACTGAATGCTCACTTTCTCCCCAATCTTTATAGAGTTTGTTTTTTGTGTGTGCCTCACATATAGCAATGAAAAATAGTTCATAGTTGTTATTGCCTATGCATAGAATTTGGTTCTTATTAGTGTGAAGAATTAGGTTCTTATCAATGGGCAAGAGTAGAATTGAACGGTTATTTAATATTCCTATAAACTCAGATTTATTCTTAACTTTATCCATATAATGTTTCTTTTGAGACCAGTCAGCAAAGTAGGAGGCTCAGCATGGAAAAAAAGCATGGATAATTCTGAAATGCAGATAAAGGGAATTCACAAGTTACTTTTCTTGTGTTTTAGCATGGAGTCAGCAATACATTGCTTGGTGATCTCTCTCTCTCCTTAACTTCCCTTTCCCCCCCTCTCCTTTCCCCACATCCCTTGCCATTTCTTTCTGGCTAAGCCCGGAAGAAAAACTTGATCGAAGTGCAGGGCACCATCCAGGAAATGATGAAAGCCACGCTCTAGTTCCCGATCTGCCATCTCCTCACTCAGTGGAGGGCGTCCCTCTGGGTTTCAGCTTCCTCGTGTATAAAAGAAGCAGGAGGTTGGGATCTGGGCGCCTGGAAATACAGGAGCTCTAAAATCTGTGGGTCCCACCTTGGCCCGTGTAGGACCACCTGGCAGCCCTCAGCAGCTATAACGTAGACCATCCCCAACGCAGGGAACTGACTGCAGCATCACAAAATGGGCTCTACTCACAGCCCTCTGGCCACTAGCATAGATGCTGGTGCCGTGGCTGCCTCCTGGAGCCACCAGCCAACATGGAGATGAAGCTGGCTGGACAAGAGGATGGGAGTGTTGGAACGGCCACGGCCATCACCAAACCCAGCATCTGGGAGGCGCCTGTGTCCCCAGAAGGAGGTCACTGACAGCCGGTGGTGCAGAGCAAAGAGTCAGGCAAACCAGGTTTTGGATCCCGACTCTGCCACTTGCATGAGCCGTGTGACCTTGGGTAGGATCTCTGGCTGGGTCATTTCCCCTCCACAGCATGGGGGTAGCAATACATCCATCGTGTGGAACTGGGTAAGGATTGAGGTACTGCAGAGGCTAAAGGTACCGACAGATGACAGGTACTCAGAGGGACTTAGTAAATGGTGGTGGTGGTTATTATCCTTTGTCCTTTATGCACAGGATGTGGGGGGGGGGGGGGACAGTGGACCCCAGTGTCTAGCTTAGGCTCCTCCCCATGGCTGGGAGGCATGGACTGGCTCCATGCCCGGGCCCAGGCTCCTGGCACAATGTTGCTGATTCCGACGCTGATTAAATTCCCGGCTTGGAGCCTCAGCATCCTGACCCAGAGCAGGAAGGCGGGCATTTAGCGCAAATGGATGGAGCCTAACTAAGTTATCTCTCAAAGCTGCCCCTTTCAAGGTCTTGTCCCCTGCCCTCACCTCTGGTTCCCTCTCTCTGGATCCCTGTCCGAGAAGGGAAATAAACAGTCGTGCAGGCTCCCCTTGCCCCCACTTCGGCCAAGCAGGTGCCGGGCGGGCACGGGCGGTTTT